>NC_052535.1:38958108-39261923 GCF_016699485.2 Gallus gallus | reverse complement strand
GTACTAGTTTTGTTGCATAGTGGATGTTTGTTTTGCTCTTGCACCAACCAGGTTTTCGTTCATCTTGCGAGCAGTGTGAGTCACGGCAAGCCTGAATGAACTGTGCTTATGAATCGTTTCTCCTGGCTCCTAGGGAATTCTGCAAACCAGATATCCTCTAACAATGAAGTGGTGACCCAGCAGGGTTCCCCTAGTGATGCATTTTTAGCTGCATGCCTTGCCGTAGTCTAGGTGCAGAACGGTGTGCGGCTAGGAGTGTTGCCTCCTTCATCCCGCCTCACCAAATCCATGTTCCTGAGCTCATTATCACTTTTCACTCTTTTCTGGAACATTTCTTATCTGGAACATCTTTCTGAGCTGACTTTCCCTCCTGAACACGGGAAAGTGCCTGTAAAACACTCATGTCTAGAAGCAGAGGAAGGCAGCTCATCAAACACACAGGCAGTCCCAGTGATGGCTGTTTCTGTAGGCTGAGTTGCATTAGGTTGCAAACAAATCGACATTAAACAGCTTGAATAACTTCAAACTTCAGCAGCCTGGCTTTTCAGGGTCACCAGTGGTTTAACTATGCATTGGCTGCTGGCCGGAGTGCTTGCTTCCATTAACCACTTCATCTTATTACAGGTTTTGTTAAGTCTTGGCACCTTTCCTGAGAGTGAAATCGAGTGTTCCTCAGGCTGCTACCGTTGCTGTGACAGCCACTTACCTTCCTCCTCACTTACACAGTCTGTGAATCTGGACGGCGATGTTTCTCTGTTTGGTGAAGCAGCTAGCCAGGAGCTAATATGAACAGGGTTTGTGAGACCCTACAAGATAAGCAAAGCAAACATTCTCCAAGTGAACGTAGAACTCATTTTTCAATTATTTTAACGTACCCAAATGGAGAAGGGGAGACACTGTGTGCCTGGGGTGGGGTAGGGGCCAGAAATAAATCTCCTGCCATCCTGCTTACCTCCAGGGCATGCAGGTGGACAGGAGGACTGGGCCACCTACCAGCAGTTCAAGCTTCGCCCATCACCTCCAGCTTGGTGCCAGGACACCATTTTGGTTTGCCTGCTGCCCATCCCTGCAAGCAACTCTCTTGTAATTCAGGCTGGCAGTACTTTTTGGCTAGGTTGCTAAATTTCAGTTTTTTTTTCTCTTACCTTGGAAATCTCATCCTCCTCCGTAATTACTTGCATTTGTTGAGAGAAATTGCAGCAGAGAAAAGGCTTGTTAGTTTATGGGATAAGAGAGGATAAAACAGCTCTCTCAATCCTCATTCCTTTTGTATTCATTGGAAGGCTCTTGGCAGAGAGAGAGCTGGATTTCCAGTGCGGCGGGGAACCATGCTGGCTTGTATTGAAATAATTGGTAGGTGCTACAGAAGATTATGTGATAAAACTTATATGTTACTTCTAAGTAGCCAGGCTTTTGATAATTGCCCCCAAGGACCATTTATTAGGTAAATAATTAGTCTTTCCAGATAAGGAGTAGGATACAGTTTACATTTGAGAGATTTATGAATGCCAAAAAGGTGATACATGCACACATTGGCAGCTGTGTTCAGCACTAATTTGTATGTTTCATTTCATTCCTGAATTTCATTTCCAAAGCTTCAGACAATGCAGAATTGAGAATATGGCGGCTGAAAGCAAAGCAATTGAGAAATGTATTTGAAAAGCCTGCATATGATATCTGTTCCTTTTATAAGGAATATTTCCTTTATGACCTCCTCCCGCTTTGTATTTATCATTTCAAAGAACTTTGGGGGACTGTCTGTAGGCTGCATCTTCGTGAAGCAAGTAGCCAAGGATTTAAAGTATTGTCATTGCTGGCCTGCAGCAGAAAACTGCAGGCGGTTTTAATCTCGGGGTGGGGGGGTTAAACCCAACCTATTGTGTTCAGATTAGGAGTGCAGGAGGATAGACTTAAGGGGTGTTAGTGGGAGTTTTTTCATTGGCAGTTCAGTAATAGCATCAGGCTTTGGAAAAACTTTTTTCCTCCTCTTTGTTATTTCAGTAATTACTATGTGGTGGGTAGAAATCCATAGGGTTTGTGTTCTTTTTAAGTACTACGGCAATGACACAGGGGTGTGGGCGATAAGAAGTACTTGCTTTTATAACTTCTTACTCCTTGGACAGCTGAGGGCCCCTAAATGCCTTCTCGGATAGTCTATCATTGTTTCTGTCCTTGATGTCTGTATTTATCTTGAATCGGATCCGTCAGCTGGGATAACAACAGGATCCGTCCTTGAGGGGAGGTAAGAAAAAAAGGAGGATTTGGCATTAGCATCTCACTGACAAATCTGAAACCTGCCAGAAGATCGCCTGGCCTACCTTACACTGCCTGGGTGATGGAAAGCTTCCCAAACATCTCCCCGGTCAAGAAACAAAGCACAGGCAAGTCCCTGCCTGCTTGTTTGTGGAGGTTCTCCTGCTTTCTTTTAGGATCTAGGAACTGTTTGGCTGAGTATTGGGTGATTTCTGGGACAGCTGGGGTAAAGAGTGCTTGCAGTTTTTGTGTATGGAAACACAGTGACTCCCTACCGGAGCTGCTGAGATGAGCGCCATAACTAACAGGATTTACTGCAGTTGGTTTGGAAAGTATTGAGTTCAGCTCAATAGTGATCGGTTTTAATGAAGACTAAAGACTTTCCAGCTCTTCATTTTGCACGTAGTTCTACTCAATAGAATTCTAATGCTAAGAAATGTATCCCTTTCGTGTAAATTATCTCACTTAAGATGTTTGTTTCTTTCGAAAAAGATCTTTTTAGATATCCAGAAATATTAAGTAGAAGTGGTTTTCTGTGCCTTGCAAGAATTCATTATAATATGAAAAGCATTTTGAAAAAAGCTTATCCTGTGCTAGTGCTGTTCACGTGCTTTAAAGGATGTAAGTACTCTTTTGTGGTGGGAGTGAGGAGCATGCTTTTCAGAGCTAGAGAGGAGCTTTGGGTTTCTTTGTTTTTTTTTGTTTTCTGATGAGATTTTGGTTTATTCTTCTTAATTTCACAACTTCAATTTGGCTGTTACAGTGATATTCCTTTGTAATAAGGCGCGTTTTCTTTGTAACATCGACGCGTTTCGCTTGTTCTCAGCCTTGACTTTGGTAGGAAGGTCGCAGGTTGAAAACTTCACAGCAGAGACTGCTCTTATATCCAGCGTGACACTGAAGTGCTATGTTATAAGCACTTCTCTAAGCTGAGACTTTGGGTGCTGCTTCCTTCTGCTTAGCACATGGAGGAGGTAAGATCTTGTGCTGACCTTCAGAAGATCTGTGAGATAACAGTGCTCTGTTGGAAGCAAGTCCCTCTTCGCATCTAAAAACAGACAAATCAAGAACAAAGCGACCAACAGCCACCCAGTAATGTATATAGGTAAAGTAGCAAAGCTTCCTGTGGCTGGTGCTTCAGAAGTTAAGCAGAGGGGACAACAAGCTGTGATGACCAGCAGCAGGGCAGGGCAGCTGTCCCTGCAGTGGAGAACAAGGCTGCTCCAGCATCCCACTGAAAACCAGCAACTACAGTGCTGCCTCCCATGGGGACGCACTGCATCTGTACTGCAGCCGTCTGCTCCAGGGAGCACTCAGGCTGAGAGTTTTGCGTTGCCTTTTGGCCAGGCATGTGTTGAGTCACCTAATTTCTGTCTGTGTTTATGGCTTCTCTCTTGAGATTTTTCTGCTGCCCAAATACTGGTTTATGCCAAGACAGCCCCTGAATCTAAGACTACAATAAAATACCCAAGAAGTAATTAAATTAGTCTGCTGTGAGGTGATGAATCGGTGCTTTTTCACTGTTGGGACTTTGTCTTGCTTGCATTCTCTTCAAACTGTTGAGTGGGAACCATACATTTTCAGTGCTAAACCTCTATTTTGAAAGCCTATTTGATATAGGCAGAACTTCATGCACGTGTGGAAGTTCATGACAAGAGGTTGTTTATAAAGGGTGGGGGACTCTATATTCAGGCTTCCCAACTTTTCTAAGGCTTTAAAGATCTCTGCCTGTTATACACGCTATGTGCATATATATATATATATATATAATATATATATAATATATATATAAAATAGGCTCACTATATGGCACAGCTGTATAAGCAAGAATTTTTAGAGGGAGCTTAGTGCTGGGCTGTTCAGCAAATGCTCTATGGAGCTAGAGCAGCTGCTGGGATTTAGTTCCCTTGGTATGCTGCTTTGGTTTTGAAGGCTGTCAAATACGTGCATTGTCCCTTCTGCAAAGATAGCTGCAGCTTTTTGTTTAATACGTGACAAGTAATCCTTACAGACAAGGAGTTGGAATTTAAAACGAAAATATGGTTAAATCATAGCCATGCAACGTCCAAAGCAATGTCCACTTGCTATAGCCAAGGGCATTCTCTTCTTTCTCGGCAGATTTTTCCTTTATGGGTGCCTACCTGACATGCAGAATCTGCTGGTGCTTTGTCTTGCTGTAGCACAGAGGAGCTTCATCAGAGCCCAGGGCTTGCTCATAATGGTACAGCCGTGTGAACTCTTACGTGAGCGTGCAGCAAAAACATAGGCTTAGGGGGGAATGGAAAGAGATGTGTAATTAGGCTTTATAAACACGATCAATAATGGCTTTTACTGCTGGTGAGCTCTACGCTAGATGCTTACTTCTTGCTCTCTATTTCAAACTACCGAGCCAGAAGGATCGGCTGCTTTTCTAACACCGTCCAGCTGGCCCCCATATATCAGTAGGTTACTTAAATACCAGGGTACTAACGACATGTGACACCAGTGGAAAACAAGAAAGTTGAGGTCAACATTTTTGGCAAATCTTTTGCTACTATATTCTTTGTAAGAGCAGCCGATGAATGAACTGGGCTGCTAACTCTACTTCTCCAAGGTTTTGAATTCTATTATATGTGTGGGGTCTAATCGGTGCTCGGCTGTTTGGAAGTCCTTACGCTATTCGTGGCTTCCCTCTGTCTCCAGCTCTGTATGTTGAGGAGTTCCAGTCCATCTCCCATCCACTTCAGGTAACTCCCTCTGGGTCAGATACCAGGCAAGGAGAAGCGTGCGGTGAGGCAAAGGCTGGATCCCGCAGTCTGTGTTGCAACTGGGTTAGTCTTGGTGTCTGAGACTGGTCAGGAGTGTCTCAAAACACTTGGATACCCAGATTCACAGCCCTTCTGCATCGATTATCTTCAACACAGAGGAAGCACAAATGCAATCAGAAAGGTCTGGGCTGAAAAAATACAGGGCAGTCTTTCTTCTCATAACAGAGGCAGGTTTTTCTGAAAAGTCATGCAAGTTAAAATAAATACCACAGTGCACAAGCCAGCACACAGGAAAATGAATCGGTGAACTACAGCATGTGTGCAGCAGCAGCACTGCATTCCTGTCATCACGCATTCCCGAAACATAACAGTGAGAGAAATATGATCCAAAACTGGTTTAAGAGGTGCTGTAATTAAGCCAGGATTACTATGCCAGTATAACACAACCTGATAGCATTCTGGAGCGAGACTGAAGACTTGCTTGTGATAAGCCCTGAAATATTTTCCTGTTCTACATTTGGAGCTTTCTCTCGCACCTTTGACTTGGTGGTTTTTCTCTCTGCTTTTGGTGGAGTTTCCCAGAAGTCCCAGTCCCAGAAGTCGGAGCCAGCCCAGCTTCTTCAGTCCCACAGACCCACCGAGAGGGGCCGCCTCGTTCTGTGAGCTGGGCCACAAGCATGGACGAGTCCTGGGCTTCTCTTGCATGCGTAACAACTATACTGCTGAGAGGTGACAAGCTGAAAGCGTTAGTGGCGGAAGTCTGAGAACTGCCAGGAAAAGGGATAGTAGAAAGAATCATAGAATGGCCTGGGTTGAAAAGGACCGTAACGATCACCTAGTATGATCACCCCTGCCATGGGCAGGGTCGCCAACCAGGAGACCAGGCTGCCCAGAGCCACATCCAGCCTGGTCTTGAAGAGGCCAGAATATGCTGCACTGTGAGCTTTCTGCCTGAGTATCTGCTTACAAAGGCTGAGAAGGGGCAGCAGGTACTTCCCAGAGCCAAGGACAGTTGCAGGCTGCTGCCAGAAAGGGGTCTCACAAAAGCATCTTACTCAGAGACCAAGTTCTGGCCTGTTTCCATGCTAGTGGCACATTTGATAATATAGAGCCATGCGTGAAAGCGGGGTCATTTGTGCAGCTGGCTGTTTTTTTCCCTTCACGGATATATTAATATTTAGCCATGCAGGTTATATCTTTTCTCAGGGAGATTATTGTGCAGAGCTACACCTTTTAACAAAACCTTATCGGTCACAGGCTATTGCCAAGGCCTATGATGTTATACCTCAGCTCAGTGTTTGTCTCCAGTTCTTAATTACATATTTTCCACCTCTCCTCTCATTAAGCTTTCTTCCCTCTCCTTCTTTTTACTGCTTTTCAACTGCATGCACTACAGACTCTTTTTTTTCCTCTTTTATTATTTATTTATTTATTCATTCAATCAATTATTTTCTTCTCTCCCTCTCCCACTTAATTAGGTCCTGCGTTTCCTTCCCAGCACCTTGCAGCACCCTGTCTGCCACTTTAAAAAGTTGGAGATTAAAAAAAAAAAAAAGGAAAAAAAAGTTTTTATGAAGTTTAAAAAGCTTACAGAGGTTTTTCCTACTGATGTGCTGGGCCATTTCCAAGATAAGAGAGAAACTGGCTTTGAACGCATCGGCTGAGGTGATGATTTTACAGGGGAGGCGTGCAGTCCTCTTAGCAAAGAGGGGCACCGCATTCCTCCTTGTGTGTCTTATTTCATCTGTTTTGACATTTTTATGTCAATGCTTTCTCTGGTTGAAAACTTCATGCAGTTGGTCCCTGGGCCAGTCAAGCTGACATGGCAGCAGCAGCCCACCCTGCTACGAAGTCTGCTCCTCTCCCTTACAGAAACCTGTTTGCCAAGGAGGGGAAGAAGAAACGCTGCCCTGACTGAAACTTGAAATACCAGATTACATGAGAGCAATTACCATGTACGCACACACAGACAAGCACGCATGCACACACACACACACATATATAGAGAGAGAGAGAGAGAGAGCTCATACCATATAGTACCCTGCCATATCATAGAATCATAGGTTTATAGAATGGTTTGGATTGGAAGGGACCCTTAAGATCATCTAGTTCCAATCTCCCTGCTGTAGGCAGAGACACCTCCCTCTAGACCAGGTTGCTCAAAGCCCCATCCAGCCTGGCCTTGAATGCTTCCAGGGAGGGGGCATCCACAACCTTGCTGGGCAACCTGTTCCAGTGTCTCACCACCCTCACAGTAAAGAATTTCTTCCTAATATCTAGTCTAAATCTACTCTCTTCTAGTTTAAAGCCATTTTCCCTCATCTTGTCGCTACATGCCCTTCTAAAAAGTCCCTCCCCAGCATTCCTGTATGCCCCTTCAGGTACTGGAAGGCTGCTATAAGGTCCCCATTGAGCCTTCTCTTCTCCAGGCTGAAGAGCTCTCAGCTTGTCTCTGTAGGGTGGTGTTTCAGCCCTCTGATCATCTCTGTGGCCCTACTCTGGACCTGCTCCAACAGCTCCATGTCCTTCTTGTGTTGGCAGCCCCAGAACTGGACGCAGTAACTCCAGGTGGGGTCTCACAAGAGCAAAGCAGAGGGGCAGAATCACTTCCCTCAATCCGCTGGTCACAATTCTCTTGATGCAGCTCAGAATATGCTTGGCATAGCTCAGGATATGGTTGGCAACCATATATAATTATTAATAATTACCAAATACAATTATTACTTCTTGACAGTGGAAAAATAAGCTGATGAAACTAAGCTGGGACCCGCGGTTGTATAGCAGTGTTTTTGTCACTGATTTCCTATGCTGTTTTGGGCCCCTTCTGTCCTTTTCTTCTTGCCTTTGTCCATCAGCAAGATGGGAATAGACCTGCTTAGCACCTGCTTAGTGCTTATGAAGATCAAAAGTGATAGATATCTGGAGTAATATTTGTTTTTTCACTTTTAAGAGATAACATAGAAGCTTTTCAGAAGCTAACATTTTTTATTGCTTCTCCAAAAGCCCTCGGGCTCTCAGTGATGAGATTTGGCTGAAGCAGGGTTGTGATGAAAAGCTTGGACCTGCAAGAATCCTTTGTGGTGTCTTAAGTGTACCAAGGCCCCTTTTCATGAAATTCATAACGTTCGACCAGTGCCTTTGGAATGGCTACTGCTATGTTGCTGATTGGGAACTGTTAGGCTAACAGGGAGGCGGGATGTTCATTTTTGGTTTAGTTCACTCTCTTTCTTTTTCCCCAAGGTCTCTATGATCTATGGGTCTATTTAATCTAGTTTCACCTCTTCAGTAATTCAAGAAGGAGTTGCTACCTGCTGGACATTAAATACCAGTACTGCCCAGGGAGGTGATGGAATCACCATCCCTAGAGGCGTTCAAGAAAAGGGAAGATGTGGCACTGGGTGACGTGGTCTAGAATTAGACAAAACTTCACCAATATGCCACAGGCAGGCAAAAGAAGTGTGTAAATTAAAGCAGAGTTTCACAACTGTTTCAGCCAAATAGAATCAAAAGTCCCCTCCCTACCTACTGGAACCGTCTGATTAATCAGCAATTTTGTATCTGTTGCAAACTGTGCTTATAAGAGTACCATAATGTCATTCCAAACAGGAGAGTTGTTTGTAGCTGGGAGCTCTTCTTTCCCTACCTTGTTCTAACATAACTCTGTATGAATCCACGCATTTATTTTCTTCTATTAAAAACAACAACAACCTACACTAATTTGAAATGTCTAACAATATAATTTTCTTCTTCTTTTCTTTTTTTTTTCAAAAGCCCTAAAATTTGAGCTTTTGAGTCGTATGAAGAAAATCACTTTATTTCAGTTTGGCCATTGAAGCAAAAAATCAGTTATGCTCACAGTTCTAGCTCTTTTTTTCCAAGGAAAACAGCCAAAATTTAAACGTGGTCTTTAATTATATATTTGATTCATCCCAGTAACAAAACTCGACTTCAGACAATGCAAAAACAAGAGGAAACTTGCTCTGAATTTCTCTCTTCAAAGCAAAGAACTCTTTCAGACACCATGTCAAGAAAACTTGCAACTGAAACCTGAAAAGATGGAGTAGAAGAAGCCTTAGCTGCCCGTAGTCGTAACCTGTCAGGACTGAGAGGAGGCTTCTAAAATGGTTTTAAATGAATCTCCCTACATTTGGGAAGGGCAAGTGGGCTTTGCTAGATGGATTGTTTATTTCTCTTATTCTCCAACTTTAATATGAAAAAAACTTTTTGTAGTCATAGGAGCAAAATATTACTTGTTCAAAATTGTTACACAATGGAGACTCATCCTGTTTTGACAATAAAGGTGATGAGGCACTGGCACAGGCTGCCCAGAGATGAGGTGGCTGCCCTATCCCTGCAGACACTCACGTCAGGCTGGGGGCTCTGAGCACTGATGGAGCTGTGGGTGTCCCTGCTCACTGCAGGGGATTGGACCAGATGGCCTTTAAGGGTCCCTTCCAACTTGAACCATTCCATGATTTTAACCTTCCCAAAACCAGCCTGACTCCTATAGTCAATGTGTAGAGGACATCATACGTAAGTCGCAAACACTGTACTGCTCGTGTGACAATTCCTGCAAGCGTACGACTTAAATCAGTTCAAAGCACTTGAACCATTCCTGTGCGCTGCCACTGTTTCATCTGTGTACGGCAAAGTGCTGGAAAAGCACTGGGATGTATTTTTTCCTTACGGTTGCAGTGGGGCACAGCTCTTACTGTGATGGAGCTGTCCCCTGCTCTCTTACTTGTTCAACTAGCCCTAAACCTAGACTCATGTTTTTAGTTTAGAATAATTACACAGAAAGACAGTGTCAGGATCACTGTGGTCTTGTTTGTCACTCTCCCAACCCTGCTTTGTTCTGTCTTTCTACTTCTTGACCTCATTTTTCCTCCTCATTGCTTATTCCTATTTGTCTCATTCCTCACATAATGCATCTTTTCCCCATGTCTTTTTTTAATGGAACAGAATGATATCTAGGGCTGTGTCTAGACTGCAAGAAAGGTTGAGTTTAGTTCAGACGTAGGTCAAAGTCAGCTGGCCAGCTAAAGGCTGCCTTCAGCCACTTCCTGTGCAGCATGGCCGTCATTTGCTCAACCTTCAGACAGTGGAAGAGGAGTCCATGCTCCTGGGTAGGATATCATTTCCTTTTACATCCAGTGAAATGGGTAGGCTTGGGGGAGGGGGGTTGACCTAGCTAGGTTGTGCTAACCAACCTATCCAGATCTGTCTTGGATTAGAAAAGTTGAGTGATTCTAGAAGTTCTCTCTAGGTTTTTTTGGGTCTGAGGATGAAAATGTTCTATTATAAGCCTTGCGTAGGTTGATGAGTAAATTGCTGGATGAGTAAGTTGCACGATGGAAAATATCTTATATTTTCATTAGTGGTGCTCTGGGCCAGTTCTTTTGCTCATCTTACTTCTTCACGTTTCTCCCAGTATATGGACATCAATGGAAATGTGTAGCCCTCCCTGGTTTTTCACACTGTTGGAAGGAAATGAGAATGAATGAACAAGGAGCCAGTAGTGTTTGATTTCTTGCTGGGTTTCGTTCACGTCATTTCGATACTGTGAGAACAGGGTGGCAGCAAATGGAGCCTTGAATGACTCTTTGGTGCGCTGTCTGTCCGGAGGCAGAGCAGGGCCCGTTGAGGTGGAGGATGGGGGATGAACCCAAGGCTTCATGGCCATGGCCATGATGGGAGTGTGTCTCCAGGCCCGTTCGCTTTGATGTCCTAGTCACTCGCCGTCATCTTTTCTGTATTGTGACACTACTGAAAGCTTTCAATTGCTGTCCAAATTACAGACCTCTGTTTTTTTCCATGCTTTTAGAAACGAGACCAAACGCCGCGGGAAGGATTGTTCATTAATTATATTTAAAAAATAATAATAGAAAGTAAGCACAGGTGATTTATTAGCTGAGCTTAGGCAGCATCTTAACATCCCCGCGTCAGAGTTTCCTTCACAGGTAAACAGTGCAGCATCGCCTGACTCCAAGTGCATGCAAGGAACCGAATCCCTCAGCGCGGTTTCGGTCCCCAAACGCTGTGCCATTGCAGGCCAGAGCCACACTACTTCAACGTGGCGCCAGGTACATGCACCAACGGGCCGAGATGCGGCCCCCAGTTTCCAAGCGCCCTGCCGTGGCCCACCTCGGGCGAGCTGTGCGTGTCCTCCACCGGGCTCTGAGGAGGAAAGGAGAGCCTGGAGCGCGCTGACTCCACGCAGGGGAGCCCAGGGGACGCCAGCCCCGCTGCCCGCCCGCTCTCCCCCAGGTGCGCCCCGGCCGGGCGCTGGGCACGGGAGCGGTGCCGCCCTGCCCCTGCTGCCCCGCGTGGGGTGCCTCGGGCTGGCGAGGGGGGAAGGAGGGAAGAAAGAGGAGGTCGGCAGGGAGGGGGCCGGGCCACCCGCAGCACACGGGGCTTTGTATGTAAATGCCCGCGCGCTGCCTGCGGGTCCCGGGGAGCGCGGAGCCCGGAGGGACCGGCGCACCGGGCCGGGGCTGCCGTGAGCACGGGTGGCGGCGCGGCTAGCGGCCCCTACGGCGGCGTCGCCCCCCGCTCCTAGCGCGGGGCCGGCGGCCGTAGAGCCCGGGGCGGCGGTGGGGGGGGAGCCGCCGCCATGGAAGGGGGAGGCCGCAGGCCGCCGCCGGCCGCCGGGGCCTGAGGGGCGGCGGGGGGGTGGAGGGGGGGTCGCGGTGCTTCCGCCGGCCCCGCGGCCGGGCGAGGCGCTCGCTCCTCCTTCCCCTCCTCCTGCTCTTTCCCCTCCTCCATCTCCTCCTCCTCCTCCCGCCGTGCCGGGAGCCGCCGCCGCCTCTCCCAGCGCCGGGCGCGCTGCGATTCGGGTCACAACCGGCGGCCGTGGGGTTTTCCTCGTTTGTTTGGGTCTTTTGTGTGGCGGCTCACAGTTGGCTAAGCACGGCTAGGCTGAATCGGGCTATTGTTTGGGATCCCGGAGCGTTCACGCTGCAGATCTCCCCCCTCCCCTTTTTTCCCTTTCTTTTTTTTCCGTTTTTTTTTTCTTTTTTTTTTCCTTTTTTTTTTTTTTTTTTGCCTGAGAAGCCACAGAATGTGCCTTTCCTCCTCACGAATCTGGAAGCTGTAAGCCGGACTGATTGCAAATGAAGTGTAATGCATTGTGGGACGTGTGTAAAATTGGATCATTCGAGGGGGAGAGGGAAAAAAAGAGCGGCCGGGCCGTGCCGCCCGCGCCCTAGAGCAGGCAGCGGCACCATGGGCGCAGGCTGCGCCCCGGCGGCGCCGGCGCTGGGCTGACGGGAGCGCCGCGAGGCCCGGCCCGTGCTGCGCTGCTGCGGGGGCACCGCTCGGGCATCCTCAGCATGAAGAAGACGCGGAGCACGACCTTGCGGCGGGCCTGGCCTAGCTCCGACTTCTCCGACCGGGCCTCCGACCGCATGCGGTCCCGCAGCGAGAAGGACTACCGGCTGCACAAACACTTCCCGCCGGCTTTCATCTCGCAGGCGTCGCGGGGCTACATGACATCAGGTTGGTAGCACCGCCGGCGGGGCTGCGGGGTGCGGGCGTGCGGCTGCGGGGAGCCTAAATTGCTATGAATAATGCAAAAAAAAAAAAAAAAAAAAAAGGATAGCGTACATCCACCATTTTGTACCTCGGCAAGATTCACGGCGAGGCCCTCGCAATATGGTGTGTAAAATCTATTAGGCGAGTGAAATAAGGCAGGGGGGAACGGTCACGTCTCAGCGCCGCGGAAGGGCAGGCGGAGGCGAGCGGGCGCGCAGAGCGTGGAGCCCTTTGCTCCTTTTGTGCTGGGAGCATGTGCTGGGGATCTGCCGCTGCACGCTGCGCTTGGGATGCAGCTGGCCCCGCTGTAACACAGCGCTTCGCCCGTTAGTCTGCTTGCGAAGGGAGAAGGGTCACCTGCCGCGGCCAGCCTGCCCCTCGTAGGGACACGGAACCGTGAAGGCTGGAAGAGAGCTTTGAGATCCAGCCGTCCGCTAGCACCTGGCCGGGCTCCGGCTGCGTGGTTCTGCTCTGGTGCAAATGAGTGTAAACGCGTTTCCGTTCGGCATCGGAGGTGCAAAAGGGGAGCGGAGCCGCGTATGCGGGCAGCGCACACGTGCGCCTACGCTCCTCTGGCCGTCGCCGTCGGGGGAGGCCGTAGGGAAATAATGGGCACTGCAGCAGTGTGTTTGTGCGTGGGGAAGGGAGGGCACGCACCAAACAAAAACCAGCGCGGGGAAAGGCGGGCATCGGGAGAGGCTCGGCCTCGGCTGGAGCGCTGCTGCGATGTCGGAAAGCCTCGGTAACGTTGATGGGAGCCGCTTCATCCCGAATAGCATCCGCACGGGCTCGGGATTCGGGCATTCCATAAACAGCAGAAGGAAGACTTGGGAAAACGCTGACGGGGAGGGGGACGGGGGGGCAGAAAATCCTGGAAACCTCCTTTGTTGTTCCGCTGCCTGCTTATTGTGATGCTCGGACATAACGTTTCGTTCCCACCGCATCACATCGTAGCTTATCGCGAAGGCTCCTTTTCCCTCTAAGGCTCGATTTAGGTTGAGTAGGCGGATTCCTTTAAAGGAGAAAAAGAGGGAGAGGGAGAAAACGAAGGTATTTTTCGTGCATTACTGAAAACGTTTCCGACCCCCCCCCCCAACCCCCCCCCATTACTGCTGCAAAGGTTGAGCCAAAGATTGTGGCTGTCAGTTACACGCTGGCTTTGCTCTCTGTGTCTCTAATAAACATCTCTCTTTGGTTCTCATGCTTGGAAAAGGCTGTGTGTCCGCTCTCCCGTTAACCTCCAGGCAGAAGGGGAAGAACACGCATTTCACTGCAAAATCTGCCCACGTGAGAAAACCGTGCCATTTTGGCAGTAGCCCTTCTGATTTTTTTTTTTCCCCCTCTTTCCTGGGAAGCCACGGATCGGGAGGAAATGACAAGTGTGATTTATGCTTGAGCAGCTGAAGAAAAGGAGAGCGCTCGTTGGGAGGGGGTGTTTGTTGTGTTGGCGCTGCAGGTTCTGCAGGCAGCTGGAGAGCCAAACCTGAGTTGCGCGGCGAAGATTTTTTGTTGTTCTCGCGTGGATGTGCTCACGTTCCCGATGCGGAGATACGGAGCTGTGTTGGTTCTGCGCGAGTCAGTACTTCAAGGCTGGAAAGCCGTATTTAAAAGAGAAGGCGCTCACGTGTGCCAAGTGGTGTGGGTTTTGCTTGTTTTTAATTCTTCAGGGAAACACGTTGGCTCTGTAAAAGCTTTATCTTGGCAAGGTTGCCTCAATCCACGTAGGTGTTCGAGCACGAGCGATCCTCAGAATGAGATGTGTCACCCAGCGTTCTCTGGCTGGTGGCTGTGTTTTTAGGGGCCCGTGGGTATGAAATCCGCCCTAAAATAAATCTCCAGACCCCCCTGAGTACTGTGTTTATCCGGCACGTCGATTTAAACTGCAACAATTGAAGCAAGGTGAATGTCACATTTAGTTTGAGCAACCTGCTCAAGTTGTTGGAGGAATGCTGTGCTGAAGATCGAAGTCAGAAATGTTTTAGAAAGTACCCGGTTGGCTTCTAGCTGGAAATGCAATTGTTCTCTCTTGACGGATGATTTCCATGTCCATTTCTTTTTGAAGAAGTCCACTGCCTTGGCAAATATTAGTTTTGGGGGGAATGGCCACTGTATCTAAACACATCACGCTACTTGAAGCACGGGGGCTTTTCAGAGGGCTGCATTCTGTTTATCCAGCCGTTTAACCTCATCACCATTAGTATTGTTGTGGTTTTCTTTTAATTAAATGCTGCATTGTTTGAGGTGGGGGTGGAGGGTGGGAAAGAGGCCTTGGGTTTTTGCCTCAGTTACTCTGGGTAGGAAAACAGTAAGAAAGAGCCTTCGGTAAGATACTAAGAAGCTGAAAACACTACTATTCAAGTGTGTCTGAACCCGGCATGGGGAACATCCAGGTATGTTTCTTTCAGCAGCAGTGGTGTTGCAGCCAACGCTGTGGTGCTTTTTTGGGGGAGGAAGGGCAGTCTCTACGGAGAACCTCGTTCATAGGGGAAGCGCAGACCTCACGCTGGAGCGGTGAAGCGCACCTGGCTTTAAGCAGCACTTTCGGCGAAGCTGAGTAAGGACCAGTTTGATGCTTATTTGACAAGAAGCGGCACTGCTGGCTGGCAGTCACGTTTTCAATACTTCAGGAACAAACTGCCCATAATTACAGAAGATTGCTGCGGATGCCGTTGCAGTTCGTGTGAAATCTAGAGATTGTTTGACAGATCAAGGCAGATGGAAATAAGGAGGGGGGAAAGGAAAAGGCAGGGAATTTAGAAAATCACACATTTTTACTGTTGAATAATCTCTTGATACGTGCTATTAAATGTGCTGTACTCCAGGGTTCCTTTAGGCCTCCTAGCAACCGCGAGGTTCAAAGGCCATGCGAGGAGTTCATTGTTCATGCTGAATATTAATTTCCCAGCGGAGGGCTGACTTGGGGAAAAAAAACCAGCAGAAAAGAAAACTACAACAGCGTAGAGCTTTGACCTTGCGAGAAAAGAGATGTTGAAAAGTTTGAATCCAATCAACGTTGCTGAAAAAGGGGAAATACACTTGATGGTTTTGATGGATTGTTACTTAATTGAGGGGGAAAGAAAGGAATCATATAAAACTGCCAAGCAGAATAAAACTTGCTGAAACTCAGGAATGAGAGTCACATGAAATAATACGCGTATAACTTGAAATGTCAAAAGCTTCTTTTTTTTTTCTTTCCCCTCCTAAATAAAGAGGGGAAATCCTGGATTTTCTTGCAGCGGAGAGATGAGCTGCACGCTGTGGTTGACCCAGCTGTAAAACGTTACCAGACGTGAAGAGTGCTCCGAAAAGAAATCCTTTTTTCCTGCAGCCTTTCCCGAGCTGTTGGAGCTGAAGGCCTTGGTGATGGAGGCAGTGTGTCAGGTTGGGCTGGGGGTGGTGTGGGGTAACAGCCTCGCGGATGCGGCCTGAAGGAATGTCTGAAGAACTCTCTGCGATGGTAAAAACTAATGCCAGAGCTTGCCTGTCTGAAGGTCACCTTCTGAAAAGTTTGCGGTGACTTTATTGCTCTTTGCTGTAAAACCTCCTTGCAGGTGCTTCAGTGCTCTGAAGCTGAACAGGAGAATTCAGTCTCGGTGTTGCCCTACAGTTGGTGGAGCTTGGTTAGCAAGCTGAAGTAGAAGAGAGGGACGAGAAGTGCCTAACCTTGGGAAGCCTACTGATGTTGTCTGTGTGCAGACTATGGTTTGTAGGAGGAAAATATATCCTGCTTCAGGGATGTTTGTTGGAAGTTCTAGGGCTGCCTCTTTAGCCTTCTTGAAGAAAATCAAGGATTTGGGGAGTGAAATTTGAGCAAATTTGAGAATCATGAGCCACTTCTTTTCCTAAGCTTCAATTCCTGACTCTAATAACAATTAATCTTTGGAGATAACGATGCACGATCTGAAGAAGGCATTTTAATGTAATTGGGAAATGACAGGTATACACAAAGCCTTGGACCTCTTGCAGTTCTCCCATCGCTTAGTTCACTTATCTAAGGGAGTATGTTCTAACTTGAAAGTAGCTGTATTGTAATTAATATTTAATGGAATAATCGGTATTGCATCACCTTTTTCTCTCCATGTAGCATTAAGAAACACCTTCTAACTTGTCTGCTTACCAGTAACATGATGTCTTTTCCTCTCTCGATTCTGAATAGTTTAGGTTTAGGCCAGACCCATTCCTAGAACAGTAAAAGCAAAAAGGAGAGGGGTGCCAGGGGCTAGCAGAGAGCTGTTGCCCCTCAGCTCCTGCTCTGCCTCCCTTGCTCCAGCCTGCGCTGAGCAGCTCAACCTCAGTGGCTCAAGCTTGTTTTAATTGCTTAGGAGATTGCTTCTGGGCTGCCTGTGCTTTCCAGTTCATTTTGGTCCCTGGGGCGTCTGCCTACCTTGAGAGAGAAGCAGGAACTTTCACTGGGCCTGCTGTGGAGGGCGGAGGGTCTAGCTGTCCTGTCTTCAGACCACAAACTTCGCATAAGTTCATGGGACAGCCTTTTTTTTGCACAATTTCTGGCTTGTTTTCTCCTCTTGGCTTCTTGCCAAAGAGAATATGAGACACAGTCTTCTCTGATCACCATTTGTGGATTTCACTGTTGTGGTTGCTCATGCAGCATTAACTCCGGTATTAACTCCGCAGTCCTGGTCCATTCTGACCAGGCACCAGGATGTTTCCTGCATATCCATGTCACTTTACCCTCACACCAAGCTATGGATAGTTTCCTTTGTGTTACTTGTGCTTTCTCCCAGCTGAGTGAACCGCATTGGAGTAGGTGTCCTTCCTGTCTGCCGTGACCTACAAGCAAGCGGATCCAGGGCTTTTTATTTTGTGGCAGTGCAAGTAAAATCTAAGAGGAATGACTGTAAGAAAGAAACAGAAGTCTGTGTGTGTGTCTATCTCACCTAGGCCTGCTCAGGTTTCCATCTCACTTCAAAGCACTCCTCCCTGCTGGGCTAAGTTTCAGCTTATTTTTCTTTCCCAGCCTCCCTCACTGCTACTGGGCTCCCAGTTGCATTCTCAGGCTCTGCATTGTCTTTGCTCGCTCGCTTGCACCTTGGGCCAGGTCAGGGTGCACAGAGGAGACTGGGATCAGATCACCAAAGGGTGTTTGCACAGGGGTGGCATCCTGTTCTGAATCAGAATACGTTTCCAGGTGTGTTTTCCAATGGTCGTGTGATTGAAGTAACTTCTTGTGTGCACATTAGACATCGTGATAGCTACTGAAGGTACAGGAGGCTCCTTTTTCAAGGACAGACAAGTCCTCAGAACAGACACGATACTGATTTATCGCAAATAGCTCCCGAGCTGTCACAGGTGCAGAGGCTACACTCTGCCTTTGCTGGCAAGTTGTGATAAGCCTGAAGGGTGTAGAGTGTCTGGCCATTTTGGAATCGAATTGCAGCTGCATCTTTGCAAATTGCGTTACGTGGTGGAGGAGGCTGAAATGGGAGGATTTTGCAGATTACTTTGGTTTAGGCCAGCAACTGTATCAGCTGTGGGCAATGAGCCTTTGTTTGTAGGCAGGGAGAGTAAACCACCATCTTTGCAAAGTTCTTCACGCGATTAAAAGAGAGATAAGTAAAATCAGGTAGGAAGAATGAAAGAATAGCATTTTGCTAAGCACACTGTGGAAGTCCTCCAAAAACGGGGGGATTCTCTTCAGTGTTCTGGGGAGGTTCTTTAGGGTGACAACTGTTTTGTAATCCGTAGCAGGTTGTAGGACGTTTCTGCGTATAGCACTGAAGTTGAGTCAGCTTCCTGTCATCTAAACTGTGGGCCATGACGTCTAACCTGTAATTGAAAAAAGAAAGACTGGAAAAAATGTTCAGGTACGACTTATTTGCGGCTCCTCCTGAGCCTGCTTTTATCTCGTTGCAAAAGGCCAAGCAATATTAAAGTCATAAGAAAAAAAATGCTGATTTAGATCTAGCGTAAGAATTGCTAAATAATCCTTTTTTCTTTTTTTTTTTCCCCTAGAAAAGCATACATTGCATTATTTTAAATGGTCAGGCTGCTGCTATGCTATCAAAACTGGCTACTTTCAATGGAGTAGATGTAAACCTGAGCCAGGAAGTAAGGGGTGCCCTTTGTAAGAAGTATCTAAGAAATATTTTACGCAATTCTGTCTAATCATTGGGTTTTATTTGCACTAGAAAAAAGGCATAGAAGTAGTAGCAGTTGAAACTGAGATGTGAAACAATTAAAATCTTCCCTAAAAGTCTCAGGAGGCTGTGCACTTCTGTACCTGTCCTAGCAAGAATTGTTGGTACTGAGGCCAGTGGCAGCATGAGTAGTCCTAGATACAGATAAGGCCTGAATACTGAAGCTGCAGAACTCTCCCAAACCAGCATCGACTTCTCCCAGCTGCTGCCTGTAGATATGAGGGGGTAATGAAAGTTGCCTATAGGCACTGGCTTGCCCTTTCCTGCACATCTATTGAAGTGGCTACTCTACCAACGCTGTTTTGTGTCTTGCTCAGCGCAGAGGTGTGCTAGAATAGCTAAAAATGCACAACTTAGTAGAAACTTCAAGTTGGAGTGCCTAACAAAGATATCTTGATCGTTTTATTTGTTCTGGTGGGATTTGAAAGCAGAACGCAGAAGAGGAAGGTGAGGTAGCAAATGAAAATACTACCTGGGGAATTGCTTTGTAGACCTAGGTTTTGGAAGGTAGAGATGGCTGAGTGTGGGTGTATTGCACATGGAATTCAGGTATTGTGAACAAGAATAAATGACTAGTTGATCCCATTTATACTGTTTCCCTTTAATGAAAATATCAAGAGGAGAGTTGTGAAGTGCATCTTTGAAGTCTGACGTTACAGAGACAAAATGAAACTTCTGCTGATTTCTGTCTCGGTCATCCATTAGAGGTATTGGTAGCTATGCAGTATGTTGCACGTTCTAGCGTTCAACTGAAGCAGCTTTGAAATGGTTAAGCAGTAACTGCTGCTAAACATCTGCATAAAAGTTGTTCGGATAACTTGGAAGAGCTTTAGCCCTTGCCCTTCCTTACGTTTTACTGTCAGAAATTTATTCTGAAAGGGTGAAAGTGCGTATCTACCAGAGTAGAACAGATTCCTGGACACTAACCATCATGTTCCCAAGCTCGATGGTGATTACTGTTGCAGTTTGACCAAGATGCCAGAACTGAAGCACCATGAGAATCTGTTCCTCACTGTGGGTACTGTCCTCCTGTCTGCAGAGCACCTCGCACTCCTGTATGTGGCTTGTGGATTAGAAACCTACACTTAGTGGTCTCAAAACAGCTCTTTCTGCCACCGTTTTCTTTCCCAGTTGCATCACTTAAGGGAAAAATTGAATGGCCCTTTGTAGTGAATTTAACCTCAATGTTTTGAAGCACAGAGAGTATAATAGACAATTCAGAAATACTTACTTAATGTGGCTTGGAAAAGGCAAAGTTCAGTAAGAAAGCTCAGTTCATCATAACACAGGAAGCAGCGCTGGGAGAGCCCAGATTACATAAACTACTTTTCGTGCCCATTTGTGTTCTTTTAATTTCCTCCATAATTTCCTATGAATTTCCTGTCGATGACCTGTGACCTGGTTTCACAGGATGAACATACGTGATAAGGCTTTAGGTGTCGTAAATGGGGCTGCTTATCTTACAGGCAAGGGAAGATGGTGGACTGAATTTCAGCGTGGTGCCCAAAGGGACCTTCAGCCTCTTGTGTTAACTTCAAGGTAGGGTGACAAACACAGGGACTGGATCACACCGCTGGAGTGCAGCCTGGCTTTTCTCCCAACTGTTCACTCACAAGGCACGCAGCTTCAGCAGTGAAATCTTGAAATCATGTTTGCATGGGATCTCTGCATTAGAGTGGATGTGGTTGGAATGTTTTCACCAAAAAAAAAAAGAAAAATCAGAATTAAAAAAATATATATTTTTCTTCATTTTTCCATCTGCTGTAGTGAAGTTTCAGTGTTTGAACGACTTGTTAGGACTTCTCTGGAAAGAAATTGTACCTATCTCAAAATAAAACATTTTGCATATTTTTACTAAAATTACTAGACATTTTCCTTTGAGTCAATCTTAGGTTCAGTTTGTGGAATGAGAGTAGAATAGAATAGAATAGAGTACAGTAGAATAGCATGGCTCAGTTGGAAGAGACCTACAGAGATAACCAAGTCCAACTGCCTGCCCACCTCAGGGCTAACAGAACGTTAAGGCATATTTACTGAGGGCACAATCCATTTAATTCTGCATTTATTTGCAGAAATATTCCTCAGTAACTATGACTGTCAAACTAAGGTGTCTCTTGGAAACCTCAGATTAGAAAGCATGTTTGTAATTACTGCTTTTCATAAAGCAGAACGTTGCTTATTTTAAAAACATGTACAATAAGTTTTCATTAGATACGCAGTCTGCTGTGTTGCCCTATCCAGCACAGTAAGCAATTGGTCATGCAAGCTTACTTATTACATTTTATGTGTTGCTGAACATTATGTGTCGTGGAAGTGGTCTCTGTACATCTTCACTAATTGTCATACACTGGAATGCACGCTAAGTCCACAGGGTCCAGTTCTGTCTGTAATGGGAAAGTGCACAAATCTTTGACTGCTCAGGCAGGAACCTTATGTGTACTTTTTGCTGCCACTCTTCCCTGGACGATGGATGTACCTGTCTCTCTTGCATGTATCCTTTGCCTGCATCAGGGAATTGTAAAGGCTGAGGAGGGAATAGCTGTAAATGCTGAGTGATGCTCCCTTTAAATTGAAATTTGCCTTTGAATAAGGGTCGTAGATGGGAGAGGTGGGGAAAGTGGGACAGGCTAACCAGAAACAAGGGCGGATGTGATGGCAGCGAACAAAAATAATCAGTGTCAGTGCATTTCTGTTGTGCTAGAGCCTGCTTGAGTCCTGTGTTGTGGCCATGAGAAGTAGGTTTCCTCAGCTCACCTTTAGATTTCAATGTAAGTCATTTAGCTAACTGGATTTAAATTAGAACTATTGCTCCTTCACTTGAGTGTCTCTGAGCTCATTTCAAAGGCTAATAATTGATCTAAGTCTTTTCTGCCTATCAGATAATAACCTCATTCAGTTTCTGTCCTGTTGCTGATTGTTCCGAGTATGCAATGCAACAATACAGTGCACTCAGCTTTGCATGATTATCCCTTTTCATCCTAGTAGTTCTCCCTTCTTTTATGTCTTCCAGAAATGTATGAAAGTAAAATGAAGTGTTTCACTGTAGCACGCCTTTAAATATTGTAAAGGTAAGTTTAAAAAGTTGAGGAAAACAGCTTTACCTTCCCGTGTTGTTGTAATTCATTCACTAGCTAATGGGGCAGTTGAATCGGGTAGTATATTTCAAACAGTACTAAAGCATACAAATTGATGTTGGCTGTTAGATTCTACTCATGGGTTGGTGTCAAACGAAGGTCTGTAAACACTGAGACAAAACTGTATAGTGCAGTGGCCCTTAGGAGCTGTCATTTATCTCTAGTACAAAACCCAGCTTCTCAGATTGGAGTATTTTACCTGGGTATTGTATTTCTAAATAAATGCATTATGTGTTCATTGTGCACAGTGTTAGAAGGCCTACGTCACGGGGACCAGCAGGACGAAAAAAATCTGAAAGCACTTGGGAGTATGTTGCCATACAGTGATGTTTTTCGAAGCAAAGTGCAGGAGCTGGACGGAACATGGGAAGGACAATAAGGCTGTCTGAAGAGATAGACAAGAAGATTGGTGTGAAAACTGGGGTTTCTGTGCTGACGTAGCAAAGAAATGTTGATGTTTTAATCACAGGTGAGAACCTGAGAGTGGTTGTATCAGGCAAGACCAGTGTCTGTCTTGCTCTCTGTGCTGTGTCCTAGTATGGCCACAAACAGTTGTCCAGGAAGAGGGAAGAAGAAAACAATATGGTACTTCCCCTGCATGCTTCCCTGTCTCCAGCTGTTTCAGGTGGTGCAGTTTGCTTGGTAATCCTCACAGGTTTCTTTCCCAGGTACTATCTATGGTACATGCGGAAAATTTAGGGCAGCGACAAATGCTTGCCTAATGTGTGAGGAGCTGCCCTGTGACAGCCCTAAGTTTTGTGCGTTATCAGTGCCATTCTTGCATTGAGTCTCCTCCTGCCCTGCTTTGCAGTATTTCTCACAAGGGAGGAATGTATGCGCTTGTGAAGAAGGCTTTGAGGTTCTTGGTGGTGAATAACAACATATTGGCTGCTAGCTTGGGAGGCAACATCAGTTTTCTTTCTCTAAATACAACGCACATGTACTCCAGAGTCCTGAAACTGGAATATCAATAATGTGCATGTCATCACGCATTCACTTTTTACGTAAGATAGGTTGCGAGGTCATGAAAGGAGCATTTCTTCATTATTTCTGTGATTCCACTTATCCCTGCTTTCAATTAGTTTTATTCCCTTAGTTCCCTTCCCTTCCCGTCTCATCTCAAAGGTGACACATGCCTAGATGAAAGGCTTGCATTAAGCAGAAGCTTCTTGTTACATCAACTCTTGACATTCCGAAAATGTCAACTCTTAATTTACATTGCAAGTAGGATCTGGTGCCAAGACTTTACCAGTTTCCAAGTCTTCCACTTATTAATCAGTCCCAAATCAAAACTGCTGTTGTCCTGAGAAAGTACTACAGAATTGGATCCAAAAGTTTCATGCCTCTGAGGTATCCCTTTTCCTTGTTTTAGAGTTACTGGCTGACTCATGAGGTAAGAAGCGATTGTTCAGCTAATAGGTGAAGACCATAACTTTTCTGCTGTGACTTTCTGAGGTTGTGACATGTTGGATGTCTCAGTAAAGGCAGTAATTTTCACAGAAGATGGATGTTCAGCATCTTTGAAGGCTGGTAAATGAAACTGTGCAGGTTTTAAAATCCACTTATGTGGTTTTGCATCTGGGCCTGAACTGACCTTGTATGCTTGGCAGTTAAGCTATCTTTGAAAATGGTTCCAATGTGTTGAGCTTTTCAGTTGCCACCATCTCTCTACAGAGGTGCTAAGACAGTGATCTTGTATATGCATCAAATTTGTATCTCTAAGCCCCATTAATTCACAGACCTGCATCACAGAAATGTGTTTTCCAGAATAGGTTTTGGGTGTATAGTGCAGATGAGGCTGGTGGGGATGACAGTGACGCTTCCCCTGTCACACAGTGAGCTGCTGTACATGTGCCATGGGCCTTCATGGAACAGGTAAAAGTTACGTTTGTGTGAATATTTATATGCACGTAAACATACTAAAGCATACAGCATAAATGGCATTTATGTAGGTTATAAATCATTTTACCTTATACTGTATTTTATCTCCCAACTTCTGCTGAATTTTTATATCTCACTTGTTAGGGTGGCATCAGTATATGTCTGTTTCACGTGTTCTGTGTGGGGAGACCGTATTGTATACCAACCTGACTTTATTGTGTTTATGCTTGGCCTACATCTGCAGGTGTTTAATTTAGATGTGCATGCTGTTAGTAATTGTAATTGATGCTGTAGACGTTTTTCCTTGCAAGACTGAAATACAGACACTGGAAGAACAATGCAAATGGTAGAAAATAAATAGAATGCAGAATGGCAAAAGTGTTAGAAAAATGGTGAATTTTTAGGATAATTCCATTAAAAAAATATTAAGAATTCAGTCTCAGAATCTTAGAAGCTGTCACTTTTTGCTTGCTCTGCAGAAGCGTTGTTAACCACCATTGTACCACTGAGATTCTCATGACGTTGTATTTTGTTCACTTCAGTCTGTGGTCTAATCTCTTTCTAGTGTGTAATTAGGCAGAACAGGCTTGAGTAACTCCCAATTTCAGATTTTAGAATCTGAAATTAGTATTACATATTAAAAAATTTTAGCATTTTAAATTCAAGCGCACAGTAATAATGTGTCACACGTTCCTTACAGGAACTAAAAACTGTTTTACTCTTGAAAAAAATGATGTACTTTTAATCTATAATGGCTAATCTAGAAGCAACAACAGAGGTTGAATGTTCAACATTAAACTTCTCTAATTATAGGATCATTGAAAATGACCTTATAAATCATAGGGTCTGATTCTCCTTTGTATATGAGTGCAATTCTGTTGATTTTAACTGAGTTGTTACTGGTTGCTTTTAGAATGAGAGCAAAAGCAAGGTCCTTAAATCCATTGGCAGCAGCAGTAGAATGGTTTCTCCAGACAGAGCCAGGGAACAGATTTGGTGACACTCAAAAGGTGAAGGAAGACTAAGGATCATCTGCAGAATGAAAATCAGCACTATTCAGCCCTCTGTTCATTAGTGTTGGTTTACTCTCCATTGCCTGATTTGAAGAGTGATGTTCACACTCATATTGAGTACTACGATATCTTTGCAGTAGTGTAATTGAAGTGAATGATGTTACCGCTGCAGAAGTGGTGGGCCCCGTCTGGTCCTGTGTATGAACATAGGCTGGTGGTCTCCCTTTTAGGGGACTTGGGCTCTTGGTGCTCAGGGAGGGGAAGGAGAGGGCTCTGGGCACTTACATAAAAAATACATAGGTTAGGAAAGGGGGAAAACTGCAGTCTGAGGTGGCTATTGCTGAGTATTGTAGGCAACCAAAACATGCTACAGTGCGACATCAGTGAGTTTACCATTCTCTCCTGTGATTCTGGGCTGTTGTTTGCCATCATATCAGTATGGTAGTCTCTCCCCTTGATTTTACTAATAATTTGGAGGGCAGGGAGTTGGACCAAAGGCTGATAATTATGTGAAGCAAGAATACTTCTAAGTTTGGAAGTGGGCAGTAGACTCTGGTATTCAAAGGGTGATTTACTCTTGAGTGGAGCCTGCAGGGTTACCCTCAAGCAGTTACTCATGAGTAGCTGTGAAAGGGAAAAAAACCAGGAAGTTCTTGTGAACTGTGGGACTTCTGAAGCTTAGTTTCCTGTGGCTTTCTTTCATAAAACTTTTCTCCGTTGTGGGTGCTCTGATGTCTTCTTATGTGGCTGAACTTTGGCTTCAGTCTTTTCCTGAGAAGATCTTGTGATGGGTCACAGAAAGTTGTGATGACGTAAGACCTGTGAGATTACCCCTCTGTCAAATATGCTTGATATTATTGGAAAAAAGAGAAGATACTGTGCTAGGTTACACTCAAAGCGTTTTGTTATGAGTAAAAGGTTAATCTGGTTAATTCCAATTTCAGAGCTCTTCAGGAGCAAGCTGTTTAAGATTTTCCCTCTACCTCTTCAGCAGTGGAAAGGAATTAGCTGGATGACTTGTAGGAGTCTGTAGGCTTTGGTCTATATAACAAAGTATAACTGCCCTGTTGTTACTTTGAATCGTGGAATCACAGACTATCCTGA
The DNA here is from genome assembly GCF_016699485.2 of Gallus gallus. NCBI lineage: Eukaryota > Metazoa > Chordata > Aves > Galliformes > Phasianidae > Gallus > Gallus gallus. Next base: position 39,236,103 of record NC_052535.1, on the reverse strand, counting down.
GTTGGAAGGCACCCAAAAGGATCATTGAATCCAAGTCCTGGCTCCACACAGACTGCCCAAAATTCAAGCCCTGTGTATGAGAGCACTGTCCAAATGCTCCTTGATCTCCAGCAGCTCAGGGCCACGACTGCTGTAATGGACAGCATGTTCCATGCCCACTGCCCTCTGGTGAAGAACTTTTTCCTAATGCCCACCCAGCCCTTTTCTGATGCAGCTCTGTGCTATTCTTTTGGGTCTTGTCAGCGTCCCCTGTGAGGAGCTGCAGGCCGAAGCCTCATCTGCTCTAGGCTGAACAAACAGAGGGGCCTCAGCTGCTCTTCACACATCTTGCCCTCCAGCCATCTTTGTAGCCCTCCTTTGGGTGCTCTCTAGTACTAGTTTTGTGGCCTTATACTAAATGAATGTAGGCACAAAAAAAGTTGAAACATTCATCAGAATTTCACAACTTGGAAACAAACTGTACAAAGTGCTGTGTTAGCAAACGTTTATATAAAATGCTGCCGTGTTACACTGAACAATTATACTTCTCTTATCTCAGGCACTTATCTCTCACTAAAGCCAAGTGGCTTGCAGGTTGGAGTTGCTCAGTATTTTTGAAGTCATTGTGGTAATGAAATATGCTAAGCAGCTGGGTTTTATGAGAAAGTGATTTGGGTAGATTTTTTGGCTTGACTACTTTTATCTTTGAAGATGTAAAAATAATGTTGCAAGGAAAAAGCCAAAGCTTAATGAGTTGAGTTGCAAAGAAGTGATATCTATAGTTGCATTTATACCTCGTTGTATCTCAACTTAGCCATTCTTGGAGGTCTGTAATAATATAAGCCATACACATTTTAAATCATATAGATAACAAAGCCATGTAAATATTATATAAGGATATGTCCTTTGCTTCCTCCTGTCAGTTCTGCACGGCTCCGCAGGGCTCTGGTATCAGTGGGTAGCTGCTCCTGCTGGCCAGGGGCAGGGTAGCGGACTCACCAATCTCCTGTGCAAGGAGCCAGTGGCCAGCCACCCAGCTTGTCTGACCAAGCTGTTGTGGATGGAGCATTGTAAGCTAATTTATTGGATGTGCCCAGGCTATCCTCCTGCATTGTATACATTATGAAACCAGCTTAGAGAGCTGCAGAGAGCATCTAGGAAGGCTTTTTAGAGATTTAGAAAATGTAGTTATGCTCACATCTCTCTTGGTCCGTGTTAGTTCATTGTATTATTTTTTTTCTTCCGTGAAAAGCAGAAGGGACAGACTCCTTTTGGAGCTTGCATTCCAATAGGAAATTAAGGTCTACTGTAGCATTTAGAATGCTATAGATCTTCTTTTAATACGTGAACCACAGAAGTTAAGATCTTATGTGGATTGTCTTCACTTTCGTGATTGTACAGAACGGTATCATCACTTGTTTGCAATAATGGCCCATTTGTGATTGCAGCTATAGTTTATATGGAGGAATGACGTTAGGGAAGAAATTAATACCTTTATAGCTTTTCTTAGGATAGACCAGGCAGCTCTTCATCTGAAATTAGCAAATGCTCTGTGGCTTATCAGCAGAGCAAACCTCAGTAACAACGCAGTCTAGTGTTGGAGGTCAGGGGAGGGATGCACTTTCTTATGGTTCTCAAAGCATCAACTATGAGAAACAAGTGGGTTGTGTTTTTTTAGGGTCTTTAAGTGCCCATGCCTTCAAGTGGCTTTTTGTTGTTGTTGTTGTTTTGTTTTTATAATTTCAAAACCAACATTCCTGCATTTCTCATATTGACTTATTCAAAGGTTAACTTTTCTCCATTCTGTCTTTCTCTTATCCACGCCTCCCTTTCACTGCCTGTGTTGTAGTTGGAAACAAGTAGAAAGATAAGTGTCAGAATTCTTAAATTTTACTCTGTATTGAAGCAGGTGAAGCCAAAGAAGCAGGTATTTCTTTATGGCCAGTGAGACAAGGAACCCAGCCACTTGGTGTTATTTAAGTGCTCATGCTGGTCCGTTGTTCTTAACACATTGTTCCATCTCTGTCTTTCCCACATTGTGATGCACTGTGGTAATTTCCATATTGTGGCACTTGCTACCCATCTAGCCTTGCCTCTTCCAGGCATTGATCAAAGGATCCTCAGGACCAATATGATATTTTAGAAATTTTATTTGTCTTTGGTTCTTGAGAGAAATGGCTTGGCATCAGTTGTGCATAGTGGAATGAGTCTGCCTGGAAGGGGCTGAACTGTGGTACTCAGAAAAGCAGCCAGACAATGGAGAGTGGGCAAATAGCTCAGGGACCCTGAAGCCAAAATTACTGAAGTGTTGGGGGATTTCTAAGCTGCATTTTTGCAGGATTTATATCTTTTTTTTTTTTTTCCCCTCAAAATTCTCACTGGCAAAACTTCACACCAAGGAAACAAGTTGTATTTTGAAGGTTATGTCACAAAGAGACTAGATTTTTATTTGTATACTTTGCTGATACCTTGAAGTGCTTCCTAGAACTTCTTCAGGCATCTCAGGACATCAGTGTTCTCCCACAGAATAGCTGTATCCTGAGTTACATCGTTGATAAAGCTTTTATCTCTTCTTGCGCACTTTGCGTACAACTTTCAGATTTCTGTGATGTTTGAACTGTTGTTGTGGCTTGTTTTGTGATTTGTGGGAAAATTTTTTTCTTTGTTTTTATGTATCGTAAAACGACATAGAGGCAAATACAGGTTTGTTGTGTAAAAGTTGCTAGCTGATGACTGTAGTAAAACAATCTCAAATTTGTTTAGCTAACGTTTTATAGTAGGTAGCAAAGAAACCACATTCCAGTAATAGCAATTCAGGTGTTGAGTGACCTGATGATAGTTTTCCTTCATTCTCATGCCGTTCACTAAAAAGGATAAAGGTTGAAATGCTCTGCCCTTCAATCTAGTTATCCTTCTGTGCAAAACAACATTATTTAAAGGTCATGTGGCTCACTTATGTTGCACTTCTGTTCCAGTGGCAAGAGTACTTGTTCTAATTTGAGTCTTCAAGATTTTAAAGTAGCTTATTCAGACTTCTGTAGTTGAACTAAAATAAATAGGCATATGGCAAGTAGAAGAGCATATAATCACTCTGTTGCCTCAAAATTCTTTTGAGGCCAAGAATTTCAAAGCAGGAACCTATAGTGGGGCTTGTGAACACAATAGGAACAGCTGGTGCTCAGCACTTTTGAAAATGAGGTCACTTTATTCTTGGTTGAAATGTGCAAAATGGGTCATCTGGGCATAGGCTTAAGACAAAGGCAAAGCGCGTGGCCCTTTATAAGCAGGTTGTCCACATTTCCAGAACCACTTGGTTAACAGGATTCTTTTGTGCAGGGGAACATTCTGATAGATCTGGATTTTTCCAACTTTTGGAAGCATGGCTCCCACTCAGAAAGCGAATTGCTACTATACATTTTCGAAGATCTGCTCATCCTAAGGATGACATCATTGATATTTTCTGCAACCACCCCTCCCTCTTGTGCCTTTCTGCTCGTCCTTCACATAACCTACTTTTGGAAACACTGCTCTATTGTACGGTCCTTGAGAACACCATCACTCCACCATTCTCAGCCCTGGACTTCTCTGGTCCTGTCAGCAGAACAAATGAGAAAATTCCAAACATGCACAAACCTATTAACATCATTAGCCAAGTCTATAGATGCATTAGGAATAAAGGGAACTGTACTTAGATCTGACTAGGGCATTTTCATTATAAAAATTCAGTTGAAAAGATATGCATAAGTGATAGGACTCAGGTCCAGTTTCTGCACATTTGCTTAATTGTGCTGATATCATTAACACGCCTAAGGGGTGGTGTGCGTCACAGGATACGGGTATGTCAAAGTTTATAAACCTGAGACATGATATTCATCACCATTTACTATTGCATAACGGGCATCAGAAGTTTAGATTGAGAACTGATCTGTATTTTCAATAGAACCACGCAGGTCTTGCTTACTAGACTCTGCTTCCAGTATACAAATTGTCATCCGATTGACCACCTGTGTACTGGAGTAGGAGAGTTTAGGTTGGAAGAGATCTCTGAAGATTATATTCTGACCTCATGTGAATACAAGCCATTCCTCTCAAGTGAAATGGACTATTTGTGCACAAACAGTACTTTAAAACTAAACTAAAGTAAATTCTGGAATTTTAGCTGGGGAATAGTACATGCAAAAGTCACCTTTGACAAGAATAGCAAGAATAAACAAAGCAGAGGGGGAAAAAAAAATGCTCTTCAATCTTGTACAGTTTGCCTCCTGGGGCGGAACTGTACCAGTTAGCCAGGGCTGTATGTCACTGTTAGCACCCAATTTCAGATGTGCTCTAGAGAATGGTTCTCATTATTTTATTATTATTGTAAATTCAATTTACTGGGGCAAGCTTGATGACTGCTTTCATGTAAGTGAGGTAATTTGGCCATATAAATCAGGCTTACTTTTTGGCTAGTTTTTAGCAAGAGCTGTCTCAAAGCACGTGGAGGAAGAAGACAAAGTGGTGATAGCAGCAGTGCATTGCATAATAGAATTGAAAAAGCAGAATACAAGAAGGCAGCTCCATGGCTGGCAAAGCACAGCTGGGGCTGAGCACACTTCACCGCAGAATACAGTGCTGCTTGTATGACCTGTTTGTTCTGTGTTTGGTTTTGAAAGCATTTTGTGTCCATGGAAGGAACTTTTACAGAACCATGTACACGATGGGTAAGCATTGAGTAGCAGCTAAGTGGCTAATATGAAGATGCTTTTTTCTTTCCCTCTCTCTGGGACAAGATCTTGGTTATCTTTCATTAGGCAGAAATAGTATCTTCATTTCAGCAACCAGAAATACAATATAGCGGTTCCATGTGGCTTTACTCCTTTTATTTTCACTGGTAGAGGAAAGCACTCAGAAACATAAGATTCCCACAGTGTCTTACTGTTTCTAAGGTCTGGATGAATTGCTCTACTGAAGAGTGATTAATCACTAGCTGGGAGGTGGAAAAAGGGTGGCTGGCATACCACAGAAGCAAAATTGTCTGCTGGATGCCCACATGAATGGGCTGTGTCTGGAGGAGCAGTAGTGGTGTCTGTCTTGTTTTCATGTCCTAAATTGTGTCTTCCTTTTGACTGTATCCCAAGTTTTAGTAGATGGTTTTCACGTCACAAAGGAGAATGCTCCAGCTTTTTCAATCACTGTAATTGATTCTTGCTTGACAGAAAAGGTATTTAAGGGGAAATGACAGTCTCTACTGCTCGTGCCACAGCCCATTTTGAACTTAATTTCATCCTCATTTCAAACTGTTACTGGATGAATAAATGTAATACTTCTGGCTATTTCTCTAGGATTTCACATGATCATTTCCACCCTTGTAGAAATTGCATCCTCAAGAAGCTGCATACAGTATGAGGGATGTTTAGAAGGTAACTCTTTCTGGCATCCTTGCAGTATCTTTTACATGACCGAGTTTTTCATTCTTATTCAGAGCGGAATAGTTTGTGAGTGTGCTGTAGGAATGCAGGTAATTTTATCTATGTAGAAATATAGCATTGATTTTGGAACTCTGTATTATGTTTCCCTGGGAGTGGGTAGCTTTCTCTTCAACTGTGTACAAAGCCAACGCGTGAAAGCAACCTTCAGTCAAGGTGTAAGTACCAGTGTTGGTTGTGAAATGGATGTAGTTGTGCTTTAAATTTTGTCATTAGGAACATTTAGTCTGGATTTGGCCACATAATGTAGAGTGAGAAGAACAGTGTCAGCTCCTTAAGGTGTGTGATGGGGAATGGTCCTTGAGGGAGTTGGCTGTAATCAAATCCTTGACAGGTCACGCCAAGGTGCAGGGAGCCCAAAGAGGCTCGGAGTTGCCTTCACCGGGCTTGGTGTTCCCTGTGCGGGCAGCAAGGAGAGGGTAACCTGATGTGCTAGATGTCTGCCCTGCAACAGTAAAGTGCATGGATTTTAAATGTATATATTTTAAACAAAGATCAGATAACCCCCTGCAATGCAGCTCTGCCCAAGTCACACTTAAAGTGCTTTTCTTCCTTAGGTACCAAGGTAGTGGCTGCATAACAGCTCTGATGCCTTCAGTGATGCTGAGTGTTGCACGATGTACCTAACCCCTTGATTTAAACAGTATTCAAGGCCTAATGATCTTTGTCTTCAATAGTCTGGTATTAGCTATCATAAGGAATGGTAACAAACATCTTACCTGTGCTGAAGTCTTGCTTGCCTATGCAAGACCTCACACATCCATCATTTATGCTGGGAGAAAAGTTTGTTCAATAAGTGATACACTTTTACTTGCAGTCATACATATCACAGACGTGCATGTGCTTCTGTTTATGATTCAGCAGTTTTTGTCTTCTTATTTTTCTGTGCTTTTTTCATTTTGTATCATGTTGTTTATTTCAGCACTGCGTATTGTAGTGCTGAACTCTGTACCTGCTTTGATTGATTTTTGTACTATTTTCACATTTTCTAGTGCAAGCCGTGGGGGCCTATATAGATTTTTTTTTTCTTTTTTCGTTTTTTGCCATGTGTACAAGCAAACTACAGGCTTATTTTATTCTCTCTCTGTCTTCCTTTAAGTGTTTTCCATCTGTCTTTTGCTCCTCGAGCTGTGGGATAAGTCACATATGTGATGTCATTGCTCTGGTTCTGTGGACACTTGACAAACTAAGAATGTTCATGATTCTCCCATATATGTTTTCATTATGAATATGTATGAATATGTATCTTTACAAGCATTTAAGATGCATAATTTTTCTGGGCAAGCTTCAGTTCAAATACTCTTGGAGATCAAGCGCAATGTTTTATTGACACTTCTACAACAAACTTCTATTATTATTTCGCTGAATTAATACATGAACATGTTTGCCCAAGGGTAGAACCAAGGTCTTCAAATACTGAGACAGATATTTTGTTTTGTCTTGGTCTTTTTGGGGAGTACTTTGGCCAACAAACTTGAGCCTTTATTCTTTTAAAAACTTTTCACAGTAACTCATAGGTATCCATCACACTTTCTGGTTGGTTGGTTCTGAAGAGAAATGGCATGGGAAAAAATGACCTAAAGAGACTATTTTTTCGAACTCAATGATGGAAGAAATTAGGTTTAGCCTGACCTCTGCTGGATAAGTCTTGGACTTGACCTTTCAATCCCAATCCAACCCAACCCATCTCTCCCCTTCTATTGACAATGACCTGCCATGACCAGAAATTCAGATCTTGGCTCTGTAAGCAAGAATACTTCGCCACACTTCGTGTGTGTGGTGTTGGTGTGCAACTGAGAAGAGACTGATTTGTTCTTACCATTATTATTTATTTGCATTGCAATTGTGCCTAAGGAGTACCATTGTGCTGGGCACGGAGAATAAGGTATAGGAAATGCCTTGAAGACTTAGGATCTAAACGGTGTCCTCAGAGGACAAGAGAAAAGGGGTGAAAAATATGTACAGAGTGAAACATTTTTCTACATTTTATACTACCAATAAATTGTGTCAGAGAAATGAAAGTGCACCAAAGAACAATTCAGATTACTAACTACAGTTTGCAAGAGAGACTTCACTTTGGAATTTGAGGAGTGTGGAATAAATCATTCTCTGGGAGGTTTTTTTTTTCTTCCAGCAGAGCCACTATATTTCTTATCCTCATAGTTACATGCAGAATAGCTGAGTTAAAAACATCCTCTGGAAATTATTCTTTAAGAGAATTGAGTTTTGTTTAAAAAAATACTAAAAGAAGTAGGAGTCATTTTTAACCTTCTGTCTTTCAACTACTGTCCAGTAGTGGGAACCCGTGTGTATCTGAGGGTACATATGTAAGCAGAGTACAATTCTGTTGGTATAGACATGGTCCTGTCAGCAGCAAGGGTGTAGTCATCTTTTTGGCTCTTAGGTCACCTCACTCCAGTGGCTTAATGTTTATCTCTGTCTTTTCAAGACACCAGGAGAGCTTAAGGCAAAACTGGGAATTGCCTGCCTGCTTCCCTATTACTTTGCCTACTGACACCCGTAGTCTGTCAAACTATCCTGATTTGCTAACAAGCTGAAGAACTGGTTTTTAAAAAATAAAATAAAATAAAAATGGAATAAGGCTTTTGAAGTCATTCTAGCTGTTGTATTGTGCTTTAAATGTATAAAATGAACGATGTCCTAGTTCATGAGAAAACAGGGTTTCTCGGTTCTAACTGAGCTCATAGTCCTCATATGTGAGGAATACAGGATCTGGTATGGGAAGGATGGGGCTTGTGGGTGCATAGTACCTGGCTACATATTCACAGGAGATGTGAATACCCAGAAATGGAGGAGATCGGTAACCCATTGAGGCAATCACTGGAAAATTAATCTACCTAGGGTCTCATAAAATGCTTCTTCTTCAGGAAGAGTTCTCAGGTGATACATGCCGAGACTGGGAGAGATTACGAGTGGATATTAACAGGATGTTGAGCTAATCGCTGACACGGAGCTGGTTCCCCTTCTTTCTTTGCTTTGAACCTTAATTACATCCTGAGAGTGGAGAGAGGGAGATGACCAAGAAAGCAAGTTCTTGGGAATCTGTCTTGGATAGCAGGTCATGGGACTGAAAGAAGGGAGCTGCTGCCTGCAAGACATGCTGCCTTCTGCAGTCATCTGCATAGGAATCTCTCCTCTCTCTACTTGTTTGTCTCATGACTGGAAGCACTGAGTAGCATTTGAAGTCTGTGGTTCCACCCCACATACAGGGCTGTCTTGTCCAGAGCCTGCAAGTCAGGTCTGTGTTCAAATGGATGCGTGGAAAATGTGTTCAGGATGCTGAGCCTGTTTAGCAGTGAGGGCCAGCCTAGGGCTTCTGCTATGAAGGGCTGTTCCTTCACTACTGGTCGTATGCATCACTTGAGAACATCTATTGGAATAACAGTGCTTGCTCTCCTTGTACTGAAGGCTCAGGAGAAGTCAGGTGTATTCTTTTGGGTATCTTTTGGTGTGCAGAGTGAGGTCTGCCCTGATGTTGAGCAGTGTGGGTTCAGCTGTGCAGTGGTGCGAGCAGGCATTGCAGGAATGGATGGTCAAAGCCGTATCCTACAGGAGAGCATCTGCTGGGGCCCTGCGAAGACCTGGTAAGAGCTGGGAAGGGTACGGTGGTCAAGCTTTGGCCTGACCAATGACAACCCAGCAGTCAAGTGGAGAGCGTGCTAGTTTTGTCTCTTTGATCTGGGTAGTCAGCTGGACTGTTCTGCTGGTTTTGTCTGCTTGCTTTTAGATCTCCTCTTGATGATAGTCTTGTTGAGGTTTTTTTTTGGAGGTAAAGCATTTTCTGTACATTTTCCTTAGCAAATGCCATTGCTTCATAAAGGATGGCATTCGTATCTTTTGGGAACCTCCTTAGTAGAGATACCTCTCTCTCACTTTCTCTTTTAGATCTTTCTAGTCTTCTTACAGCATAAATTTCAAAAAAATAAAACCCACATCCATTTAACTAATGCTTTACATGATTTCTCTCAGGAATTTAAAAACTGACATTTTGCTCCTTTGCTCCCTCCTGTCAGAGCCCTCCCCAAGCCTTCTTGCGCCTTCCTCCCAACCTTTCAGACATGATAGTGAGCGCTTCTCTTCACTGTACTTTTTATCTTCTTTGTGAATCTTAAGCAAACCTTTTCTGATCTCTGTGTGTGTTCTGGAGCAGAATATGCCAGGACTGGGACATGCTGAAATCAAGATCACTGAAGCAACCATTGAGAGCTGTCTTGAAAGCAAAAATTTAACATTGTGATTTATTATCTTCTTATGAGGGCTAGATAGTTCTTCCTGTGTCTGCAAATTTCATGTGCTTATATTTTGAATGAGCTCAGGAAGTTCATGTGAAGAGGTAAGGTACTGGGATGAGAGTTTTAAGTGCGTTGTTCAAGTACATTTAACTCTGCGTTTTGGAGTCTGGGATTTGTCACATCGATACATTGAAATTGTTCTTTGTTAGTTTTTTTTCCTTCTCTTCAGGGGGGTGCAGGGGGAGTAGTCAGAGAATCAGGATAATGGCTTTAACAAATGGAAATAGTTTGCGTGAATGACTCTTAAAGCAGCTCCTCGTTCCAAGCATAATTAGAAACACATCTAAAATATGACTTTCACCCATACAGTTCTCTGGGCATCCTTTGGGTTTCTAAATAGGAGGGAGCACAGAATTAACTCTCAGGTTGAGAACTTGTCTTCTGAACAGGCTGCATAGCTTCATCTGTGCTATTCCTGAAAATGCATCATTTTCTTTTTCTTAACACGCTCAGAATTTGCCTGGGTTTTTTGGCAGCTCTCTACAAGATATGAGCTCCAGTTATTTAAAGTAGAAGTTCAGGATGAAGTTTCTAGCTAGATTTTTTTTCCTGTTAAAATTTTGCTGTGTCTTAGCTTAACTGCACTTTCTAAAAGTTGGTGCTGCTTTTTAACAGACATTTTATTTTTTTCAGCTAATAACTGGTTAATGAATAGCCCTGACTGTTACAAGAGTGATGCATCCAGTACAGCAGAGGCATGGGGATATTCCCTGTGGTATGTCTACCTCATTCTGTGGGACACTATCCATCACTGATTTCCATTGAAATACGCCGATGTCAGGTGCTCGTCGTTGTGAGAGGCAATAAGAATGTCATAGGACTTTCTTGTTTCGTGTTGGTAATGGATAATTGATAGTAAACGATGCTAGTGAGGATCTGGGCTGCAATGCAAGAGATGGTAGAAAGACTAAATGAGGGCTGGCTGTCCCTCCTGCAGGATCACTTGGTTTGACACTCCAGCTCTTACTCCCAGGAGCAAGCTGTCTACTGAGCCTCCTGCCTCATTCACTCAAATTGCTTAACCCACTGCTTTGCAGCACATCCTAGCCTTACCAGACAAACCCTGCTAGCTCCACATTCTTTGGTGGGTTCATGTTCTTTCAGCAGCAAGCCCAGGCTGCTAAGCTTTATGGTATCCTCCTGACTTGATAGGCGATTCATGAGGTGGGGAAGATGAAATCATGTTCCAGACTATTGCCATTCCGGTTGCTTTGCTTGGGGCTTCTCTTTATCAATTCAAAATCAAGATTTGAAATTAAAAATAAACATTTCCAAAGCAATCCTGCTGTCCCTCAGGGGTTTGTCTTAATGCTTGCTCCTTTGTAGTCTGTCTTCCAGGTATTCAGATGCCTCTCCAGCTAATGCCTTTCCCACAGCTGCCTTCTAGTATGGGCAGCTACTGAATCTGAAGGAACAAGATTTTGGGGCTGTTGAGTCCCGTCTCTTACTGCTGCGAATGAGTTAGAACCTTTTGCCCAAATAAATGGCTCTAGATCCATTTTGAAGCCAGGCTGGGATTTTGTCCCTACTGCTCCTGCTGGAAGGCTTTATCAGTATGGCACCATTGTCACAGTTAGCAGTCTTCATCTCATTTTCTGGCTGAATTCTGTGTTTGCTAAACAAGATGGTTTCTGGGTGGCACGTGTTGAGGGGCTTCCCCAGCTCTGTCTTTCTTGGATCCTTCCTGTCAGATCTGCCTTCATACATAGCTTACCATGAAGAGTGGTAAGCTTCTGCCGTGCAAAATAGGCCTGTTTTTTTTCTAAAGCTTGCACTTTAAATTAGAAGAAAAATGATTTCAGCAGTTGTTTACATTAGATGCTGCTGCCTAAGTCTTTGGAAAAGAATCTGTAGTTTAAAAACTGTTTCCTTTTGCTTTCTTTTCAGTTTGTTTTCCCTACAAATATGACATATGAGGTCTCTGTCTCAGACATAAAATATTCCTGCTTTCTTTTTGAAACATTTATTCCAACCTTTTTTATTGCATGCGTAAAGTACTTAATGTCCTCAATCTGCATGAAAATGTTTTGTGTATAACTCTAAAAGTTCCCTTAGGACTGTAGATTTTTTAGTGGAATAGTTTAAACATTTTCCACACAAATGGGCACTTGGGGCAAATGACATTATAAGATTTATATGTATATTTGTTAGATATTTTCCCTTTTTTTTTCTCTTAAAGACCTGCATCTCCAGCCAGCAAGTTTCCTGTTAGAGGCAAAGAAGTATTCAGTTTGTAGAGCTAGGAAGTTGGATGTTAATAAGGAAGAGAAACAACAGGCAGCCTTCCCTGCTTCAGTCACCATGGTGCAGGTGTTCAGGCTGATGTAATGGTGTTGCTGCTTTTCTACTCTGAGCCGTGCATGCATATTTATAAACACATGCAAGCCAGTCGAGTATTGCATGTGCAAGATAAACTAACAGAGCAAGGAGTGAGATACAGAAGAAGGTAGTGAAAATGCTTCAACTTCAGGTTTCGCTCAGTCTGAATGAGAGTTCTCATTTTGCAAGTAATATGTAAAGATTCTCAGGTTTCTCATGAGGAAATATATGATACTGGATATTCTTGTTAGCACATATGTTGAAGGTCATGTTGTAAAACTCGAGTCTTACATATGGATGACTAGTAGACAGAAGCTCTATTTTGTGGAGGTTTTCGAGATTGAAAGGAAATTGTTTTCTGATTTGAAACAGAGCTCCAAAGTAGTCAAATTTCATGTGGAAGAATATCCCCAAAACAGTAGTTTGAGATCAGATGAAATGCTTAATTCCATCAGGATCAGGCTGTTTTGTTTCATATTTGACTGCTTAAATGTTTCAAATATTGCTCTGCCTAGCGCAGCCTTTCAGAACAAACTAATTTGAAGGGAGAGAAAGATTCTTCTCTCCCTTCAAATTCACTTAGGAATACAGTAACAAGAAGTTCTGACATTTCTCAAACTATTTCTCCCTCTCTCAAATTAGTATTTCATAAAATCAGTCTGCCTTTCTGATACATTTTCATTTCAGTGGGTGTTGTTCATGTGAAGCCATTCTTTCTGACTATGTGTTATCTTCTGCATTTTGGGGAAATTCTCAGCAGTAGTGGAGAAATGCAATATTCTGCCTTCTTTCTCCTTGTGAATGATTGGTTTCTGATGTCTAATATACCATATTCCTTAGGAAACTCACTTCTTGCTGGTGATGTTATTTTAACAGATCCTTGGTACTACTGGTGAAGTTGGGTACATGCTGTCTCTGACAAAACAGCACTATTTTTAAGCATGTTCTTGGAATGTGTGCTTGCTACTTTTATCCTTGTTTATTCCATCTATGTGTCTTTCCTTGGTTCAACTCCTGGTGGTCTCCTGGATATGACAAACGATGCTTGCCCACTCCAGAGAGCTCTTGCAGAGGTTTCTGTCTTGATAAAACCAGTACTGATGGTCCTAAACCCAGATGGAATTTAGTGAGCATTTTTAAACTCCTTTGAAAATTCCACCTGTCACATGGACTTGCTGTCAGGGGGTGACCGTGTCAGTCATTTTTTGTTATGGGTGGCCATTTGACAGTGCAGTGTCATAGTAACTGAGCAGTTCTTACACCTGGTGGCCACAGGGCCGTAGGCCGTGGTTCCCCATAGCTGCATTGGCCACGTGCCACTGCCTCTTACTCTCCCTTAAGACAGGGCCTCGCTTGTCTTAACAGTGGATTTAAAACTGATTTGGGGCATGCAGCTGGTGAGGAGAGTTTAGTTCTGTTTATACTGGTTCTGCTGCCAGATGGACCTGTTAAAAGCACCTAGTTTGCTAGCAGGATTTTAAGCACAGACAAGAATATATCATTTCTAATGTATGCCCCTCATGTGTGTGTTTCAAGGGCAATAAAGAGATGTATGTTTATCTATTGGCTGTTTAACCCTATCTGTCTGTTGTAAATGGAAGATTTCTGGCATGGGAGGTACCATTTTGCTTAAACTGTTCAGCAGAGTTTTCCAGATGCTTAGATTTATTTAAAAAAAAAAAAAAAAGTCTAGAAGGGCCAAGTTTATGGCTACAATACATTGCATGGTAGGGGATGTAAGTATGATTTCATTTTGTACATGTGGGGTAGCGCTAACTCCTGCATAGTCAGCTCTGGTAATATAAGCAATGTCGTTCTGCACCACTATGTTGGACGCAGCAAAAAACATTTGAATGGCTGGGGAGTTACTCCAGAGGGGTAGCATAAGGCTGGCCCAAGGCACATTTCCATCATGTCATGGCATTGGAACACTACAAAGGTGTTTTACATCATCTTTACCTCCCCTTGCTTTTGGATCAAATCTGTTTCCTGGTGTACTTGGGGGAGTCTTGATGATTAGTCTGTTGGCATTCGATGCACTGGACCTGTCTTGGATCTTTTCTTGAAGGCTGGCAGAGTTGAGGTTTGCTGTTTATGCATATTCTCCTGGAGCTACTGCTGGTCAGTGCCAGGCCTCGCATTTGTTTCTTGCTATAACTAATTTGCTTGGTCATCATTCAGATATTTCAGAAATATGTAAACACATATTTAATTATTTTCTTTTAATACAAACAAGAGGTGCCGATAGAATTTATTAAGTTCTGTTGTAGGTTTATTATCCTTAAGCTAACAGTTGTGGTGTTTCTTTTATGGATTGTGCAATTTGGTTGAGCAGTTGCTAGTTTTGCTGGAAGCTATCACTACTCATCTTGTCCTCTCTTGTTTGCCAGGTTCCTCCTCCTCTACTTGAGGACAAAGGGAATCGTAAATGTTTATTAACTAAAGGTTTATGGTTGGTCCCAAGGCCAAAATCCAAAACTGATAAAATCAAGAAGAGCCCTTTTTTTTTTTTCTTTTTCTTTTTTTCCCCCAAGTGAGTTTCTTAAATGGGAGCAATTGGTAAGTATGTAAAGCTGAAGATCACACGGAGGAAATGATCTCATGCTTGCATGGCCTCATAGATTCTATCTGAAACATGTTGGCTCTCTCTTAAGTAGGCTATGAACTCCTTGGGGCAGGACATGCCTTCTTCCAGATCTTGTAAAATGCTAGACTGCTGATGTTTCCCTGTAAGGAACCATTTCTTCATACCTGAATTGCAGAGAAAGTGATGCGTTCCAGTTGTGTTGATGGAGAAGATTGCCAACATTTAAAGGTCTCAAATATTAATGACAAATAGGAGCCAAAGCAATTCTGTGGGAAGTCAGTGTAGGCAAGAAAATTATGTGGACATTTTCAGTGTGTAGTTGCGGGGCAGGGGAGATCCTACCTAGCACTTCTGGTGGCACGCAGCAGTTCTTAGTCCAGCTTGAAAGGTGGTAGTTGCTTTTCAGTGTTGGTAATGACCCTGCCATGTTACTTTCTTGATTTTTTTTTTCCTTTGCTCAAGCAGAAAAATTCCACTTCTTTCAAGTTAGCCAACTCCTGTAATGGGATGCATGTCAGCTACTGGAACAAAAGCATTTATGCAGCTTGCATAAGTGACTCAAATGATGAGTGAGCTCATAAAGGGAAGAACATTGAATTTCAGGCTGAATCAGTGGTTAATTGGCTGCTTGTCCCTTCTCAGCTCCCCTCCTTTTGTCTGAGCGCTGGAGGAGGATGAAGTCATTGTGCTGATTCTTGACCACAGGACACTGTCGACCTTCGGTATTGCACTAGGGCTTGCATCAGCCATGTCTTAAACACCAACTTACTCGGACATAAACCTTGCTTTAGCTTTCTTGTAAATATCCACCAGCCTTGTGTGGTTGATAGTTGATTCTAGTGGACCATAAGACTGACCAGCCTTAAAAAGCCAAGATGACTGTTTACACTTGAAAGAAAGCCTTTGACCCACATTGAGAGCAAAGCTCACATTCATCTCCCAGATCCACAGCAAGGCACCTTTGCTAGCCTGTGATTTGGCTCTGGACACAAAATCTCCTGCTTGCCTAAAAGCCTATATAGTCAACATTTTATAAGCAGAAGTAAAAGTAGCTGACAATGTTGTTGCAACTTTCTGATTTGCTCTACAGCTTTGGGTTTTGTTTGCTGGTTTCTGTTTTTACAAAGCATGTTTGAGACATAGAAAATCCGTTCAAGATAGGGGTGGCTGGTCATTTTACCCTTCTTGTGCAAAGAAGGGATTGTTTCATTGCCACAGCTTCTCAGGTTCGCTTCTGGAAACACCTGGCTGGCATCACCTGCCCTGTCTCCACAGTGTGACCCATCATGTGGTGTGCAAAGGGATTTTCGTGGTGTGTTGCCTCTTGGAGCACCAATAACCTGGTATGCCTATGTGTCAGGAGGGAATGATGACACGGCGATGGAGAATTGGATAGAGATCTGCTTTATCACCTTGTTATTGTTGTTGTTTTAAAAGCCAAAAATGAAAAACCCTAGCAGTAAAACCTTACAATCCCAGCCCCAAACCTTCATTGTATTTTATGTTTTGAGATCCACCTGTCTCAGGTCTGGTGTGCCTGCAAGCCTGGGGCTATGGGTGTTAGGCAAAACGCCGGCCCTAGTTGTGGCTGAAAGATGCAGGGAACCTGCTTGGTGCAAAGGTAGGGTTAGTTTCTTCAAGAGAGGTGGATATTGTTTCTTGCTGTGTAAGCTTTGCTTGCGATCTGAAGGCAGGGCTCAGTGTGGGAACCTCACGGACCGGGCCCGGCGGACCGCGGCCACGCGTTGCCATGGCGACGGGCTGCCGAGCCCCACGCGGGGCTTGCCGGGCCGGCGGCGGAGCGAGACGGCTGGGGGAGCCGCTACGCGGGTGCCAGGCCGGGCGGAGGTCCCCCCCTCGTCGGGGCCTGTGTGCTCGCTTTCGTGCTGCGGCAGCGCGGATGGCGCCTGGCCTCTAACCGGCGTTGGCACGAGGCTGTGGTGGCAGGCCGCTGCGGAACGGCCCTCTGTTTCTCACTGCAGGTTGAAAGGGAGCAGCGGGGCCCAGTCTAGCTCTGGCACAGTCCCACTGTTTGTATGCAGCCCCGGAGAGCGGGAGTGCTGAGTGGCAAAGCGAGTACATCTGGCACCTGGAAGCCGGGCCTCCTCACTGCTAGGCTGGAGGGCAAAGAAGCAAATGTGTTCTTAAATACATTACAGAATTTCAGAGCATATTTAAAACACTGCAAAGCATATCACCAGTCTGCCTGTGTTATTTATTATTAGTGGGGATTTTTTTTGTTTTTAGTTTTATTTTTTTTTTACTCTTGTCCCACTGCAAAATAGAGATCTAAGCTTTCCAGACTCTACGATAGGGCTGCAGGTGAAAACTTGATCCACAGCTGCCCACCATTTTCTACCATTCCTAGAGTGTAAGCTGGCATTGCTGCTGGCACTCCGTGCTGGACATCTCCCCGGGCAGGATAAGCTGAATGGGGCCTTACTCACAATTCTCCTGAAGCTTCAAGTTGCTCTCATGCTGTAAAACCATTTCGTGGTTGCATCACAGCTCCAGTTGTAAATTACAAAACGGGCTGCTTTAGGTTTGCTAGATTTTAATCTGGGACAGTCTCAGATGGATAAATTAAGCACGGGTAGCACACATGATATGTTGGACCTCCTGCACATGTGAGATGAATGTGTGTGCAGATAGTTTGCAGACATTAGGCTGCCTGAGTTGCCAAGTGTCTGGAAAAATGGGCAATTACTACAAAAATATGTGAAAAGTGGTTTAATGTACGAGCGTGCATGGAGTGTAGGATCTCTGTGAATAATCATAGAATCATTTGAGTTGGAAGGGACCCCTAAAGACCATCTGGTCTGATTCTCCTGCAGTGAATAGGGACACTTACAGTTCCATCAGGAGCTCAGAGCCCCTCCAGCCTGACCGTGGCTGTCTGCAGGGACGGGGCATCCATCGCATCTCTGAGTAACCTGTGTCAGAGCCTCACCATCACTGCAAGGTCTCCCCATAGCCTTTCCTTCTCCAGGCGGCACAGCCCCAGCTCTCTCAGCCTGTCCTCACAAGGAGGTGTTCCATCCCTTGGATCATTTTTGTGGCCCTTCTCTGGATGCACTCCAACAGGTCTACGTCTCTTCTGCTGAGGACTCCTGATCTGGACGCAGTGCTCCAGGTGAGGTCTCACAGCACGAAGTAGAGGGGCAGGATCACTTCCCTGACCTGCTGGCCACAAAACTTTTGAAGTTGGTATTTACAGGAGAGTAAGCCATCTTTGTTGGAAAAAATGAATCACTGAGAGTGTAAGGAAGTTGTTGGTACAGGTATTTTATTTTAACAGTGATTCTTGCAAGAATGATTCCTATGACTCTAAGCATATTCTCTGGGGAAGCTTCTTCTAAGTAATCACTGCTTGCATTTTAAACAAGTACTTAAAGCACTGCAACTTAAAATGTGTACTGTTTTCAGTCTTCTTTCAGAAGATAGATCACACTTTGGAATATCTTCCCAGATCCTCGCCTTAGCAATAAGATGTACTGATACAAGATATGTCCAGACTTCTTGTTCCTTTTCTGTTGGTTTTTTTTTCTTTTTCGCGTGTTTTTTTTTTTTAGCACCCGCTTTGAACACCTGTGAAGAAAGTAGCTAACAGAAAGTGGGAGGAGAGGGGTCTGTCTGCACTTGCAAACCAAACAACTGATGAGTCAAAAGATACAGAAGTTGTTTCAGGATTCATCTGCTGTGTAATAACTTAAGAGACAGCCTCCAGTTCACTCAGTTCCTTGGGAGCTGTCAATGAAAGCAGTATCTTATTTTACAGTACCAGCTAAGAGAGGGAACTTGTCAGACAAAGACAATTTACAGCCCATTTATTTTCAGCCTTCTCCTAATTCCCTTTATTTGAAGTAAAACCCATCTTCCTGACAGACCAGCCTCTTATTTCCCCTAATCCTGCAGCAAAGTGATAATCTGTTATTTGTGACCTCATAGGCTGTTGCTACGGAGAATGCCGTGATATCACAGGGCCTGTGCTGTGACTTCACTGCTTCACTTGGAAGGAGCCGTCCAGCTCTTCGTGCGTGTGTATTTTTGGTGTTCTGTTAGCACTTCTGGCAAACTGTCTGGCAAACGCATGTGCATCATACCTGTCTGCATAGGTGATGAATGATAGAGGCTGTGTGTCAGGGGCAAATTTGTGGTCATTATTTTTGGCAAAGTTGTTCCTACCCTTGAAAGGTCTTACAGTAGGAAGATGTCACTGGGAAGTTAGACAAAGCTTTCTCATCCTGGATCTCTAAAGACACCAGGAGGAAATGACACCGAATAGTGGAATTATTTTGACTAAAACCAAGAATTCCTTGTTGCTATCCCTCGTCTTCATCTGAAGAATATAACTTTGTGAAACCAAAGCATTTCTTGGAAACACCAGTGACACTAAAACTTCCACTGAGGGAAGTTTCTCAGGTACAAGATGAAATACTTATTAGTAAAACATTTGTGCCACTAAGTAGACTCTCAGGGTCTTAACTATTAAATTAAAATATGAAGGAGATGCATAACTTCAGACATTAGGCCTGAGACTTTCAGATATTACTAAGTAACTTGCATGCATGGATTCTGTTCACATTCAAGTCTGAGCTTTATTGCCAGATTGCAGGAACAAGTGCCTAAAATTAGGCTCCTCCTTGACTGCCTTTATTTTCAGAAGTACCAAGAGTACAGCAGCACTCAATGGAGATAAAGGGAAGTGCAAACCTACGTTGGTTTTGAAACACAAGCTGTGACTATTAGAAACAACATATGGCAATAGGAACCAAACTTGGCTCTTCTAATGTCTCTGCCTTTGGCCATAGCAGGAAGTTTTTAGAGAAATAGAATTTGTAACTTTAAATCTCTGTGGTTTTCTGTCTTCGAGAGTGAAGTTACCAGAACCCAGGGAAAAAATATTAAAAGAAAAGAGTAATTCCTTTAAGTGTCTACTTTTTGGATGCATTGGGAGGGGTATTATTGAACAACATGAAGACACATTTCCATCTCTATTAAAATCTGTATTCTGTTTTGACTGTTAATTACCAATTGATTTCATTTTTTTGTTTTCACTTTTTTTTTTTTTGGTAATGTGTGATATGAAAGTTCCCGCAGAGGAGTTTAGCATGATTATATGCATACAACTGCAATCATTGGGGTAATATTTGGAAGGTGTTTAAGCTAAATCAGGTTTAAAAATCACTCTTATTCCAGAGTAAGTGTGGATTTCCATAGGTATAATTACGTGGTGGTAATTCTGGTGGTGAATTATTCTTTCACACAAAAGCTTTGTGGTCCATTTCCATCTTATCCTATACCCGGAGATTCCCTAAATTGGGGTCAGGGAGTGTACCAAACCAGATGCTGTATATTAAAGCTGCAGTGCAACATCTCAATTAAATGTAGTAGCGCAATTAAAATACAATACCACAAGTTAAGCAAAATCCTCCTGCAGAGGCTTGGCAGACCACACATGGCACACATGACACACTCTGGGAAGCCATGCATTTTCAAGGCCTGGTGGATTACACCTTCTTTCTAGAAACTACTTGTGCATGTGTGTTTTGAAGAGGTTCTCATAAAGCAGCAGTAAACTTCTGAAGACAGTATTGGTGATGACATGTTTAACTGCTTTCATATGTTTTGGTTCAGACTGCCCAAACTGCTTGCTCCCTCAGTGGAGTGGTACTGCAGATGTACCTTATTAGCATGTACACTAATGTACTCTCTGTTTTCTCCATTGTCCCCTTAAACTCCCATCCTTCCACTGGCCTCTCTCCTGCATTATAAAAGCTTAGAAGCAACCCATTGAAGAACGAGCTGAATGCTTCTTTTTAGGAAATTTACAAGCCCCAAAGAGTGACAGAGCCCATCTTCAGGCACTGGAGGTTGCACAAGCTTTGGAGGATGCTGCTGCGCTGGCAACTGGGTTTCAGCTCTGGGCTGACAGCGAGATGTGTTTGTTCTCTCAGGCTTTTAATTGGGGCTGGGAATGGAGGCTTTCATTGAGTCCTTTGTAGCACAGGGTGAAGGTCAGCCTGGAAAACAAAACAAAGGCAAGTGCCTGGTGGATGCAGAGCACATGCAGATTGGCTTGCAGAAAACAACTGTCCCTTTGTTCACTTCTCTCTTCACCAAAACACACAGCCGTTCCCACTTTGCTTATTCCAACAATCCTGTAGACCCTTGGATTTTCCCAGCCTTCGTACAGCTGGAAAGTTTATTTCTCACCATTTGGTTGTTATTCCTGCTTCCGTTCAGCCCCGCTAAGCATTTGGATTCTTTTAGCAAGTCTTCTTTCATCATTAGCATCACATCTGCTGCATCGCCTGCTTTAGGAGTCAAACAGTATTCATCTCTTTCCTTGCATTTCCTTTTAACCTTTCTTGTGTTTTTCTTTACGTCTGTTGTTTCTTGTTTTGCCCTGCAATCTGCCACCGGTCATATTTCAACGTTCACAGCTTAGGCTTTTCTTTAAGCAGGCTGTACGTTAGCTCTAAGGCTAACATTTCTAGGTACCAAACAGAAGAAACAGCACAGGTTTCAAAACCTATTTTTTAGGCTGTGTTCAGCCCTGGTAATTGAGGGCTGGTTAGTGTGCCACGCTCTCTTACCATGCCATGAAATGTACATATCCAGAGCCTGGATTTACACATTCCCTGTGTTTTAATCTAAGAATTTCATGTGGACGTTTACCGAACTTGTTGAGGAAATTATTCATCTTTCTTTTGGTAGTCTTTTGGTTTAGTTCAGTGTCATTTGAGACCATCAGCAGCTCCTGAGGTCACCTCAAGAGCCCAGTCTCGATATCCTACTTTAGCCTTCTCTCTACTGGATAAGAGGGCAAACACACAACTATTTTTATGTGCTTTCGTCTTTCAGAAAACTGGGTCATAGCAACACTTGAGGAGCACAAGGATGCCCTGTTCCTGGAGACTTTCAAGGCCAGGCTGGACCAGGCTCTGAGCAACTTGATCTAGCTGAGGATGTCCCTGTTCATGGCAGGGAAGGTGGACTAGATGGCCTTTAGAGATCCCTTCCAACTCTAAGGATTCTATGATTGTTGAGCCCTGTTTAGAGTACAGGGGAGAAAAAAGAGGAACATCCAGTTCTCATCCCAGGAAAGGGTTAACTGCACTATGTGCAGTGAGTGCTTAGTTTGTAATAGTTGCATTAGAAATCTGAAGGGTGGGCTGTCTGGTCACACTTGCTCAGGTTCGTTAAGATGGCTAACGAGGGCCTCAGAAGGGCCTGACAACAGCTGAGTGAAACAGCTGAGCCATTTGGCAAAGCAGTGACGTCAGCAATATTGTGGAAGGCAATGCAGTGACGTGGGAGGATGTCATGCTGTCATACCTTTGGTTCTGCCACTTGAGGAGCGTGGTCTGCATGTTGCTGGCATCACATTGGTGGAACTGGTGGATGAGTGATGGTAATTCGAAGTGTAGACATACAAGTGTGTGAATTAGGAGATACAGAAGAAGTTGCACAAGAGATAGTTGTCTGAGAAGTTGATAATTCTGTCCATGTTTGAAATAACCTGTTCAATTTATGTCTCATGGACGGGGAAATTTTCAGATTCTTGAAATGTTGCTTAAAAACAGCAACAACAGCAACCAAATAGCATGCAGGAAGGTGTTACTCTTGTAATAGCACTGAAACTACTGAAGGTTTTGGTTTCCTGTAATACAGTGAGCACTCGATAAAATTAAGCAAAATCCATGTGAAATGGACAGGAGGAAATGCATTCAATCTCGTGAGCTGGGGGACCTCTGGTTCCAGATGTGTCATTTATTTGGGGGAGGTAGGTTTTGGTTTCTGCATTTGCTGATAGTTACACTAGTTGGAAATGACCCAGTGAACTCTAAACTGCTAAGTCTTTGGAGCGTCTAACCTTTTCTTTTTAAAACCACTTTGACACTATTATAATTGATTCCATCCCTGGCCTTTTCATCAGTTCTCTCCTAGCCAGGAAAAACTGGGCTGTTAAAGGCTGCTGCAGTACCATGGGACTTAGTTCAGTATTACAGACTCTAACCTGAAGTTATCTGCCAGTCATCATTATTTGTTTGCAAAGCTGTAACCACCTCAGTGTCATCTTTGGGATGAAAATCCTGCCACAGTTACACCAATCGATACAAATAAGAGGAGGTGCACCGTGCAGTCGGCTTGTGTTGCTAATCATCCTTTCACCTTCCAAGAATTTCAGCTGCTGACTTGCTGTGTGTGTGCTGCAGCATTCCCAGCCACACTGACACTGTGCTGGCTACGCTGAAGTGGATAGGGAGGAGCGAGGGGCTAAGGCAGCTGACTGTTGTGCTCCAACAGCCATGTTCTGCGCTTGCAGGGGTGTTGGCAAAGGGATTTTCTATGAGATTCCTGCCCTGAAAGAAATCATCGAGGTTTATCACTGTTGGTTTTCTCTTCTTTTGTTTCTCATGTGCTCGTGCTGGCTTGCATAACGTCAGGTCCTTTTCAGTGCTTCTGTCTTTCCTTGCATTTAAACTATGCACTGCCAGAAAATAGGCAGGCTTTATCTATCTATCTGTCTATCCACCCGTCTATCTATCCATCTATTTCTTTATTTTTAGGTTAGTATCACTGCAGCTTTAGTATTAATTCAAAGAATTTAATAGTAACAGCTCCCTATGCAAGAAAATAAATTGTTATATTGCTGTTTTTCAGTCTCCTCCCATCCCACAGTCCTGGCTGTAAAATCTAACTTAGAGAATTCTTCCTGTGATTTAAAATGTTACTTGCTTTCCTGTGAGAGTGATTTTCTAAAAACACAATTGTTTCAGCCGCCGGTTGTCTTGGGTGGAGTTCTGTGGGTTGTTCTGTTTCTCCTGTAAAGGCTGACGGGCTCATTCAGACACTGTTTACTGGGTAGGAACAAGTGTTACTTAGCAAGTCACTTAGCAAGTGTTGCACCGGGTCCTGGTTTTAACCTGGCTAGGCAAGGTGTGTAGTGTCTCTTATTTTTCATTTTAGTTTCTGTGGCTCTTTAGCAAATTAGAAGACCTGCTTCTTAAGGCCAGGAAGATGAGGTCTGAAGGAGTGAAGGTATGCTCTCTGCACATACATTGGACTGTAAGTAGCATGGGGAGGGGAAAGGAGTAGGCTCATGGACAACATTAGCACAAAACCAGATGGGCATTATTTGCTGGGATAATGCTGAATTTAATATCCTGATTGGGTTCCCTCTTGTGCTTTACAAAGTGTTTTCTGAAACAACCAACAGAATTGTGCAGGTAAACCAAGGGGAGCTTCTTGGCATACCACCAACATGTCACTCTTAGAGGGGCATTGATACTCCCAAATCTTCAGTACGAAGAGACTTCGTAAAGAAACACAAGCATGCATATGTGTCTTTCTGATGTCCTTTGGTCCTGTTTCTTCTGGAGGCACACCATTAGTGGGCCATTTTCCCCGGGCTGCTCAGTGAGGCCACTTCTGGTGGAAGGGGTGGTCATGGCAGATGGGCTGTGATGGGTAGCCATGGCCTCCTCATCTGCAGGCTCCAGCTGATGGGCAATGGTTGGCCTTCCACCTTCGGCATCCCCTGAAGCTGCTCCTGTTTTTTCATGCAGTGAGTGTGTGCTGCAGTTCGCTTTTAAGCCCACAGAAATGTTTCGTGTTGGAATGAGTTTTGTTGCAGTGCAGTGGGTGTGGGCTGAGCAGACAAGCAAGCTGAGTTTCCACGGGATGATCCTGGGGGATCCAAACGTCGGGAGCGCCAAGTTGGATTCACTGGAAGCTTTGTGGCTGATCCTGCAGCCCTGGGGAAGGCAAAGCTCCTGTGAAGTTGAAGGAAGATTTCCTGCAATGAACGTAGGAACTGATGACTGTGTATATAACAAACTCTCAGCTTTTAATGTCGAGTTCCTGGCTGCTGTGTGAGTGCAGGTGTAGCAGAGCGCCCCGCATGCCTTACACTTGTAAATCAGCTTGGTTATACTATGGCTTTGCTGCATAACAGTTGGCACAGAGCTGTGAACAAGAGTGATCTATTAGTGGAGCAGCCCAGCTCTGTGCTGTCCTCTTGAAACACGTAGAGCTATTTCAGGCTGGGCCAGACTCCTTCACTGCCGGGGTCATCGTGAGGCCGGGCTGGCAGCAGAGTGCTCACTTCAGGGGGAAGCCAGTTGCCCACCTGTTCTGACCCAGCACAGGTGGGTCCTCAAGCGCTGTGCTTCAGGAACGTAAGGGTTATGTGCCTGCTATATTTCAGAGTGCTTGGAATATGGGAGCCTTTAAAGAAGAGTCCCATGGCAGCACTCCTTGTTTTGTTTGCTCCTGTTTCCGCCTGCCTGGTCTTCTCATTTTGACAGATCACCACTAGAAGTAGCTCTTTTGCAGTAAAGACAATTTTCGATGTTTCTTTCTATTAAAATTCCCAAGTAACTCAAAATGTTCCTCCCAAGCTGCATCTGTCCCTCATCACATGCTGTTCCTTCCTCTTCCTCTGTGTTTTTCCGATGCTCCAGCTTAGCATATCCTCAGCAAGCAATGGAAAACCTAGCACTGGGAGTGAGATGGTGACACAGTGACCTCGTTCTGAGCATTACTTTCTTTGTCAGGAGCAGCAGAAGCTGAGGCAGCTCCGCTGGCTCTCAGCACTTGGAGCAGTTTGACGTTTTCTGCCTGGCAGGGTTTCAGGGCTCACTTTGTTGTGAGCCCAAACGGTGAATGGAATGATGAAAAACGAGCTTGCAAGAACTTGTCCACTGCTTTTAATTTTTTGATAAACAGTTGCAGCAGCACAACTTTGATCCAATGTAGAGTAATGCTGTCTGTTGCGTGCAGGGCTGCAGCATTCCTCGGGACTGACAAAGGAGAGTAAGTCTTTTCTTTGAATAAATAGAATAAAAATCAGTGTCGTGTTCAAATAGCGAATAATTCAGGAAAATACAGCTCTGTGTAAGTGCGTGTGTGCGTATGCGTGTGTGTATGTCTGAGCATTTGTGGTTTTGTGTGTTGTGGGGGTGTGTGTGTGTGTGTGTGTTAAATCAGGGAGAGATGTTGGGGGTACGTTTTTTATCCTGACCGGAGGGTTAGAGCTTTAACTTGTCTTTGCTAATGCATGTAAATAGCTTTCTTGCCCACTTAACGAGGAGGCTGGCTTGTTATCCTGTACAATGCAGCTGGGCACGGTTCCAGAAGCAGAGGCACTTCGTTTCAAAGACAAAGAAGCCAGCGCAGACGTAGGGAGAAACCTGGAACATTGCGCGGTGGATTTTTTCAGAGCGATGACTCATTTCAGTTCACAAAGGATTCTGGGCAGGGTAGTGAGAAGTCAGGTTGGCTGATCCATTCCTATGACTTCACTTTGCAGAGAGCCAGGCAGAAGAGGAGTGACACTGCAGAATCCTGAGGCACTGCAGTGGAGAGGTGCTTTGCTAAGACTGTGAGTGCCTTCGAAACAGGGGGTGGTGTCAGAGCGGGATTCCAGCTGTGCCGTGGAAATGGGGCAAAAAGGAGAGAGATGTTTTCAAAACACCGTGTGGGAGTTGTATTTGTAGGGCCCTTTAGATTCTCTGCTTCCTCCTCCCCTTCGTTTCTTAACCATTTATTTCTTGCGCTTACGTGAGAATTAAGTGTGAAATGGCATTCCCTTCAGTGGAGCTGCACAGATACTGCATTCTCTTTCATTTTCTGGAAGCCTCTACTTCCTTCTTGAAGAGGTGGGTGTTCGGCATATTGCTGCCTAAAAGCGTGCTTTGTTTTTCTTCTTTCAGGTCCTGTGGCACTGATCTCTGCTGCTGCCAGCTTCCACAGTGATATAAAGCCCCAATATGCACAGTGTTCTTACATCACAGCTACTCTGGATACTGTACTGGAGCATGGAACCAGATCATAGGGGTTCAGGTAAGTCCCCCTTTTTTAACATATTGTGTGCCAGGAATACAGACATGGACATTTACTAAGAGATATGTTTGAAAATTACGATTTGTGTAAACACATTCTAAAGCACACAATATATTAAAAAAACAAAACAAAACAGAACAGCAGTCCTACCCTCCTTCATCCCAGGATAAGCAGTACCTCACAAAATCTCAACTGAATCCTCTCTGGGAAAGTTCCGTGCTCCAGCAGAAACTTTTTATGATGATAGTCATAACACGTGCTGGGATATATATCACTTTGGATCAGGAGGCAGCTGGCCACTGGACATGAACCAAGAAAAGGAAATGTAAATTGCAGGAAATACTCAGGAGAAATGTATGTAAGACAAATCTGGAGACTGTGGGTATTTTAGCACCTCTTTCCAAACGCAGTGTGGCACTTGATGAACCTGCAGATCATGCTTTTAGCTGGGTCTGACCAAGTGAAAAGATAAATTTACATAATTGAAATGCATTTCATTACCGGTAGAGAACTAGAACTTTGTTCAGAGGCAAGTATTTGTCATGTGGTTGCTCATTGTTAGGGTTACTGTGTTTTCTTCAGACTGGTTAAAATTGTACTGGTCACATGGCCAGGTTGCATTCTTGAAGTGTATCTGTATCTGCAAGAGAAGGTGTATTTTGATGTGCATGCATATCGGAGGTGCAGAATGAGCTTCCTGTTTAGAGAATGTCTGCTACTGCACTTGACACGCCTTTGTTTAACCTGCTCTTAAATGTAAATATATGGCAGAATCTTTAACTTTTCTTATTGAAAATCAGCCCTCTGATATGCGTAACCATCCAGTAAACACAGCTTGCTGCTTTGTCCCAAAAATACTCCAAAAAATGTGGTTTGAAATGAAGCCTTAGCTATGGCTGAGAACAATGTAATTTCTAATTTTCTGTATTTCAGATTTGATTAGTAAAATGTGTTCTTTCTTATGATATGCTAGTGCAGATCCAAGGCATTTCAGGGTAATCTGGGCAATATACAAATGTGCACATCCTTCTGCTCCCTCATGCTGTTTAATGAGATAAAAGCATTATCTGGCTTAAAATGGCAATTGTATATCATCATTGTGAGTTCACGTATGAAAAGTTCAGTTTGCCACATCTAAGCAAGTGTTCTGTAATTAGAGTGATGCAGTTATGTTGAGGTTTGGGTGAAAAGGGAGTAATGTGCAACCCAGGCCAGGTATGTTCTTGTGGGGCATCTGTCGCTTCTGCAAGCCAACTTGAAAATGTGCTTTTCCTAAAGGAGACTTTTCACTTTCAGTATTTTGGGGGGGAAAAAAAGTGAAAATGCAATAGTTGAATAATAATAATGAATAACAGTAATAATAGTGAAAATATAATAGTTGAAGAGCCTTCTTTCTGTCCCTTACTGGTAGTTTTGCTTTTGTTATTTCTCTTGTGTTTGAAGAACAGCTTTCTCTAGTCCTTCCTGGATTGAAACTGTGGTTGATTGCTGACCAACACATGTTGTTACCAAGAAAATGCGTGTAGGGGATTTTTGTTGAAACTACATCTATGGCCGTGAGGTGCCATGAAGTACTCTAGTTGTATGATGCTTTCTGATTAATTCCGTAGCTCTGTAAGTGGCAGAAGTAGTGACCCGATGTGTGTTTTCTGACTAGGTTCTCTCATGTCTGGTGGGACGTGGCTTTGCCCCACACTCCAAGCAGCTGGAGCGTGTGTAGCAAATGCTCACTGTTGTAGAGTCTCTGTTGCCTACTGAGTCTCGACCTCTCTGGCACATGCACATACCCAGACTGTGTTTTTGCAAGCTTCATTTCCCGTGGAAGCCAGGCCAAAAATTATGTTTAGAGCTTGTTTTGAGCCATAGGAGGCAAAAGGCTACAGAGGTGTTGAGAGCCAGGATGGCCAATTTGGCTTTCTGTATTTCACAGGATACGTAGTGTAGTCAGAGGATTTCTTCAGCGTTTCAGGGAAGGAGTATGTATAAATTCTAATAAATTGTGGCTTTGCGTTGTAGTTTCATTAATTTTCCTTTTGAATGGCTGTACTGAATCGGTTCCATTTATAAGTCAAGAGGTGACTTTTCAAACAGTCCTCATGCAAACTTCATGAGACAGGGAGTTTGACTTCCAAGTCACTTCTTTCCAGCTGCACAATTGCTAATAAAAATCCTGTCATCTGTATGTAGTTGGTAGTTTAATTACTGATAGATGGTGAGAAATACAGTCTAGCTCATCTTCTGCCGGGATGGTGGTACCCCAACTTTCAGAGATCAGAGACAGTAGGTAAACTGGCACAGGAAGGGCTCTGGTTTGTATAGTTTAGGGAGAGGTGAATTTTCTTTGCCAGCTCAGCTGCAGACTATCACTTTCTCATCTGTATGTTGAAGATAGGTACGGTTACTCTGTTTTTCTGAATGTTTTGAAATCCATTGAAGAAATGTGCTATGTAGGAGCAAAGTGTTTATTTTATTTGCTACTTAATCTCTTGTTCTAAGCAACAGAAATTATTGTTTTCCCACAGGGTAGCATTATAAATCCCCCTACGGCATAAATAAGGACAGCCCCCATTTATTGTTTGTTATATGCTTAGACACTTTTTAAAATGAGATACCACTTAAAAAGTGTAGAAAAACTTTTAAAATTTATTTAAAGAGATCGTTGGAAAGACACTGCAGTCACAGAGCTGAAACTATATACATATACATATAAATATATAGATAGTATTTAAACAAAGCTTGCAGTCAGCGGGTGAAATCTGCTTTCTGAGCTTCAGTTTTCATTTAATTGGGAACATAAACATATGAAAGTCAAGGATAGTAATTTGGTTTCAAAAGAAAGCTGCTTGAGACAAGCATCAGCCAGAGCTAACAGGAGCCATATGCTGGATGGTTTGTGTAAGCGATGTGGGCTTCCAAAAGAAAAAAAAAGTAGGAAAAACAGATATGATTTTTTTTTTTTCAAACAGAACTTCCCTAAAAAAGTTGTAGTCAACCTTCTGATCAGAAGGCTAGACAGTATTTGTACACATAATTGATATTAATACATTAAATTATAAACGCAAGGAAATGTTGTGTTGTTGCGCATTGGAAAAGTTTGTTCACTTAACTATAACCATGGAGTGCTTGTAATTTCCCAGAGCTGTGGGATATTTAAGATGAAACTTGGCAAATTAGAGCCTCCCTGGGTGAGGGGCTTTTGGCTTTCTATCACTAGGTCTGCTGCAGGTGTTACCAATGTGTGTCAGCCTTTTTAAACCCAGAGTCACTAATTAGCTCCAGCAGACCGTTACTGATGGAGGGCTGTAGAGTGAATTTGGATGGAACAGAGGTGAGACAAGAGTTGCCTTGTCATAAAGAAGGTTGAAAAATGTTCCATGGAAGAGTGCAAGCCATGGCTAGTGATAGTCCTTTACAAAACAGAAAGGAAGGCTCTCATGTAAACAAATACTTGTTGACCATTTCCACTCCATTTAAAGGTATTTAAGTTGTGATTTTATGTGCAATTGTCTTCTTATTTCTAGTTAGTGACATGTTTGTTAGCTAGCAATAGCATGCTCTGCTAGAGGTTGTGTTAATACTAAGGACCCCAGAGGTGAGGTATGGGAAATAGAGTTCATGTTTTGGTGAAAACTCTCGGCTTGTTGATGGTAATGAGGACCCAACTGGCACTGGTCAAATCAAGTAGACTGAATGTTTTCTGCATGCTAAGCTAGAAAAGTAATTCTGTGCTGGAGGCCTGCTTTGAAAAGGGAAATTGTATGCAGCGCAAGGTGACTAAAATCCAGATAAACGTTACTGTTGCGTAACCTGTGTTTAGCCAGGTTTAAGGTAACAAGCCCCAACAGGGTGATCCCAAAGGTGTGCCCTGCAGGCATGGTGCCATCTGGGGAGAGGGCCGGGCTGCTCCCAGCCCAGGTGTGTTCACAAGGGCACCTGTGGCACCCATCCTCTGCATACGAAGGGCAGAAGCTTCTGAAATCAACTACCTCAATCTGCATGATTCTTAGTGTAACCCTGATGCTTTTTAGATGTGAAATGAACCATTCTCCTAGACAAAGCGCAGTAGTGACTTGTGTGTATCAGTGATAACAGAGATGAACAAATTTCATCTGGTAGCAGGCATAGTTATCAGTAAGCAGTAATTAGTAACTGTGATGTTCTTATTCTCCAGTGATGAAAGGACAAACAGAGTTGTGTGGAATTGCACCTCATCACAACCTCTCTGATGGATACTGCTTGCATGCAGAGAGCACTTCTGGCAGGAACTTCTCCAGCACATATAGATGAAAATACACAGGACAGGTTATATGTTAAGGTCATCACTCAAGAGGAGGGTCTTGAGGTGCGCTGCGTTGAAGCTGGAGGAAAACTACTGTGATAAGATTTGTCACAGTGATGTGGTCAGGCCTGATTAATCAGCAGCAGTCAGAAGGCAGCGTAGTGCCAATGTGTGTCTTAAATCATTATTGTGTCTTGGGTAATGTGTATCACTGTTGTACACAACAGATTGTACAGCTGGTGTATTGAAAAACATTGCTGGTATGTCTCACTGAAACAGTTACACAATTTGCTACTCTCACCAGTTCACCAGTTCCTTTCTTTAACAAAGTAATGATCCTAATGTATCCTAATACTGAATGTATTTTGATAATCACTTTCAGGGAGTGCTATTCCTGTCTAGCAGAAATAGTAGGAATATAGACTTCATAGGGCAAATATCAGATCCTCAAAATTACAGAGAAAAGTTTGAATATTATTTATTTTCCACTGTCAAAGGAAATCTCTTAGTCTGTTTCTCCCCGGTATTTGAGATCTTAAGGGATCTGTTATCCCTTCAAGAGGAGGTATGGAGCAGCATGTAAGATCAATTCTATATTGATATAAAGTATGTAAAAATATGTATCTGTAAGTGTATTTGTGCAGTCTTGGTAATATTATCAGATTATCATTTCTCCACTAACTTTTGTTTTAAAGATTTTTCAGCGGTCTTTTAAGGATGGGCTAGAGAATTATGTTTAAAGATTCCATGAGAAAAAACTGTTTGCGTGAAGTTACAGCAAAGCTTATTTTCAGACCATCCTGGAACCATAAAAACTCCTAAAAATATATCATCTTCATAGAGACATTAGACGTGTAGATCTAAGACAGGCTTATTGAAAGTATCAGTCTTTAGGTGTTTGATGCTTTTGTGCCTTTAAAGTGTGTGTTCCACTTGACCAGCTGCGTGGAAATGGTATTCGTTAACACGTCAACGTATTTTTGTAATCTCTGTCACTAATAGACATATTCTGCCAAATGGAAGTGGTAGACAATCCATACCACTAGCCACTGAATGGATTGTGAAATCCATTGTGAAACTGTATCTGCACTGTATACATCTCCCCTCTCCAAAGTTCACTGCACCCAAGTTCTGAAATAAGCACGTTGGTTGAAATAAGTTGGATGGTTCTCATTCTGCAGAGTACAAAGACTGCAGAGCTGTATGCATCATTTCCAACTGTGTCTCTTCATCGTTGTTCTGTGAGCAGCATTTTTATACAAAACGCTTCATTGCACATCTGTTGTCTTTTTGCAGGTGATGTATCACCAATCAGCATGTCTCCCATCAGTCAGTCACAGTTTATTCCACTTGGGGAAATCCTTTGCCTGGCCATCTCAGCAATGAACTCTGCCCGAAAACAAGTCACACAAGAAGCACTAATGGAGCACCTAACAACCTGCTTCCCAGGTAGCTGTGCATGAATAAATCATTGGTCGGAAGAGCTCATGCCTGTAAAAGGGCAGTTAAAGAATCCTCACCTCACTACCTAAAAGATGCTTGTCTGTTTGGCTTCCTTAGAAGATGGAGTTTCAGCATTTAGTAGTCTGTTTATCTTAACTTTCCTGGATGGAAATATTGATTAATCATGAGATGCTACCCAGAAGTAAAAGGAAGCTTTGGGGTTCTAATCTTAAAACTTTTTCTGTTCTTTTTTCTTATATGTACAGACAGAGAAGTTCCATTTGATGGGGCTGTTCATGTGAGATGCATTTTGCAGGGCCAATTCCTGGCTTTACGTAAATATTAAAACAATGTCTTGAGATACTAAATAGCAAATCGTGTTGGCTTTTTTTTCTTTTTCTTTTCAACTGATATAAGAATAAGGCTATTTGTCACTGTTATCACGAAACACCTTCTTTATCATCATAATCAGGAGAGTTTAAAACTTCTTTATTACTTAAAGAGAACAAAAGCATATGTTGGATCCAGAACAGACTAATTCCACCTCATGGCTTTCATTCTGGTTTTAAGAGCTTTATTAACTTCATTCAGCTGTTTCAAGTGCCATCATTCACTCTCTGTAGGGCTGACCTTACAGAGGTCTCTGTGTAGAGTGTTCTCTTTAAAAGAACGGGTTTCCCACATCCTGCTTGTGGGACAGACTCTTAAATCTGGTGGGGCCTGATACAAGTGCTGGAGTCCATTGGTGATGATGTGTCTGTCTCAGTAGGAGGGTGTTATATTTAAGCTGAGAGGAGGCTGTCAGCCTAGCATACAGGGACTTTCAGAGTCATCTTGGATGCAGTTCTGGCTTGAAAACCTTCAAATTATATTATTATTTTTTAACTTGGCAACTCTCTGTGAGTAGAAGGTTTGGGGAACCATAGATGTTTGTCCTTTCTGTCCCTCAGTTTACAGTTCTCTCAACTAGCTAATAAAATTCTTTATTGTACTTCTTTTAATGACACAAAAGCAGCAATTAAAAATTCTTGAGTAATAAAACTACTGATGCATCTGCTTCTTCTAGGCAGCCTCATCATAACCGTGATTGTAACCCAGTGAGGTTGTGGATGCCCCCTGTCTGGAAGTGTTCGAGGCCAGACTGAGCAACCTGGTCTAGTGGAAGGTGTCCCTGCCTCTAGCAGAGGGGTTGGAACTAGATGATCTTAAAGGTCATCCTTCCAACCCAAACCATTCTATGATCCCGTGTGTTTTCATGTCTTGAATTTTTTTGTAACTTAAAAGTTACAGAGCAAGAGTTAACTTAAAGCCTTAAAGGTTGCATTGGCTTTTGCTGCAACTGGCACTCACTTCTGAGGTTTTAAAATGTAGTTTTGAATCTGCAGCTATGTTTGAGGTAAACAATTCTGTCTGACGTTTGGTAATTGTACTTTGGAAAAGATTACTGTAAGTATGTTTTGTAAATACTATCTCTCTGTCCTGATACGTGGTCTAGCTTGCAGAGGGCTTATTTTCAGTATGCTTCAGTATTTTGAAAATAGAAGTGAAAGTTGTAAGGGATAGGATGCAAAGAAGGCAATGTTCATAATTGTAATTCTAGTTGAATTTATTTTGATGGCTTTTTTCTAGGTCACGTTTTCTATATAGCACTGTGTTGGAAAGGTTGCATAGATTGCAAGTGTTTTTTCCAGTGATTCTATCAATATGTTGAATAAAAACATGATTGCGTGGCGGAAACGATAATTTACTGGTGGCATCCCTTGGCTTTCCTTGGAGCGTGGCTATCGGGTGCTGTGGTGCGTTATGCTATTCCTGCTAGACAGAGCCATGCATCAAAAATAATTCAACAGGCTCTGCTGCTGCAGACTGCTCACAAGAAGCCTCAGGCAACTTAGCACACAGTCTCTTGCTGCCTCTTTTTTCCACTGGCCACGGACATGTGCATTTCTCAAGTTGGGGATTAGAAAAAGGAGAGCCTTGTTTTTCCCACTCCACTTCCCAAAACATAAAGAAAATTATGGTTAAAAAAAAAAAAAAATCTACCCTTCGTTGTTTTTTTTTTTTTCCCCCCCCTCTAGAGGAGTGCCCTTCTCTTCCAGCCATAACGTGTTTAACAGAGAAAGCATGCATGTTCTCTCAATATATGAGCACTATCCATGTATCTCATACCTTTATACAATAAATGGAACCTCTTCTCATGTGGAGTGATATTTCCACTTGTCTGCCCAAACTCTCTTATAAACCAGCCGTGGCTTTTTGAGTCTTTCTGTTCACTGTGGCTATTTTCAAATATCTGATGTCCTCCCATATTCTGATTGTTTATTTTTCCTAATTATGCTATGATACGCTGAGAGAGAGGAGAGCATCGCCAGTGTAGATGTAGCTGTCATTGTCAAATAACCTCTCTGTATCTCACCCTGTAGCAGCACTTGTCTGCCTGTGCCGTTTGTGTTTTAATGAACAGATGCTTCACTGCTCTTCATGGCATGTATAAATTTCCTAAGACCCCAGATGCCATTCTCAAACTGCCTAAGAATAATAAACCTCTTTCCTCAGCGCGGATCTTACACGAGCAGTCTAGCCCTCTAGTTTGCTGAGCCATTGTGCAGGCATAAATCTGGGCCATGGCTCTATCTGAAATAAGGTATGCTAATTATTTATAACATCACATAGCAACCACTCCACATCCTTAACTAGTATTTCATGAGCCAATCAGAGTATTTCTTTTATCCCTTGTTAAGCCTTAGCATCAGCTCAGGAGAAAATCATTTTAGCAGACTTAACACCATTTAAATACTACTTCAGATGTATTTTTCATGAATTTATTTTATTGAAAAAGTTTGTAATGATAATGCGTGTCTTATTTGTGGCATTTGTTATTTACCAGGTTTTTTGAAGAACAGGAGAGTTCCTGCTGCACGTGCTCCCATTATTCTAACTTGCAATTACCCAATGAGATGTTTGTACAGCCCTACTTTATAATTTATTGACCGTGGTTTAAATCCTGTGCACTAAATGTAAATCTTTGAAATCCAGTATAAGGAGCTAAGAATGTAACCTCTGTTCCTGTGTTTAGCAGCCAGACCCTCTTATCTGTATGGCTATGGCTGAAGGAAACATCGAGCTTTAGACTATGCTGTCTTTAGTAAGGATTTTTCTTTTCTTTCCAAATTTGTCCACGTTGTTATGAAAATTGTTTTAAGGTGTTCGATATTTCAGCACGGAAACTGTGTCTGTGTGTTGGACTAGGTCACTTCTTGAAGCAAGCAGTTTTCTGAAAGCTGGCGAATTCCTCTGACGTCCACATTCATATCTGCTAGCTCTTTAAATATGTGAAATGTATATGTAGCACTTAAAGTAAGTGTCATACATTAACTGAGTTCACTCTAGGTCAGTGTTCTTTGTGAGCAGCAAACAAGACATAATCTTCTGTCTGGAAGCTCAGTGGATGGCATAGTAGACTCTCTTGAGATGCGAAAAATGTACATGTCTGATGATTCAGTGTCCAGACAGTTTCTGCTTTTGAATTATTTAAGCACTACATAATCTTAAATAACACCACTGCTGTCATGCAGTATTTTAAATGATAGAACCTCTAAACTACTGGTTGGTAGGTTTTTTTGGTTGGTTTTTTTTGTTTGTTTGTTTTTTTGCTGTTTGTTTGTTTTATTTCTTGCACCTATTTAATAGGAGGAGGGAGACCTTAGGTAGACTTCTGAATGCAGGGGCAGGTTATATATAGAAATGATGTGGGCAGGTTACTGTGAAGAAAAAGATCTTGAGGAAGCCAAGAAATCTCATTTCTTCCTCTGCTTGCGCCTCTGAGTTGCCATGATCTTTGACAAGTCACTTGCCCTCTATCTCTCATTGTTATTTCCAATGCAGTAGGGCTGCTAAGTCTTCGTCTTTGATTATTTTAAGTGCTTTGTTATCCTTGGAGTGTCAATCACAAGTCGTGTCTATCCACAATGAGAGTCAGACAACTGAGATATTGTGGGGGAGTTCCAGATCTAGCTGAAGAAGGGGCTTGATTTAAAAACCCTGCATACCCAGCCCTGGCTGCAATAAGTGTAGAGAGACTGTGCAGTCTTGAAACTCTTGCTATCCTAGTCTCCTCATCAAGTTGTTGCACTGTGTTAGCCTCGCGTTTTCTCTCTATGCTTGACAGTGGTCTCTGGCCAGTCCCGAATGTGCAAATTTTCCTACTTGGACTTCTCACCTTAGGATCATTGACCTGTTACATTGCACAAGTTGCTGCTTTGGCCCCTTGCTTCCCTGGCTCACAAAATGTGACTAGGCATAGAGCTGTCAGAGGGTAAATACACACCGAAAAGAAAGATCTCCTTTTCATTCACTATGAGCCTTTGGGCCTGCTCTGTGCCTGTTGAAGTCAGGAGAATCTTGGCCAGTGGCTCTAGTTGGAGCAGGGCTGGTCCCAGACTGTTCACGTTGTACGCTTTCTCCTTAGTGTATTTGTTGATGCATGGCATTGAAATTGCCATATGAAGAACAATTGAACGACCCACTCCTTTCTTAGGGTCTTCATCCACAGCAGGACTTTCCTCTGCTGTTTTTTAACCTCTTTAAAGTTTGTAGAAACCTTAGTAATGCCTGCACAGAGGAACATTTATTTTATTTTTTTATTGAACCTGCTGCAATCTAACGGAAATCTCACCAACCATGGGATTGAACAAGGACTCCCTTTGTATTTTTTTTTTTGACTGCATGAATACAAATTGCCATATGAGAATATCTCTCTTTCCAGTGCTTGTATGGGAAGTTTGGGCTTCTAAATTTGCATAATCCCATTGCACACCCAGTATCACACTTCGAGTTTGGAAACAAAACCTAACAACACAATTGGAGTCATAGGGTGAAATATTTAACTGCTCAGAGGTAAAATAGACATAGTAGGTAGGAGAGGAGAATTATTAGGCAGGGTAGATGTTATACTTCTTAATGTAAATGAACTATTTGATCTTTGCACTCTGGTTACAAGCAACAGGAACACTCAAGTACACATCTGCCGAGACTATGCTGTATGCAGACATGTTTGAAATATTCACCTGAAGTACTAGATATAAAGGCATACACAGAATACCAGCAAAGAGAGATTAATTTCATTGCTCCTGTTCACGATGCTGAACAACCCAATTCATGTTTCAGTCTGTTTCTGCTTTTGTAAGAGACGTGAACAAAATCTGTAGGTGGCATTAGCAGTACTCCATAGATCTGCATCTTCCATCATCTCAGCTGGGGTAGTGAAATGCAGGGAAGTACTGCATGCAGCAAGCAATAGGAGTGATAGCCTCCAACTCCACTGAGAAGGCTGACACAATTCACTTACAGCGTCTTTGACTGCCCAGGCATGCTAATTACTTTTTCCTTGATGTTTTTCTGCACGTTCTCTGTCCCTACAACTTAGTCAATTAATATAACTACAGTGCATCCAGTATTTAGACACTCACCTAACATGCTGTAGTCATTATAGTTTGTTGGGTGAAAAAATATGTGTTTGTTTTTACCATGAATTTGCAGGGCATTTTTGTTATAGTATCAAAAAAAGCTAGCTTAAAACATGAGATGGTCCATATCAATCTCTTCCTCGCGTTCCTAGGTGAATGTCTTTCTCCTTTTTCTCCTTTTTTTTTTTTCCTCATTCTTTTTTGTGAAGTGAAATAAGGATGAAGGACCAAGTTCTTCCAGATAAAGGTAGTAGGTATGTGTTGAGGTATTTATTTGTAGGCTCCTGGAGGGTGCAGTGGCTTGGTCAGATTGCATGTAGAGGAAGGAGGAGAGATTAGCTGCTTCACGACAGCTGCATCTCGGTAGGAGCAGGACTGGACCCTGCAGTGCATTTTCAGCACAGGATGGAGAGGCACGTAAGCTTGAGATTGGAGTCATCTACCACTTGTGATGCAAAGTGTAAGGGGTGGTATTGCCCAAGCCTACCCTAGATTTTCTTCAGCATGCTCTGTGTAGATATTAAAGGTATGTCATGATAATGGGCCTATGCATTTTTTCCTGGAAAATGATGTATGTATTTTGTTTGTTACTTCTTTTCACTTTCCAGGTCAGGAGCCCAAAATAAGTTTAAACAGATCTTAGTTCAGCAAAATATATTGGTTGAAGATAACAATTTCAACTGAAATTTTTTGAAAGATTATTATTTCTCGTTCAGCACAAGCAGATTTCTTTTTAAACTACTTTTGTTAAAACTCTTGTTCCCTTAGCTCTACGTGGAACTTACTCCTGTGCACAGCATGCTAACTTGGTATTTTATCTAATAAAGTATTTAAGACTTGCTGCTGCACCACTGAGCTCAGCAGGAGTACTGGTAGTGGGAAGGACTGGGTTCACAATGCCACGTTTCCTATGTGGCTGGTGTGGCACTGATGTGTGGCTGACATACTTGACTGTCTCTTGGTATGTGATATTACTTAGGTAAGCATCCCTCGCATTACACATGAAAGGCAGAAGCAAATTTTTAGGAGCTAGGTCTGTAACTTCCAGCATAGTGGAAATGTTTCTTTGGGTGACTTGAACTGTATAAATCAAAACATGTATTTTGGAGCAGCTGTTTTAGTTGAGACATGTTTTAATGGGAGAGCAAACTAGTTCAGTTAAGACTGTGATGGGGGGCAATTTTGGGGAATCCTTTTTTTTTTATTCCTTCATGGTATTCTTCTGTAGAAAAACAACCTAGGCATCCAAATGAACAAATAACTACTATTCTATACAAGACTGTACATTATTATAAATAGTTCTGGTGAAATGGGATATAGGTATTTGATTGGAAGAAGAAGAAAAGTGAAATATTCCTCCTAACACCCTTTGCTTTCCAGCAATTTCATCCTGTAGCTTAGGGTCACCTGTGTGATGGAAGTGACTAGAAGTTCTCTTCTTTCTTCTTTAGCACTCCATTAATGGCCTCCTTTCTCTTAATAATTCATATGTTTGAAGTGTAGGAGATAAGTGAAAAAACAAACAGACAAGAGAATGCCTAACAAAGTACTTTGGAGTTGTTTGTTCAGCATATTCCAGCTTGTACATTAGAAAAACAGGTTTATGTAGGGGAGGGAGGGAGCCAGAGTACTCTGTTGTTTACACACTCCCTGATATTTGTTTGCTGTCATTTCTAGGGGTTCCAACACCCAGTCCAGAAATCCTTCGACATACCTTGAATATGCTTGTACGGGAGAGGAAAATATACCCAACTCCAGATGGTTATTTCATTGTAACCCCACAGACTTACTTTATAACACCATCTCTCATAAGAACTAACAGTAAATGGTACCATTTGGATGAGAGGATACCTGACAGGTCTCAATGTACCTCTCCGCAACAAGGAACTATCACTCCCTCCACCTCGGGATGCGTCAGGGATCGAACACTACCCAAAAACCACTGCGACTCCTGCCACTGTTGCAGAGAAGATATGCACAGCATGCATGCATCTACCCTACAGAGGAAGTCAGCAAAAGACTGTAAAGACTCATACTGTCCTCCTTCATTATGCCAGGTCCCACCCACTGAGAAAAGTAAAAGTACTGTCAATTTTTCTTATAAGGCAGAGACGCTCACAAAGCCTAAGGATGTAGAAAAGCAGTCTAAGAAATTTGGACTCAAATTATTCCGATTAAGTTTTAAGAAGGACAAGACAAAACAGTTGGCAAATTTCTCTGCCCAGTTTCCTCCCGAGGAGTGGCCACTGAGAGACGAGGACACCCCTACCACTATACCTAGAGAGGTAGAAATGGAGATTATCAGGCGCATTAACCCAGATTTGACTGTGGAAAATGTCATGAGGCACACTGCACTAATGAAGAAACTTGAAGAAGAAAAAGCTCAACGAAGCAAAGCGGGATCTTCAGCTCACCACAGTGGACGAAGTAAAAAAAGTAGGAATCACAGAAAGTCTCATGGGAAATCGAGGTCACACAGCAAGACTCGGGTATCCAAAGGAGATCCATCAGATGGCTCTCATTTGGATATACCTGCTGAAAGAGAGTATGAGTTCTATGATCCCTTGACTCGATCCCCACGGGAAGGCTGTTTCATAATAGAACACAAGGGAGATAATTTTATAATGCACAGCAACCCTAGCATGATTGAATCTCACTTTCCCATGACACCAGAATGGGATGTGTCTGGTGAGCTGGCCAAAAGAAGAACTGAAATGCCTTTTCCCGAACCTTCCAGGGGAAGCTCCCACTCTAAGGTCCATCGGAGCCACAGCCATACGCAGGATAGACGATCAAGGAATGAGCGGTCTAGTAAGGCTAAAGAAAGGTCTAGATCCATGGATAACTCCAAGGGACCTCTGGGCTCGGCTACTTTAGGCACACCTGAAGACATGGGTGAAGGCTGTAGCCCAGATGACCAAACAACTAGCCAAACTTACATTGATGACAGTACTTTAAGGCCATCTCAATCACTCAGTCATCAAAGGGCTCTGATTTCATCTGCAGGCTACAAAGAGACCTGCATCCCTGAAATAGCTAGTGGCAGTGTAGAAACCCCCAGCTCCTGTAGTCTGTTGGAACAAAAGCCTACGGAGAATTTGCCATCGTATAGTGAGCTCAACTCCTGCACAACAAAATCTGCAGTCGATGACTATTTCCAGTGCAACACGTCCAGTGAGACTGTACTTACTGCTCCGTCACCACTGGGAAAGAACAAAGAGGATCATGACACGCTGACAGGGACAGATGGGCTCAAAAAAATGACTCCCTCAGAAAGACAGTCTCAGCATGTTGCCAGGGATCCTGGGGTGCACAAAGAGGAGTCCCCAAAGGGCCCAAGTGGCAGTTCGGCAGTTGTTGGCCAGACTCCAGAGGTGATTGCAAATGGACGGCTGGTTCAACACCACAGTGCTGAATCGAGCAGCCTTGATAAAAGGAAAGAAATATTTAGCAAGGATACGCTCTTCAAACCTCTGCACAACACTCTTTCTGTGAATAGTTTCCATAAGTCTAGCACACCCCTGCTAAAGCCCCATCAGAAGACCCCTTCTGACACGTTGCCAGTCAGATGTGAGAAACTTGAACAAGCGATAGTAACCTCAGTCACACAAGTCATGCCTGTCTCACAGAGACAGCAAGAGACTGCTGGGAACCAGGAGGCCTCGTTCGACTACTACAACGTATCAGATGACGATGACTCGGAGGAGGGAACCAACAAAAATGCCGAGGAAGAGAAGAACAGGGATGATGTTGGCACAATGCAGTGGCTCCTGGAGAGGGAAAAAGAGAGAGATCTGCAAAGAAAGTTTGAAAAGAATCTCACTCTTCTCACCCCAAAAGAAACTGAAAATAGCAACAACCAGAGAGCCACCCACTCGGCCCGCCTGGACAGCATGGACAGCAGCAGCATTACTGTGGACAGCGGGTTCAACTCTCCACGGTAGGACTGTCACATTAATTGCAGCTTTACGGTCTAGAAAGTTCAATTTTTAGTTATTTGTGTGTATTGTATTAGTAACAGAATGTAGGGCCATATTAAGCAAATGTATGCGTTCTCAGACAGTGTTTTCTACAGCTCTGGAATCTGATACTCAGATATATGTTTTTTTCCCATACTGTAAGCAACCAGTGACCATTTGTGGTACTAACTCTGTGTAAACTCATTTTTCTTTTGCTGAAAAACTTCCCTGTATCTTTTTTTTTTTTTTTTTTCCTGTTTTAAACTTGTGTTTGCATTTAGAATAGAAGGGATGAGCTCCTTCATACTCGCTCCTTCTTTTTCTCATCAAGACTAATTGGAAGACTAGACATAACTAGATGCTATAATCTTTGGCTCAGACAAAAAAAACAAAAAACGATGTTTGTTCTGGGTTTTGGCTTTTTTGTTTG
Source organism: Gallus gallus (assembly GCF_016699485.2). NCBI lineage: Eukaryota > Metazoa > Chordata > Aves > Galliformes > Phasianidae > Gallus > Gallus gallus. Next base: position 39,194,008 of record NC_052535.1, on the reverse strand, counting down.
TTTTCTTCAAATTTTTTGGAAGTGTATCTATTACCATTCCAAACCAATGAGTCTGGAACAGCTGCTTCCTCCACACTGCTGAAAGGGCTTAGGATATTTGACCTTCAGAGATGACCCAGTACTACACCAGCAGAGAGAGGTCTTGCCTCGGATGCTTGGGAAAGGGCCCAGACATTTGTGTGCAGTGGCAAGGGTTACTCATTTCCATCCCAGGGATTGCAGATGATATTACAGAAGCCTTGGTGCACCTGGAGTCTCACAGACATAGTGAGGAGAGAGTTCCTGGTGTGTTTCCTACCCTGAAGTTCTGACAAGCTCACTTCCAGGTTAAGAATCCTTCACTTGAGCTTTCTTCCTTCTCCCTCTGGACTTCAGCAATCCTAGGTCCCTGCTGGAATGGAGCTTGCCTGGTTTTGTTTGCCCTGGATAGCAACCCATCAGAGTTCAGAACAATGACTCTAAAACCACAGAAATAATTTACAATGCTTGTTCTCCTATAGTGTCTTACTTAGGCTTAAATTATTTATTGCCTGTGTTTAAAAATAAAACCTCCAAGACTGGATTTGTATTAGAGGAAAGAAAATTGTTTTTTTTTTTTTAACTTAAAAAGTGTTCTTAATCCTCAAAATGATATAGTCTAAAAAATCTACTGCAAAGGCTCGCAGAAAGGCACATGAAGGGTTTCCTGCTTCTACACACAGGACTAACTTTCCTTTTCAGTTAAAGTCACGTCATTCTGAAATAAATTCCTTTGGATGTGATGGTTACTCCTGCTTGATGTTAGTGACAAGGCAGGAATTGCTGGGCCTGCTGCAGCACGCAGCGAACATCAAACTACTGGAGCGGACTTTTAACATATGTATGATTTTTTCCTAAGTAAAAAAAAATTTAAAGTAATTTGAGTAAAATCATCATGTTTGCACTGAATCTAACTTAAAGAAGGGAATACAAGAAGATTTTGATTTTGTTGCAGTTACTGCTCTGCAGATGCTCGACATCTTTCTCACATACAGCTGCTGTATGAGGCTATTTGTGCTGTTTATTTTAAAATGTAATCTCTTTAAGTTGAAGTTCTATACCGGCAGTCAGTTTTTGCAGGGAAGTGTATAATGTTTGTAACTGCCTGCCCTGCCTACCCTACTCTGCTGAGTGTGTTTAATCTCCAGGACAAGACGTTGACTGGGTAAAAATATAAGAATATAAGCTTGCATCTCTGGTTAATGCAAAGTCAGGCATTTTCTTCCCTAATTATTTACACAAAAGCTAAAATTTCCTGTTGAAGTTCAACTTAAACTTAGATGGAAAAGAACAGAATATTGTGAGCTTACTGGATTTAGCTGTACCACTCCGTTAAGATTAAAAGGGAAACAGATAAAGAGCTTTTAATAATGATTGTGTTCTACACACCCCGTTTTAATTTTACTGTTTATTAATTATGATTTGTTTTTTGCAAGGCCACATAAAGTAAGCTTTTACATAAAAAAACAAACCACATTCTGTAGGTATTTTTCTTTCCTCTGTATTTGTTTTGTAAGGCCAGCATATACTCTGGATATTTCAAAGGCTTTTAAGTATCCAAGTCTTGAGTTTTGCATCAAGATGATTAAATTGGATGCTTTTGCTTGCTTTTGGTCTATTAAAATTAACTCCATTAAAATAAATGAAGATGAGGGTGATTTGGACCCTCTGGCTATAATTACCATTATGTTATTACTTGCCTACCTTGTAACAAAAAATGTACTCCACAGCCCTTCTCCAGGAAATGTAAAAACACCGTCCAGCATCCATCTGGTAAGATTCACCTAGCTCTGACAGCATCCATTAGCAGATGCCTCAGGAAGAGGATAAAACCAGGACCTGCATCTGGTGATATCTCTCAAGTATACTCTGGGCCTCCGCTGATGTGCACCTCTGGGGTTGTGCCTGCCGGGCTGCGGTGCTCTTTGGTCATGCAGTGTTGCTTGGGGAATCAGAGTTAGCAGTTCTACACTGTGAAAGCAGAAGGGTATTTAATGAGATTTGGGTACTTCTTGTGATTTGCAGTGGTCATTTGCCTTCAAAAATGTTTGGTGTATGAAATTCATCAAAACATTACTGTCTGGAGGACAGCCTCTTAGTATTTTGTTCATTGCATTTATACAGGTGGTATATGGTATCCACTGGCTCACCGTATTCATTTTATTGCTTTATTTTTAGAGCTTATATAATACTGCTGTTCTTTTGTCACCTAAGGAAGGAGCTAATTTTGGCAGTACTCTGCATACAGAACTCACGGCAGTCGTTACCTATAGATGTCATAATGGTCAGTTTGTAACACTGGAATTGAAATTGTATGAAAATGTGGAATTGGTGGTCCCTTAGAAAGGGTACAATGCTTTCTGAAGATCGCTCAGTAAAGATTGCATCTCTTCTTGTTTGTAAGCAGAAGGAGAGGAATCAAGGGCCAGAAGCACACCCTGTGTCACTGCAGCTCAGTGCATGCGTCAGCCATCGTAGCTGTTTGGAACTGCTTACGAGGCAGAAATTGGCAGATGATCAGTGCCATTTTGATTGATTTCAAGAGATCAACAAGAGCTTCTCTAAAAGCATCATTCTAGTTGCAGTCAGTTTAAGATGACTTACAGCTAAATTTATTACTACAGCTAAATGAGACATTTCTTCTTCTGCCTGTGTCGCGCACTGACACATTTCTCCCTCTCTCCTTAGTACTTCTGGTTGTAGTGCCCATTTAACACCCGGTAGTCTAAATGTACTCAGGAAACATGTCTTTAGCAAGTTGTGATGTCATTTTGCAAAGAAGTGAGGCTACAGATGAAAAATACATAACCAGGATCCACATGGCTATTTGAAAACCAAATCTCTCTCTGCGTGGAAAAACACGATTTAGAGACTGAGTGAAAAGAGAACAAAAAGAGTGGTAGTACTGAAAACTAGCTGTAGCATATGGATGAGTTTTTTTGAAGCTGTGGGCTAAAATATAGGCTCTTCTGCATTCTTAGTTAGATGTATTGTTTAAAGGCATAGTCTTTGGAAGTGCTAAGTGCTAAGACAAACGGTGTGTTAGAACCAAAGGAACTCAGTCCGTTATCCAAGTGAGATAACAGCATTCCTTGCTCAGAGAATGATTGTGGCTGTTCTGATTTGCTGGCATCTTGTGAGCTGCAGTAGCCTCAGCTGTGAGGCACGATTCAGGTGTTGCATTCAGAAGCATTATTGTGTTTCATGTAAAATAGCATTTTTAGTTAAAAAAAAAATAATCCATGAAAGGTGCAGATAGGAGACAACAAAGCAAGTTGTGTTGCGTGGTTGCTGTCCTAGCTGTACCTATGCACAGAGCTGATTTGATGAAGTTACTTTGTGCAAAAGTGCACCAGCCAGGGAAAAAAGATTATTATGTACCACATGCAAAATAGAAGGTATGTCCTTGGGAACAAAATCCAGATACTCGATAGTGGTTTGGTTTACAGACCCTGTGTGACAGCTCCGGCTCTGCTGAGTGCTGTCCCCGCGTTACAGCACAGTGACTGCTGAGTACTGCTGGAACCCGTTCTGGAGGAACATATGTGAGCCGTCAAAATGAGATGGTTTATTGATGTGACACTGCATACAAACACAGGAAGCCTATTATAAAACACTCTATTCTCCTTTCCTGTCTGGTCGATAGATATATCGGCATGTCATATGTGAGTGCGTATATATATTTCTTTTCCGTTCTAGTACTCGGGAGAGCCTGGCATCCAACACTTCGAGCATTGTTGAAAGCAACAGACGTCAGAACCCTGCTCTGAGCCCTGCACACGGCGGTGTGGGCCCAGCGTTCAGCTTCCGAGCCGCCGCAGACCCGCCGACAAGCGAAGCTGAGAAACTGCAGAAACCAGCTAACTGCCTGCAAGCTTCTGTCACTAGTGTCTGATAGTCAGCCTGCCTCAGAATTTCTGTCTTATCCCGTACAGAAAAGTTTACGACACTGGGACTGATGTTTACATCTTTGGAGAGAAAAAAAAAAAAAAAAAAAAGCATCTCAACCACAGTTTTAGTGTTTACTTAAACTGTGCTGCTATGTAGACTAGGGGCAACGAATAAATCTTTCTTTCGAGGTATTGCTTTTCACATTTGCGGCTCTGTAGCAACAGAATAGCAGTAGGGATAATATGTACACTTTTTGCTTCACTTAATTGTAACTGAGCACATATATGAAAGTCTAGACACTGTAAGTGTAATCTGCATTTTCTATGTCCATGCAGTTGCCAACTTCATTTAAAAAAAAAATGCCACAGATGTGTGATGCCCCTGGTCAGAAGCTAAACTCTGCTGCAGGGTTGGTTTCCTTCAAAAATTGAGCCAGTGCTGAAAGTGACCGGCCAGGATCACCGCGAGGAGAAACGATACCAAACGTGACGAGTGATGACCTCGGCTCTGTCTGTGAATTATCAGTACCGATCAGTCATTTTCACTGTGCGTTTTTGTGACACAATTTTGCAAATTCCTGTTGAAGTGAATAAGGAGAGGTTCTTTTATTTAGAGCGTGGAGGGTGGGGAGGGAGACGGCTTTCCCTTTTGTGTTTCAGAAGTATGAGAGATGTTGGTGTACTGAAGCTCGCTGCGTGACCTTCTGCAGTCACAAATGGGGAGGTAGGCCTTTGCGTAGAGGGGGGAATGGGGAGGGAAGGGAAAGTTATAACTGTCGTAGAGTTGCAGTGCGGAGTGACACAAAATATAGGAAATATCTTTGGTTTACGTCAAGTGTTTTAAAAAGATAATCTGATTCTCGTGTCACTGCTGGTATTGCAACTTGCCATGAACGCAAAAACCAGAAAAAAATCTGATTTCTTTGAACAAAAATATTCTTTATGATATAAATGACAAGTATGGCCTGAAGAACTGATTTCTTTCTAGTGGAAGGACATAAATCTATTTTATGTAGCTTATTAAATAGAGTGCCTAAATTAGGCTATTAAAAATAGCATACAGTGTAGTGATTATCAGAGAACAAAATTTAGAGAATTATAAACTTCTGGCCTTTTTATTCAATGGATGTTATTTGCAATTTAGCATTTTATGGACATGTTTAGTTTCTAGAAATTAAATGTGTCTGTATGGTGGGCAGTAGAAAACTGAGTTCTGTAGGTATGGTTTATCCTGATTGCTCTCCCCGAAACTGTTACTCCAGAGTAATTCTTACCATGCTAATTACTGCAGAGTAACTTCTAAAGATAGTTGAACTTCAAGAATAATTTAGAGGTGTAGGGTCACATTCTGCTCTGTTCCTCATGCAACCTGGTAGTGCAACAAACTGACTTCAAAATTAATTCTACCTTCGTTTTCTGTCAGAACACAGAAATTGGTGGAAGAATAACAAAGATATTAAAACGTTCAGCAGTCCAAACTGTTGAATAGAAAAGGGACATTTCCACTGTCTAGCTCCTGTAGTACACAGGTATTAAAACCAACTGTACAGACGGGGAACCAGTATTTTCATCAGGTTCTGGTGACATGTATTACTCTGTACGCAAAGTCATTTGAGCTTCACTCATGTTCTATATTCTCATCAGAAGTGTTCACTGAAGGTTCAGCCTTATGTTATGCAGTTGGATATAAGTTCATTTGCTTACTAGCCGACTTTCTAACCAGACACGATCAGTTTCTAATTCTGTCAAGAACATCTCTAGTACCCAGTAAATGCACAGGTCTGCTTTCCTTGGTTTCAATGTACAAATTCTATTTCATAGGAGCAATAAGACGTTTTGGTGCACATGAAGGAAATTATTGTGCTTTTGGTTGGTTATCAAAGTCACTTGGCCTTTAGCCTTCTGCCTTATCATACCTTCCAAGATGTGCTCTAATGACCATATAGCGCTTTGCATGACGCATCTGATTATTCAATATGTAACTCCAGCCGCGCTTACTCCATGCAAACTGTAGAGTTTTTGTGGGGAGTTGTCATATACTATGCAGTGGCTGACTGCGATTTTGTTTTCTGAGACAAGCTCTGACATCGGTAGTATGTATCCATTCAGTAAATAAAAATGTCAAAACTTAAAAAAAAATTATAATAATTACAACCAATGATCTGAAGTACCAATGGCAGTATTAGAATGTGAAGAGCAAAAACAAATTTTATCTTTTGGAGAAGTGTTTTTCATAAACTGATCAGAACTTATGCAGGCAGCTGGTTGTACAGAAGAGATAATTCCAACAAAACATGACAGTACATACCTACAAACTGTGTAGTATGTAGTTTCCTAACGTTCCCGGAGACCAGCAGACAACATAAATGTCATATTAATGTTGACGTGGCATTGTACCAATATTAATGTGACTCTTGGAATATGGAATGTAAACAGAAGTTTCAAATAGAAACGTTCTAATCTTGAATTCCTTTTTTTTTCTTTCTTTCTTTCTTTTTTCTTTTTTTCTTTAAAAATTAACAATGGAATATAAGGAAATTCCATCTTGAGGTTCTGGTAACAAAACCACGAGAGTGGAGCTTGAGTGCTTTATGTCACCCTAATCCTTTGATGAAATCATAGCCTTGTATTACATGGTTGCTTATCTATCATTCTTCTAATGTATCGATTTAAAGGTTTACAGAGTTAGATTAGGTTGAATCTGTGTTGTGTTCAACTGTAAAGGGTCAACACAAATCTGTCGGCATTTTGCACACTTGATATGTATTATTATAATACAACATGTTACTTTTATGGTAATTTTTTTTACACATATAACTACCTCCATGAATTTGATGAAATGCAGCAACATAAAAGCGTATTGTACAAAGCAAGGTTAAAAACTTTGAAGCATTAGCTCATGGCGTTCTCTTGTGTGTCAATGCTTGCGTATGAAGTCATCGTGTTTCCATTGCCACAATTTCCTTTTACAATATTAAAAATCTGTCCTTCAGATGAGTCATGTAAGACTTTGACAAGGCTGCATAATTGGGATAACAGTGAAAAGGGAGGCTGAACCCTCCCCTCCTCTCCCCAGTTACTGCTACAATTTCTGCCTGGTAGAACTTGAAAATGTGTATGTAACTGAGCAAATTAGGAACATCTACAGTCTGTGAAATATGATTGATGGTGTGGGGTTTTAAGGGAAGACGCTCCGGGTATTTTCTCGCCAGCCTGCAAATACGCTGGGCCCTATTCTGCCTCTGTTTTTGCCAGCAGGTCAGGTCATGGTTTCTTGGAACTGGTAAGGGTTAGAACAAGCGATACACGCTCTGGTTTCTGGAGTGTGTGGACCGCTCACTCCTGTAGAAATGACCAGCAGCTCTTAGTTGACTTTGCTGGGAGCAGCATTAGGGACCCTGCTCAAGGTATGTTCCTGTTGTTCTAAGAACGTGGGCAGGTTTCCAAGAAAAATGAAGCTGGCCTTTGAAAAGTAGCCGGTTGCAACAAGCCACCTTTCAGGAGGGAAAAAAGAAAGATTCCCCAGAAACCAAAGGAAGAAAGTGGCAGCTGAACTTAAGCAGATCATATTTATATACAAGCCCCGATTTGTGAACACCTCTTTCAGCAAACCTAGTACCATTATCCCGATGCAAGTTAATATACTATCATCAGTGGAACTAATTTAGCTATTAAAATAGTTCAGTTAAAAAGCATAAGAGGTCATCCATTTAACTCCTTGCATCATTGTAAAACGTCCGTAAAACAAGCAGCGATGCTCGCTCAACTTTAAAACGTATCAGGAAACAAATATTGTAATGAAAACCATGGCCTAGTGCTTGCCAGAGCAGTTGTTCTTATAGCAGAGAATGAGGAAGCCAAGGTCATGCTTTGCACCCAGATCATGCCTTCTGGCCCTGGAGCCCTCCATTTGGTTCAGCCAGGGCAGGCAGGTGGGTGGCACTGTCCCCATCTCGTGTCAGGGCACGCTGAAAAATAAAACAAAGAAAGGCTGAAATCTGTGGACAGAATTATTAACCAGTTTCCTTCATTCTCTTCAAAAGTCATTCAAGTAAAGTTTCATAGTTAACCAAAGTGTTGATACTCTGAAGTTTTCACGCGGTCGGTTTAAGGGAGGAGCTACTCTGCGGTCCTGCGGGGACTCTCAGGCGAGCAGTGCCAAACAGGTTCCAGTCACACAAGTACTGCCAGCACAGGTTCTAGGAACAGGTTTTTTAATTAAAAATGTGTTTTTTCGAATACATTTCCCGGAGCTTTTCCTAAACACAGTTGTTCAAGTTGTGCTGAGGAAGCAAATAGCACTCCTGATCTGGTGTCACCCGCACAGTTTACAATTCTCTTTGCTCTTCTGAAGAAAGCTGTACAGTATTAAGAGAGAAAAGTTCTATTTTTTACATAATTCTTTAAAAGAAAACAAAGTATATATCTAAAGCGTTCCCCCCCAACATAAGTAAAGTACATGGATACTGCATCAGAGAGCTGCGTGGCACGCAGGACCCAACTAAAGCCAGGCTGGTGCTAGAGGAATCCAGGACTCGCGCTTCTCGTAGCGGCTCCGAGCGTTGGTTGCAGCCCCACAGTGTAAATCTGGCGGTCACTCCCCGCTTCCCCCCTCTTGCAGAGAGCGGAATTGCTCGCTAACTCCATTGAAGCTCAGTTCTGAGCTGAGGATTTCCGTGTTCCTCCCCCCCAAGACACTAAGGGCAGAGAAGGAGCAGAAGGCCGCACGCACACGCCCGGAGCTGGAAGAGATCCCTGGCGGGGGGCAGCAGCCCCGTGCCCGGCCCAGCTGCGGGGAGAGCTGGCATAGGGGATTACCTTGGTGTGTGGAGGAGACGTGTGCTGAAAGGGATGGTAATTCTGCAGGTAACTTCCTGTGAGTGACTGAATGTGGCTGTTGCATTAGGTCTAAATGAGTTAATAAATGCAAGTGGGACTTACTGTATGTTAGAAGGGAGTTTTGCAGCCAAGACTGCCTTGTATAAATGTGTTTGCACTGAAAAAAAAAAAAAAATTAAAAATTACTTGGTCTCTGGTTGCTGTAAAGGTCATCCAAGATGGATGTTCTGTTTATATTGTATAGTATTTCATATGAAATAATTACGGTTCATGAAATGTCTTCCCTAACGTTACTGATTTATAACAGCACATTTGTAACATGGTTTTTATTGTGTCAGTGTACCATATTGTAAATGATGATAACTTGTCATGCTTAGTATAATAATTTAAAGGAAAAAAGGACAGGGATTTTTGTAAGTCTATATTTGAAAGTCCCTCCATATGGTAATATTGTGTTCATGTTGTTTATGTAGTGTTGTGTGAAATATCCATTTTGGATTGTGTTACTTTTTAAGATATTAAATAACATTTGGTTATATGTTTTAAGTGGATTTTTTTGTACCCATCGGCGGCTTTTAGGGAAAACGCTTTCCATTTGAGAGAGGACCGCTTCCATTTAACGCACCGTTCTCTCCCTCGTTTAGGAGACCTTGCATTACAAATCGTCGGTCTCAGAAAAAACGGGGTGTGTGCTGTGTCCGTGTGTGCCTCCCTGGGGGGCTCTGAGAGCGTGAGGGAGGAAATTGGCTGCATTTTGAGAACCCCAATGGGAAGGGGGGAAAGTGCAGGCCTGGGGAAGTGCTGGAAAGTCTCACACGCATCCTGGTGCCCAGCCAAGAGGTTTGGGAGAGGTTTGGGCTCCAGGATTTTGCCACTGCTACCATGCCTTTTTTTGTTCTGCTGGCTGCATCTCTTCCATCTAGGAGAATGGCCTCAAGTTGCGCCAGGGGAGGTTCAGGTTGGGTGTTAGGAAAAACTTCTCCAGAAGAGTGGTCAGGCACTGCAACTGGATGGTGCCCAGGGAGGTGGTGGGGTCACAGTCCCTGGAGGTGTTCCAGAAATGTGGGGATGTGGTACTGAAGGACATGGCTTAGTGGGCAACATTGGTGGTAGGTGGACTGTTGGGCTGGGTGATCTTAGAGCTCTTTTCCAGCCATTATGACTGTGTGATTCTCAAGTCAAAAGTGAAAGTGCACTGCTTCGCTGAAGAACCATTCTCTTGCTGTTGGCTTGTGCCTTTCTGCTGGGAGCATGGACCTCTGGACAGACTTCCGTCCTCCTATCTCTACAGATACCTTGTCAGGTGGTATTTTGAAGGTTCTCTCCAGCATTGCTCTTTTCCATTGGCTTCTCAACTGTTTCTATAGTGTCTGACTTTTCTTCCTGGTTTATTTGTCCTTCTCTGACAGAATCCCACTTCTGCTCCATTTTGGCATTTTTCTTCCTTCTGGTTGTTTTCTTTTTCCCATGCGTTACGTGACACGAGACATCCTTTGCTCCTTTTCTCACCCTTTCTCCTTAAAATGTCATCCTACTCCTACAGAGCCCCTTCCTGCCGTTTTCATTCCTTTCTCTTTTCACTTTCACTGCTCATTTAAATACCCCAGAGAAGAAAAGGAGCTCCTATCAGCACTTCCCTTCCAACCATACCACTCCAGGTTGGTGACTTTAAAAAAATGCTGGGTGGAAGTTTGCCTTCGCTGTTCATCTCTTCTGTTCTGCTCTCCTTTTGACTGCTACTCTTGTTTCTAACTGTGCTTTCCTCATCTAACATCTCTGCATTTTGAGGGTTCAGAAAGGAGTCCCCAAGCCTCAGCTAAAGCCCCCGCTCTCATTTGTCTTCCAGCGCTGAGCAAGGCCCCAGTTAATGCTGAGAAAAACGATTCCAGAAATACCACTGGCTTTTGTGCTAGGAGAGCAGAGCTCATGCTGGTGAGCAGCTTCCTTCCAGCCTCCAAGTCCTCGTGCTGAACAGAGTATTTTTAGCCCTGCTGTCACAGGAGTGACAAATGGGGACTGGGAGCAGGAAATCCCAAGTACATTTTTTTAAAGCTTTTTTCTCATCTCTCATCCTGATAAGCACAGAAGACCTAACCCTATGCTGGCAGCTATTTGAAAACAAGCACAGTAAATAAATCAACTGGCACGTACACGTTTGTGCTCTAGGAAGAAGCCTGTCCTTCTGGAGGGGATGATGTGGAGCGGCCCGCAGACAGGCTGGGACACTGCTGAGCTTAGCATTTGGGATGCCCTCCTGCAGCCATAAGACCGGCTCCTTACTGCTTCAGCTGTGTTCCATCCTCCTCCTGCTGCTCTCCAGCAGGCCCCAGCCACTGGCCCAGCACAGGGAGGCCATGCAGGGAGAAGCCCTCCTTCATCCAGTTTAGTGCTTGCCTCTGGCTTGTTCCCAACGTGAACTTGCCAGAAAATCCCTATTGAGCATCCAGCTGCCATAACTCCCCTTGCTTCCACTGGACACAAGCTGATGATGACTTTCAAATGCTTGCCATCAGGCCAGCCGTGGCCCTGAGCTGAGGCATGGCCCTGGCACACCTTCTCAGCAAAATAGCTGCATTTTTTCATTTTCAACATAAGCAAGGTGGTGCAATTTTCCTTCTTCTTCTAAAGGAGCAGTGAGACATTTTACCCAGCTGCAAGACGCTGATGGTTGAGACCTGAACTTCATCTGCATGTATGCATCACATGCCGCCCATGCAACATCTCCAGCTTGACAAAGGGAGCCAGGAGCTCCCATCTCCACGTGGTCAGGGCTGTCCCATGCACACAAGGGGAGATCCAGAAAGTTCCTCAGCTCCTGGGCAGGGCACTGGTGCTGGGAATGGCAGGCGGTGATGATGGAGCAGTGGGGCTCTCACGGGGTTGTGCAGTCTGTCATGCACCTGCTGGCCCTGTTACCTAACTTAGGCCCATCTCCCTCTCCAGCCTACAAATGATCCAGGTGTGTGTTGTTACCAACCTCCGCCCAGCCTTCCTCCATGCTCAGCCCTGGGGGCTGTCCCAGCACATTCAGCCTTTGCTTTCCATCATCGTCTCCTCCTCACCTACTTCAGAAGAAGGCTATTTTTCCTCCAACCGTGGTGTTTTATCTCTAAGTAGTCTCCAGCGGGCCCTAGAGATTTATTATTTGTTCATTACAAGGAAGCTCGAGAGCTCTCGCACCTCAGGTAGCTGATGTATTTATTGCTCCTCCTTAGAGGCAGAACGCACTCCTGTTACTTTTTTATTATCAGCCATAATCCAACACGCAGCGCCCATATTTCTCATGCTCCAGCACCATAGAGCAGATAACAGTTCCACCAAATCACAGCGCGCAGGGAAGCGTTTGAATATAAAATGAAAGCCCTTCTTACTTTTGATGGCAGAAGCAAGAAAAAAATAGAAAACTAGAGCCTTACAGGATGGCAAATAGTAATTTTACAAGGCTTCCACTTCCACGGGCTGCTTAAGGAGGTGGTGGAGTCACCGTCCCTGGAGGTGTTTGAGAGTTGTGGAGATGTGGCTCTGAGGAACACGGTTAGTGGGCACGGTGGGATGGGTTGGAGCTGAGCTAGACTATCTTAGTGCTCTTTTCCAGCCTTAATGATTCTGTGGTTCTATGGGAAGGGCTGGAGGTGTCCCATCTGGCGGGAGTGCTGCCAGCAAGCCCCTCCTGCCTGGGCCCTCGCTGCTGGCTGTCCCCTGACCCACAGCACCACCTGCTGCGCTTCAGCCCGCAGCTGGGAACCAACCTCCGCCTGCAAAGCAGCAAACGTCCTCACACTGCTGGCAGTATTCACCTCTGCTCCGGCTGCCCCCTAAAGCAAAAGCAAGGAAAAACCACTTATCTCAGTCCATCACCACCTCCTCCCTTCCCATGTGCATAGGATGTTTCCATTCAGGAAAGTTCTGAACACCACAAGGCTCTCACGTTCTCCTCGCAACAAAACCTCCTCCCTCCCTTCTCCCAGTTCCCATCGTACGTGCAGCATCTTGCCCTATGTTCCCTTCCAGAGGATGTGGAGCGCCTCTGTGCTTACTTTGCGTCCAAAAAAATCATCTCTTCTCTCCAGGAGGAGAAGGCGCGTGATGCATCCCAGATGTCTGCACGAGGCAGCGGTCTGCAGACATAACAGATTGCAGGAGGGAGGTGGGGAAGCAAGGAGCAACTGCTGCCGCGTGCCCCTCTTGGCAACGGGGGAGCTGTGAGGCTGACACTTTGCTGCACAGGCATATGAAATCCTTTCCATGTCACTCACATTTTATTTTCGTGGCACTGTCTATACAGCTGTTGAGAACTCCCAAGTGATAATCGCTATGGTAAATTAGGAATCCTTCCTAATTTGACTCATATCTGAATTACTGTATGTTTTCTCAATGGGACAAAGGTCCAGAACAGCAAGCACTGGAGACCACAGACTGGCTGGAAACCACAAGAACCGCCCATGCAATCCGGCCAGCTTTTGGCAGCCCTAGCTCCCATTGAGCTGACTCAGGAACAACCAGCCCTGAATGCTGCCCTCCCCCTTCACCATCACAGGGTGCTAAGGAAGCCTTCAGAGCTGTCCTTGCCGTCGGCTCCGGCTGTCACACCGGGGGATGCTGTGGGGCGTGTGGGGCAGCACCTCCTGCGGGCTGTGGGGTCTTTCATCAGGTGCTCTGCTCTGAGCCCATCCAAGGACAGGCCTTGGGGACCACGAGGCCATGGGGCTGTCACAGCTTTCCTGGGCTGACCCCTGCACCGTCCTGCACAACCAGGCACCTCATCTGCCATGGCGTGGCCCCTCAGCTTCTACACCGTTAATTCATCCATCTTCCTCCTTTGTATTAATTTTTTAAGCTGTAGCTGTCACATTTGCACACTTACCAGCTGCTTTCCCATTTTTAATTGCCCTCAGAGGACTTCCTCAAGAGCCACACCTGCTTTTCTGCGGCCCTTCATTTGTCACTGTCCAAACTGGAGAAGGGAGCATTTAAAATTCAGCCTTTATGACTGCGTTGTGTTCCTCCAACAAACCAGTGATTAATTGCTGGGCCCTTGCAGGCTGCATCCAGCAGCGCCAGTGAGAAGTAAACTGTGTTTCGCTGGGAAGCTCCCCACACCTCGGCCGTTGAATATCTTCCCGTCGGAGGGCCTTGCATTTCTTCTTCCCACTTGGTGTATGGACACGGCTGTACGAGACGTGAGGGATTCGCTCCGAGTGATCCGACCTCGGGAGGGCCGGCCCCGCTCCGGGCAGAGCTCGGGCACCACGCCGGGCGGATGGAGGCCGAGGCCGGGCCCGCCGTGCCGGCAGGGGGCGCTCCGAGCCCGGTAATGGCGGCCGAGGCGGCGCGTGCCCGTTCCCGAGCCTGCGGCGTTCGCGCCCTCGGCGTCCCTGCCTGTTGGTAGAGAAACGGAAAAAACAAAGCAATAAAAGCAGCAAACGGGGAGCTGCCAGTTTCCCCTCGCCGTCTCTGGACCTCCTTTTCTCCTCTCCTCAAGCTGCAGAAGCGTTCCAAGCTAAACAAAAGCACTCTAACTGGTGTTATTTCTCATCAACGCTGATAGGTTTCTTCCCCCTGCACACAGGTGCCCTCCTGAAGGCCCAGCCGGCAAAGCTTCCCCAGCAGCCAGGACACCAGCGGGAGCCACGCAAAAGGCTTTTCAGCTGCACAGATTACATACAAAGCCTGAGAATTGAGGAGTGTGGTCAACCTGAATTCTGAAATGCTCGTATTTTTGAGTTCTCACATGAATTCAAGGAGCTATCGGTGCAACTTAAGGCAGTTGGAGTGGAGGAGTGGCCGCGTACCCCAAGCAGGCCCGAGGACGTGCAGCAGCGGCGTGTGGAAGGTATGAAAGCTCTCGCTGTTATTAATGCAGGTAAACTGACACAAAAAAACGGCGGGGGAAAAAAAATGCATCTGTTCAAAAGGTTAAATACTAAAACGTGTCTGGAAAAAAAGGACCGGGCATCCAAGCTGCAGGAGCTCACAAGATGTATTTAATGCCCCTCATTCGAATGCTGACAACTCTGCCATTTCTAAACAGCGTTATCATTCATCTTTCTGATGATTAATCAGCAAAAGCTTCAAACACTGCTTATCACACGTTGATGCGGCAATCAAACAAGAAAGGCAGGCTGTTAAGGTTGCTTCTTTTGTTCAGAAATCTTACAGTATTTACAAAAAAAAAAAAAAAAAAGACGCGTATTTTTATACCAGCATTGCTCACTTGATCACAATCAGTTGTCGTACAAAAACATCACCCAGAAATACACCCACCCCGGTGCACAGTGCACAGACAAATAGGCTAAGGACACTGAGTGAGAGTGCCAGCTGATTCAGAGGCACTGAACTTCAGAGGAAGACCCACTTCTCCAACACAACCGGCTGCAGCGCTCCTGAAGCTAACGAGCTCCTTGTAGGCCTGCCGTCCAATCTCTGTTACAGACCAAGTATACGTTGAGGCATATCAGAATATAGCCATATACTTTCAGGATGTTTTTTTTTTCTATAAGAGAATACCGGGTTATTTTTGTAGCAAAGCTGCAGACCGAAGGGTTCCGCATGCACTGTGTGTGTCCTCTTGGTTTTCCAGCAGAACTTTGCCATTTGGTTCTCTTGTGTATGCTGATAATTTTCTCGCTTTAAAAATGTGCTCCAGTGAATTCATTGAGCCTGCTTCATTAAAGAGCAACAGGGATCTCTGAACACTGGATGCTTGTTTTACAGCTACTGCAAATGCTTAGAAAGCACTAAATTGCCTTTTATACTCAACAGTCTAATAACAAAGACTGATTTTCTCCCCTTTTTTTCCCCAATTGATTTGATGGTTCACTTGAGCTTTAAAAAACACATTACATAAATCTTTATAGCTATTACAGAAGTCTTTTGTCAAGTTTAATTTGTTGTGCTTTTTTTTTTTTTTCATAGTGTAATCATTCACCCTTAAACTCACTGTACCAGAATGGTGCTTGACTCTGGATCCACGTGAATAACAAGCCTTAGAGGTTTATTTTGCACAAGGAGGGATCTAAATCCTTCCACAGGCAGTTTTTCATTGAAAGCTCTTGGTTCAGAGGTATTTCAGGGAAGCGCTGAGCCCCTCTGAGGGCGTTGCAGAAGACCACGGCCTCCCAAGGAGGAAAGGACACTTGGCAGGATCAGACCCTGGTGGCTCTGTTCTAGAGTGGCCAATTTCACAGCAGAAACTTAATGATGCGAAAAGACCACCTCTCTGCTGACCCATCATGGAATGTATACATCCCGTGTTTAACAGTGAGGGCCGTGACAAGTGGACGATGTAACAATTCGGTGGCTTTCATCTTCTGAGCTCACTGAGCTGTGCTGTTGGCTTTGCTGCTGGCCATGTGCTGAGCACTGCCCCAGGGAAGATCCATGGCTGCACTGGAGTGAAAGAGTAGGGGCAAACTGTTTTTTCAAGGGATTTACTGCACCTGTTGTGTTGATGTTTTCAGGATTATATCATCCGTTTGACTTGCCCTTCAGGTGCACTACCTCTGAGAGCAGCTCCGTGCTCTCCTGCTGTATGTAACTTGACGGTTACAACTTGCTTTGGGCTTGGTAATCCAAGATAGGAATGGGAGCTAGGATTAACGGAGGGAGAGATGGAAAGAGATGCATATGTGTAAACCTCTCTCCCTGCTGCAGAACACCACCTCTAAAGAAAAACGCCAGGGGAGTGTGCAGCCCACCACAGAGCTTTAATGGCAGGGAGCAGGAGCTGGTAGAAAAGCAGGTGTTGAAAACCTTCAGAAACGCAGTTGGGTTAAAGAAAAAAAAACCAACCAACAGAACAACTAAGCAGGTGGATATCATCTTCACCAAGGAAAACAGAGAGGCTGCTAAATGGCAGGCTTCCTCACTGTACTTTGTCCTGAGTGCTATGTGTCCAGGTGCCATTACAAGTTCTTCCTCTTTTAGATGTGGAAGATTTCCATCGCTCTTCTCCCTCTCCATCCTCTGCTCCATCTGCACTCCCTGATCCAATCCCTGCCCTGTGGGCATGCAGTGCCAAGGCTCGTTTTAAGGGAAAGTGAAGGAGGAAAGGCTAACAGAGGTAGGATGCTCTCACTGCTCTCATCCTGATCCACCTTTGTTGGCACTCAGATTGCTCAGCAAAGAGCATGGCTCTTTGGTCTGTTTAGGCTGGGCCTGGCTGGCATTGTGAGGAGAAGGTGGAGGTCTGCTGGGGTAAAGAACAAACCAGAAAGAGCACAGGTAAATGCACCGAGGTCTGTCTCTATGCCTGAGCTTCCCGCTACCAGCAGCCAGGGTCAGCCTCTCTGTTAAACTTGCTGGGTGAGATATGTCTGATGTCCAGGGCTCTCCATATGCGCCCACCAGAAAATGTTGCTGATAGCTGGCCCGAATCCTCCTCCTGTCACCAGTGCTGTAAATTCAGAGCAGCAACACTGGCTTTTCTGGCTGTGTTTAGAGCGGCACACGACTTGGCTCTGCATTATAACTGGTGTAAAAGCTGGTCGGGCCAGATTCACGCCTGGTGCAGCACAGCAGATGGATGAGGACAGCACGCTAGTAAGGAAGCTATTATTCAAATGAAGAATTTCGTGGAGGAGGGGGAGGAGGGGGTGAAAGGAAGAAGAAAAAGGAAAAAAAAAAAAAAAGAATCAAGTTGCTGGCAACACTGACTGACATTGTTTGGGGATCACAGCAGCCAGAAGAGCAAGAGCAGAGTCAGTGCCAGCACACAGCCGCTCCGTGTGCAGAGTGGCACGCGGACAGCCGTGTTCTTCAGCATGCACTCCACCCTGGACCAGGAGCCATTGTTTGGCTGTGGCTGCACTCCTGCCAGGCTGCACATGACGTTGTAAACATCCACGGATCTGATGGGAGGCGCACGGTAGTTGGATCTGAAATCTGCAGGAAGAGCAGCAGAGAGAGGCATCAGCGGGTGCAGCTGCGGGCTCCGCTGCTGAAATGCGGGGCAAGGGCTCTTCTGCCCTTCCTGGGGCTTAGCCAAGAGGCTGGGGTGCTAAATGTAATCTGTATTATGATTGCTACTGTTATATTTGATAATTACAACCTATATAGTTTACAGTATAACTTGACAAAAGCTTTTCTTGTGGGTGTTTTCATTCACTATCCATTTGCTCAGCAGAATGCCCAGCTGGAGTAGCCCCAGCCGTGTCCCTGGCAGGGATGGGGATGATGGCATGGTACCTGGCCCATATGCGAGGAAGATGCCCCTCATCTCCATCAGCTCGTTGTCGTAGCCATGCCAGCCGTTCTGCCAGGCCTCCCTCTTCCCTGTGCCGTTCTCCCAGAAGGGCAGCTTGTCCCTGCTCTGGGAAACAGCAGCAGAATTTGTTAGCAATACAAATACAGAATTATTGTTATTATGATGAATGTATTGTATGTAATATGTTGGTATGCAAATTTCCTTGTGTACAAATCTAATTGATTGTCTGCTTAACAAGCTCTCAGAATTGCCATGTGCACACTAGATATCTCTAGATATCTCTAGATAACCCACAGTCTGACCCTTCTTGTGGCCAGGGGGCTTGGGAGAAATGAGGCATTTTTAGGACAAAATCTGGTGAGCGGAGAGGCTGGTGGAAGAAAAAGTAGTGGAAGTAGAGCTGGAGGAAGCGTAGTAAGATCTCAAGATCTTACTTAATGGGAACAATCTTTTCACATCTGGCAAGAGCAGAACTGCAGATGAATTGGCAGAAGGAAGAGGAGTAAATCAACACAATTATAATGGCAAATTATGGAAAATGGGAAAGTCTATTTTAAGGACCCATCTTAACAATTTAACTTTGTCTAGCTTCAGCATAGCTGTCGTGCCCCTAGGCTTTTTTACGCTCACAGCAATATTTGATGTGTGCATTGCTGTCAGCGTTACTAAATGATGTAATACTTTGACTCAATGTCCAGCAAAAAAATGATCATGGAATCATAGAATCACCAAGGTTGGAAAAGACCTCCAAGATCATCCCGTCCAACCATCCACCTATCACCATTATTTCCCACTAAACTGTGTCCCTTAGTATAACATCTAAATGTTTCTTGAACAGCTCCAGTGACAGTGATTCCACCACCCCTCCTGGGCAGCCTGCTGCAGTGCCTGACCACTCTTTTGGAGAGGCTGTTTTTTCTAACTTCCAACCTGAATCTCCCCTCATACGTTCTTCTTACTGTATTCGTGTATGGCACCTTTTCGCATTGATATCTAACTATTTTGCTTCTGTACCTTACCTCTACTATGAACCATCCCTCCTCAGCCACAAGCGTTAGAGGAGACACAAATTTTCCTTTTTTATAGAAAAACCTCTCTGGAATATCCTGTATGTTGTAAACATTCATGTGTTCCACAGCTTTCAATTTTTGATATATCTGCAAAGAAAACAAATGTTAGCACAGCACATGGCTATAAGAGAGCATATGCACACCTACTGGTCCATAAAAAGACCTGATTTTTTTTGATGGCTGGTCCCCCCGTAATCATAAGGGCATTCAAACTGGAACTTTTCAAGCCCAGAGGTGGTGGCTATGCAAAATCTCCTCATAGGTTTTTTGTTTTCTGAAGACTTGGATCATAAACACATAGAAAACCAGGTCATGATGTGTACTTACCACGCATGCACTCACAAATGTATGCATGTGAGTACATAAACCTACAGATTAATGAAAACCAAACCATCAAAGGAAACCATAAGCTAAATGGTGAAGAGGAATGCTTGAAGACTCAATGTGGACTCGGTACAGATGAGGAAAAGGAATATTCTCTTTGGCCCAGTCTGCCCCTCGTTCCCTCTTTGTGCTGCAGTGAACAATTCCTATCAACACACTTGGTGTTTCTTACTCAACCACTCAATCCCTACCAAAGAGGTTGATAGTGCTTAGTTATCTGCTTCATAAGGACGTGTGAGATTTATCAGTTAATGCTTGCAGCTTTGAAGGTGCACAACGACATGCAAGTGGTCTATTAATATTAATCACACTGTCTGGAATAAAATCACAAAAGTGGTTAAAATCCCAATTATTCAGAAAAATATCTAAAGAGGTTCATACACCAGAGCGAAGATGTTTATTGGAGTCCCCAGATCTTCATGTCACTCTTCTGCTTAAATACAACTAATCTACAGGAAGAAATAGCTCAATTCAATGAGAATTAAAAGTTCTTTTAGTGAAATCTGCCCTGCATATGTGATGCATTTGTACACATACAGGATTTGCATTGTCTAAGTGGGGTGCTTCAGACATCCACCCAAGGCTGAAACTCCTCATCCTGTAAGTAGTTGGGAAGCTGGAACTCAGCCCGACCTTCCCACCATGGCTTGGACTAGAGAGTGTTCCTGTTGTCTCACCAGGACTTCTGGTGATTCAGAGTGGCATAACTCTTAACTGTAATACCTCTAGGTTATGATACAATCTAATTCCTGAGCACGGTTCTTTAAAGTGAATTAAAATCGTGGAATCTGGCACTTGGGAAACTGAAAATCAAATTACTTTTGTTTGAAGTGGCAACACTCCAGTCAGAAGTCCTAAAAGGAAATGAAGGAAGAAGAAAACAAAACCATGATGTGAAGCATTGTATTATACTCTCCGTGGGGATATTAGGCTATTTAATGAAAGAGAAGCGTGTGCTTAAAGAGCTTCATCAGATGAAACCCCGTATCTCTGTGAAGTTGCAACCTACACTTACCCTTGTTTGAAGGTCTTGCCTACAAAACTAGAGATTGCTGAGTTGGGGCAGAGGAGGACATTTATCTACGCTGTAATCCCCTGCAGGAACTTTGAGCAATAGACTTACACATGCCTCTAAGAAAACCATCAGTCCTGGTGCTAATTTAAAATGTTCACAATATCCCAGCTGTACAAATCCTGGAGAGCCTCTTTGGGTTCAAAAATTGGCATATGTTCTCTTCTACAAATTGCACGACTGACAACACACTGGAATTTGCTGAAATACATTATAGAAAGCAACATTTCTCACTTGGAGTGAGGATTCCCTGCTTGTACATCCATTTGTCTACATTCTGAGGGCAGCAATAACGACTTCTCAAGCTCTGGATTCTGGTTCAGCTATAACTCACAAATGTATTAGTTACAGACATTGCATTTGCATTCTTTTCAAGTGGCTTCCATATTTCTTTCTGCATTGTTTTAATTTGCCCCTCAACATCCTGTAGTTCTAGCCTTGAGCTTTTATGATGGATTTCACCCAACGTGCTTATTCATCAAAACTCTTCAAAGAGAATGTTGTAAAAATGAGCTCTTCTTTTTTGGTAATTCTAGCCTATGTGAGCTGATTCCTCCATCTCTAAGGGCGTTCAGTGGAATAAAAATGCCTGACCTCTTCCAGATCTTTTGCTAATCCCAGCTACTGAGTCAGTAAACTGATTAATATATCTATAAAATTCTGAAAAAAATCTTCTAGTTATTTATCAGAAGCAAACAGTGGTGGGCTTTGAAAACTCATGTCTGTGCCAAATAATAGTGGAATATTATGCTTTTAATTTGTCTGGTGTGAATTCCCTTTAGAAACCTTTGTTACAAGAGTGTAAAGTCACAGGATCAAAGTGGCCGTGGAGAAGAGCCACATCTCTGAGGATGGAATTTGGATGTTACATTCATACTAAAGAAACAAGTGTCATAAGAACCAAGAAAACATGAAATAAAATGAATCAGCACCAACAAGTTGCACGTACCTCCGTGTGCTTCTCCGGAACTGGCCAAAGGCTCACAACAGGACCTCGGTCCTTCATTTGTATTGTATCACTCATATTGATGTAGTTTTTCAGCTCAATCACTTTGTCTGTCCAAGAGATGTCCGTCATCCCGTGATCAGAGAAGAGGAGGACGTTGACATCATGCTGAAGGCCCTTGTTCTGTGAAGTGAGCATATGACAGCCATTATGGCCAGGCTTCATACTGTCTGTACTCACTGGTAAATTTTAAACCTCATTTGACCTCCTTTGATTTTAGTGGAAGTCCACCAGAAGTAGCACGGCCAAAAATATCCTGCAGTGAACTTGGCCATCACCAATATCAGTGGCTGTCCGCTCTTGCATGCTGCTCTGAGAGAGCCTAAGGGATTAGCACCAGAGAGAGATTTGCCAAAATACTCTCAGCCCCCCACCAAACAGCCAGATTCTCCATCCCAACCCCCAGAGATGGTTGGCCTAGTTAGTCTTAGATGGGATTTTATCTAGCTATTCATTGTCTATAGGTCAAAATGGCTGGGGAGAAGCAACTTTGTCATAGTACCACCTGTGGCAAAGGTCTTCCCCACTTCCTCTCCTAAACACAGTCACTTGGCGTTACAGCTTTCATGATTTAGTGAAAATGGAAAAATACATTCCTCTATCTTCAGAAGGACATAGAGAACTCTAATGTGTATTTAGCATTGTGAAAAGAGAGCAGAAATATTCATAGAGTTGACATTCACCCAAAAGCTTGCTATCTTCCTTTCCTCACCACAAAATAATTTGGATAGGTTTTGTTTTGTTTTGTTTTGTTTTTTAAGCAAAGCTTCATGTACAGAGTTCTGAGTGGTACCATAAAAACTGCCATAAAAGTTAATCGTCAGATTTCATAAACCTTACAAAATAGGCTGTTCTGATTCACTCGCCCACTATAAATTCCAGCCAGCAACATGAGTTATAGACAGCCACGCGTAGATTGGTTTATGGCCTCCTGGGGCTATTGGGGTAACAATCCACTGGGAGGATTATATCACCATCTAGAAAAATATGAATCGGGGGAATGGTGTCTTACCTTCCACATGGTATCAATAGCCTCTGCTTTGGAGGAAGTAAAAGTTTACTGCCAATACGTCCAATTAGCAGGCATTAAACAGGCTCTTTGCAGTGCCACTAAGAGCAGTTTTTAAAGCTTTTTCAAGGCTGTGTTATGATCAAAATTAACTACCAGCTTTGAAAAAGTTTCTCTAACAAATCCTGTTGGAATGGCAACTTTACATGCACTTTGGGAAGAGACACAAGTAGTTCTGGGGCTCTAAGATGACACACATGGTGAACAGCAAATGCTGGTACTGTCATTACTACAGAGCAGCTACTAAGGATCACAGCACAAAGAAAAGCAAAATGCATCCAGAACTCGGTTTTCCAACGCCACTGACCTTAATCTGTGTGATCATGTTGCTCATGGCTTTGTCCAGCTCCTTCAGAGCACTCTTCCGCTGCTCAGACCAGGGCCCATAGTGGTGGCCTTCCACATCGATACGCTCGTAGTACACAGCTGCCATTTCAGCGCTGCCATTGCTGGAAGTTGGAGGGAAGGGAGAGGATGATGCATGTGGGGGTGGTTTGAGAGCCTTCCTATCCTAATAAAGTTAACATAGTTCTCCTCACCAGCACCTAGAGCACTGGAGCCCTCTGCTATGTCTTCAAATCAGGAAGGCAGCTTGTCACTTAATGACAGAGAGCCTGAAAAAGTACTGATTTCTGTATCTTTCTAAAAGGATTGTGGGAACTACAAGTAAAATGCGCTTTAGTTATGGTTTGATTCTTCTGGCTTTCTCCTGTATGAGGTCTTCAAAACCATCTAAGTCAACTCAGGACATGCTCTTCCATGACCCTACAGAAACCTATGTGGTGTAATCTGGGGTGAGATTTTAGATGGGGTTTTTGTTCAAGAATCCAATCAGTGAACAGAGGAAAACCAGGGTGATCTCAGAGTTGCACAAGGTTGGTTGGTCACACATTTTTGCACTGAATGGCCCTCAACCCAATTAGTAGCACATACATCAGTGCTTAATTACATTTTCCTGACCACAGTACAGTTCACTGCAAAGCTTGCTGAGAGCAGTTGTGTGGATAAAATCACAAATTTATGTTCAAGAAGTTCAAGCACAGTCTTTTTCTACAGTACTTAATATGTGAGAGGGTGTGCCATCCATAATATATGCCCTGACCCAGATCAGGATCCCTACAAAAAGATTTTGTGTGATGATCTATCAGGTCTGAGTTCTCTTATTAAAGACATGCTGGTAGTCTGGGGTGATGAGTGAGACAGAAGACAAAAAATGGAACATGAGGGACTGAATGGATGAAATTAGGACCTATCATTTACATTTGGGAGTTTGCTGAAGGCCGCAGAAGAGCAGTCCTGCAGGCAGCTGAATGTCTCTGCCTTGGTGGGAATGTCTCTGCCAGTCATCCTACGTGGTTTTAAAACCATTCAAAAGAAGCAGCCCTCTCCACGCTCAATTTCATTTTAATTGTTACTTTCCATCTATCTTAGGCACAAATTAATTTCTAAAATGTAACCCTGTAACTTCTGTGCTGGATATGCCCTCAATTAACTTCTTTTAAACAGTTTTTTTTCTGCAGCAGTGCCTGTTATTTCACTGCTGAGACTGCTTTGGCTTCTCACTTGCAACTGAAAGACCATTTTGACGTAGACAAAAACTAAGAAAAATCTTGACTGAATAAAACAGTCTTTCTTAGACCACAGTGAGATTTCTCAATGAGGGCTCAGTGCTCTAGTGATACATGCTGAACCTTACATACAACTTCAGTGTGTGTTAGTCCTGTATTCTCCTATCATCAGTAAACTCCAAAAGAAATAGAAAAGGAAAACTTGCTAAGGAAAGCTGAACAGAATCTATAATTGTACCAAGAAGGGTTTTATTTTATTAACGCCCTTTACAGGCACCACACAACCTTCATGGAAACAGCTCTGAAGTTCTAGATGGGGAAGAGACATAAGGGAGGCGTTAGGGGGAGAGAAAGGAACCCAGACAGAAATTCTAGAGGGGATAATGCGCAAACAGAAACAGTTCAGAGACCAAACCACCCTCAGCTCCTGTAGGATCTGTAGGATTTGGACCCTTTGGGAAGCTGACTGCAGACAACACGATAAAATGGATTTGCCCTCTTCCTGAAATGGCCAGTTCTCACAAGCTGCCCTGCCCACACCTGCATGTCCCTGCTCTTCTCATTGCCAGCTGCAGCAGACAGCCTTGTGACTCCAGGTGAAATAGCTATTGAAACATTTTCAATGGATTTTCACTGTTCTGAGACAGCTTCCTTCTAAGCCTTCTGCTGTAAATGGCATTAATTTGCGAGCATATGTGCAGCAGAACCCAGCTGCTCTCCCATCATTCTGGAGCCTTTCTGTCAAAGACAAGTAACCCTCAGCATCTGCATACTGGGCTTTTCAGATTAAGTTGGATAAATGGTGGAACCAGCAAGGTTTTAAATGAGGAAGCTGATTTAGAGCAAAGGTAAGGCTTAGGCATGTAGTCTCAACACATGTAATTTTACAAGCTACAAGGAATTCTTCCTTGTTAACCTTTGGATAAGAGATGGTGCAACTGGAAAGCTGGGTGTGGAACATGCTGTTTTCCTAAGAGCCAGATGAGAGATGTGTTATCATAGGATTCATATTTACACAGAATCACTGCCTAATCCAAAAGAATTGTGCCTAAGATGTTTTAAAATGCAGAAGGAGCCAAAACATTGGTCTTGTAAACAAAAGACTAAGAGCTGAATGTCTTAGGAGTGCTCTCTAAATCCTTGCATTTCAAAGTCTGCTACTGCAGGTCAGAGGAGAGATTCTCACAGCCTGATACTGAAGTTGTTTGGAACAATAAGTCAGGTTGTCTCCTCTGTGTTGCAGCCTACTCACAATAAACAGAACGTGTGTTTCCCTCTGACCTTAATGTAACTCTCTGTTCCTGTACACGGCCATGTTTCTATGCCAGTGTTATAATCCACTCTTGAACCTCATCTTCCTATGTGGGAGCTAATCCTGAAAATTGCCCTAGTAGAACTCGTAGTAAACCCAAATATTCACTTTTAGGAAAGGAAAGAACCCTCTGCAGAATTTTAATGACGTACCGCAGAGCCTCGAGAGCATCGCTGATAGCGTCCGCAAAGTTTTGGTCTGTTGGGACACTGAAGTATTCGCGGCAGTAACTTGGCCTGACTCCAAGGATTTCAACCTCACAACCTACGAATGAAAAATGTGGTAGGTTCTGCAGTTTCACCTTCATTACAGACCCCACAGACTGTTATTCACAGTAAATTCCCCGTGACATTACTTACCTTACACCTTCCATGCTGGAAACTTCGCGGTTGGGAGTGGAAAAGGGGAGAGAGGGTTGTTGGATGAGTGCTTGCAGCAAATGGAACATTGGATCCTTCTATGTTCCTCTTTAAAAGGAAGTCATGACCTTCCCAGGACACAAAACTCTGGTGTCCTCATGGCCCATCATTTCTACCTAAATCACTCTGTTGTTTCCAGCTTAACTACTCTGGCCACACATCCTCATTTCCAGACTTCCAACATAGCAGATTTAGATAATGTTCCCTCGAAGGTTGGCAAATATTTTCCACTTAGACACACTGCATCTTACCTCATAATATCCTCTATAAACTGTATTTTATTATGTGATTCTGGCACTCCGCTATTAAATCTGTTTCCCAGGAGATCTTGTTGAAACAGTATAAACCAATTAACTCTCTTGGAAACTTGCAGCCTTCCCTGCAAAATACAGTCCAGAAATTTGTGGCAACAAATCCTACAGGAGAACACGGCCCAGAACACACAAAAACTTGTTTCTGTGGTTTTCTGCCCTTTTGCTCTCTGGTTCCTGTGCTGATGAATAACATTAATATTTAAAAGAACGGTGCTTTCAGAAACACTGGATTCATGTGAAATATGTTTAGAGAACCCCAGAGTGCTCCCGTCAGAGCTGTGTATTTACTGGTAGGTTACTGGGGTGCAAGAGTAAAAAATAGATCTTTTGGAAAATGTACTCTGTATACAGCAATACCGTCAGGTCAAAAAGGCAACTCTAAGCGGTACACTGAATCTGCCTACATTTAGGTCACTTTGCCTTCCCTTCGGGATGAAAGAGAGAGGCTTAAGAACTGTCAGAAGCTGATATATTGGCTGGGAGGAATTAAGGTTGCATAGGAGGTGTAAGTCTCGAGAGGACACTAGGGCAAATTGCAGAGCTCTTCTCCAAGACATTTCACAGTGGTTTGATCACTGGGACATTCAGCAAAGAGAAATTGTCTGTGTCATGCACCTCAGCCTGCAGAAGCTCATATTGCTGAGATGCAGTACTGGGATATGGGGAAAATAAAGCATCTTGCAAAATAGGTTGACCAAGAGACCTGGCATTGCAGTGCGAGTTGCAACAGGCAATTGGAAGGGATGTAGTATTGCAACAGATGAAATACCACACCTTTTGTCTTTGTTCAGTTTAGGCTGTCCATACTATGTCTCTCCTATTTAGGCAACAACTTGCTGAAAACAGGCCTTTGGTGACTGGACAGCCTACTTCTGGTAATCTGATGCTTTTGAATACTACCAAAACAGCCAGCAAGTTTGAAGGGACATCCAATTTACATGCTAAAATGTTGAGAGACCCATTTCTAAAGGATCTCACTCTAGTCCAGTTTCTTCTGCTGCAGCAGTCATTCCAGTCTTCTACATCTTCAGTTCTGGCTAGGCACATACCTATCAGCAGGCCCATGTAATTAATATGGTTGCACGCCTCATACAACATCTACCTGGATGGGATTACAGCCCAAAAAGAAATTCTTACAAGCAGAGGTGTAAGATGTAGTTGCTCAAATGCATTCTTCTGCACCTCATATGCTAGAGATGATGCAGTAATTCTCTTTGGTTTTGCTAGCATTTCAGGACTGAACTGGAACTTCACAGCCAGTTTCTTCTCTGGCACTTGAATCTTGGAAAAGGCTGGATCCAAAGCCGTTCTTCTGGTAAGGACATGTTTGGAAACACAAGGCCAGTCATTGCTAACTTGAGAGCTGATGCCTAGAATTTTAGATTAGATGGATGGTTGCTCATAACCAATGACTCATAGGTTAACTTTTCCTCTTCAGATACTGACATTAGATTATAATTTTCTCAGATATTGCTCTCCAGAATTACTCACATAATAATTTTAACTGACAGCATCAACTTCTTGGGTACCTGGACTATTTTAGCTGCTCTGATACCTTTGCTATTTCTAGATTGTCAAGGGATGAACGTGACATATGAGCCTACAGAAGCGGCAAAAATTAGAGAGAAGTTTTGGCCACTCCAGTGGTAAATGAGAAAGAAGAAGTGGCCAAAAAGCATGCAGTTCATTGATAGTGTTCTGTTTTGTTTGTTCATTTAGGGGTTTGTGGTTTGATTTGTTGTGGCATTTTTTGCCTCTGTAATAAACAGAACTGGATTTGTGATGTTCAGGCTTGTTAAAATTCCAAAGTACTGGCTCTGAAGATCTTCTACTAATTACGTTGTATCTTGGTAGAGGACAGGACAGATGGTAAATTTTTTTCATTTAAATATAATGGGAAAGGGTATTTGAAAGCATTTGGAGCCAGACAAAGGGAATGTTAAGCTTTTCTTGGTTCGAGTACAAATAGATGAGCTGCATGTGCTGAGATTTAACATTAAATACCTTTCTGCATAGTTTTGTAGGAAATTAAACCTTTGTTTTAAAACTTTAACTTCTGGAGCGGGAATAAGGAATTCCTCTGCAGTGATGTATGCACTCTATCTGACATGGAGACTTGAGCCTTTGCCAATTATAAATTGTGTTTCTAAACATTGATTTAACAGTTGGACACTTCGTGTCATAACAAAAAGTTTTGACAACTTTCCAGACTAGCTCCCTGGTCTGGAAAATGTTGTGTTCAAATGACAAAAGGTTGGATTTGGAGTTTATTTTTCCCTTTCTCTCATTTCAGCATTTAGAAAAGATGTCACCGCACTTCAGCTGAAGCACACATTGCTGAAAAATGAACCTCAATACGGCATTGGCTATTGTGTTTTTCTGAGCCATCGAACATTCAGAGGATACACAACTTTTTCCCCAGCAATGTCTTGAAGGGCAGATGATGCCTGATAAACACACGATGCTCATCTATGAAGCGAGACTGTTGCTGCCATTAATAAAAATAAAAACCGTCCCCACAAGCCAAATGCTTACCATGGGAGCTTTTGGCACAAGCAGTGCTGGGACACCCAGCACAGTGGTGTTACTGATCCTGTGCTTCTAGGGCTAGGATGGCCTGAATGAATTCTGCCCACTTGGCTGTCAGATGTGGATGTGATAGATGAGTGTTCACGCTCAACAACCAATTGCTTGGTGTCCCCTTGTTTTGGGTTTTAGACTTTCTTTGTCTAAGCATTGAATGTGCACACCAGTGGAAGAGAGGGAAAGATATGAAGCAGCAGATTTTGGATTCCAAATTTGCAAAGCTTGAAACTGGCACTGATGAGGAAATGATAGTGAAGTAAGTATGCACTGGGAATTAGCTCTCTGGCATTCACAATACATTGCCATTACATTTGATCACTGTTGTTTGGGTCATTGTCTTCAATGACTGCTGGCTAGAGGGAAAATAGCATCTTGCAGAACAAAGTACAATGAATTTGGCACTATACTGCTGTTCCTACTAACAAAGGGCTCTGAACAGCAAATGACATGCAGCCAGGCTTTTCATTCTGATGAAGGAGTTTGAGAACAGGTTTCAGGATTGCCAAAAAAATGGATCAATTTCTGTTTGTGACATCATTTTCAGTTGATATAAACAGACGACCTGCTAATTTTCAAATGGAATGTATAGACTTGCAGTCAGATATTCAACTCAAAAATCTGGTCATGTCTCTTCACCAGACTTTCCTAAGCCCTCTCTTACTGGAGAGAAATATCCCTCACTTCACAACCACACCTTACTCTTGTCATTGCCCCTGGCAGTACGCACGTTTGTGAACGACTGTCAAGCATGAAGTACAGGAGGAGTAAAACTACATCAAAAATGTCTGACAAGCACTTTGAGAGCTCACTAAGGATTGCGGCCACTGCCATCAAACCTGCCCAATGCATTAGTTTCACAGCTACAAGGTCATATATCCTACCAGTTTTATGGCTTTGTTCCTCTCTATTTTTAATTTTTAAAGAAAAATACTAAAATTGAAATGTTTTGTTACTTAAAATTAATGATAATTTATGTTTTATGAGGGTTGCTCTGAAAGTAATGCCTGCTGTTTTATTACATTGGCCTATGATGTCAGAGGTGGATGTTGGTGGTATGGCAGTAGAGGTTGAACCTTCCCACCAATACTCTGTTACATGTTGTTGCCACGTGACAGATGGCAGCAGATGGGCACTCTGACAAAATGGTGTCTGACATGGAAGTGCATACAAAGCAAAGGGGTGTCATTGAATTCCCCCATGTGAAAAAAAAAAAAGCCACTCACTAACATTCATTGATGCTTTCTTGGTGTTTTTGGAGACCAAACAGTGTGTGTGAGTACAGTGAGGCAGTGAGTGGTGCATTTCAGCAGTGGCAATAGTGATAGTAGTTCACCTCCACTGGTGCAGATTGCTGTGAGCACAGCAAACAGGCTCTTGTTCATCACTGATAAAAATGCACAACTGATGGTGGTGGCTATACTGCAAAAGAGTGTTTCGTAGCCAAGAATTTGTTTTATCAAATAGTGTTACTGTGCTCTTTGTACTGGTTGTAGTTTCCATGGAAATAAATAGGAGGTATTTCTTTCAGAGCTAGTGTTTGTGCAGCCCAGGACAATTTGTCTTTGCTCAGTGTGGCCCAGGCAAGCCAAAAGGTTGGATACTCATGTTCTATCTATGCTGCAACTCCAATCCTTTGAGATCAGACTGCAATATTGCCACGTTTCAAGCTTTTCTCTCTGGCTGGCTTTTCAGTGTTCTTCACCTTGGTTTGCTCTTCCTTCCCATCCCTAGAACTGTGGCAGTTTTTCTGGAGAGAGTACACTTGGATGGTGGAGATGGGCTGGCTGGGGGCCCCTAGTGATTTTGGTGGTCCAGTACCCAACAAAGCAGGATGGAAAGGCCAAGTCCCTCCAAATGAATGGCTCACACTTGGGGAAACTGATCTCAGAAAAGACAGTGGTGAAGACAACGATGGTGCTTACTCCTGCTCACCAAAAAATGCTTTGCTTTCCACAGGGTATTATGAAGGCAGCAAAATCCAAGTTGATAGCTTTCAGCTCTCAGCTACTAAGTTTCAGGTTAAAAACAAATAAACACTGGGAGAGGATGGTTACTGTTTAGCTTTGATCAGTCATATGGCCTATGGCATTGCTCTGTGAACCATTCAACACAGGAGGGATACATGTGGACAGAAGGGAGGAGCAGCTGGGGAAGGAGATGCTCTGCAAGCCAACAGTGGCGCTAAAGGTAATCTTTGATGGAATATTACTCCCAGAGAAGCCTTAGTCATTTTCTTTCTTAAGCCAAGGCAATCTGCCTATGGCTTAGAAAAGAGAATTCATTTCCATAAATGATTAGTAAAGTATTTATAATTCTTGTCTGTATTTCAGAACGGTAGTGTATGAAAAAGCCACGCTACGGAGTACGGAGTGCTTAAAGATACATCAATAACTGGTATTAATTTTTGGCATACTAACCTGGCCAGTAGTACATGAAAACATTCTTTTTTTCTTTCGTCATTGTGACCCACAAAGGCTCCGATCCATTCCACCAGAGAGGTAGGAGGCTTTCTTTATTCACACCAATATCAAACGATACGTTCGTCTTTGGGTCCCACATGTAGTTTCCAATCATCTGATGAACCTCACAGTGGCGACCTATGGGGAGGGAGAATAAGAAGAGCACCGTCAGACCCCCATTCTCCAGCAGAAGGATGCCACCAGCAACATATCCCTGTTACCACCTGCTCACTCAGCAAGTCAGCTGAAAAGATGCCTCTGGAAGCATGAAAGGTGCAGAAAGAGCATGCAGTTAGCTCATCTGGAGTCCAGCAACTTTTAGGGACCTGCGGCCAGAAGAAGGAACTCTCCCAGCCCAAACAACTCAATGTAGCAGCAGCCACAGAGGTGCCTTGTGTTGGGCTGAGGTCTGGCTTCTCTGCATACAACATCTGCCAGGTCTGAGGCTATTTTAAGACATCCACCCACACGCAGCCCCAGTACGGCGGTCTGTAAACAGGAAAGGATAAAAGTGCGATCTGAAAACATAGAAGGAATTTTGGGAAACTCACACTTGTCCTCTGCTTCATCTAGTGCATGCACTGCTCAGTGCTGGTACTTAGAAAAGCAGGGCAACAGCTCTCAGAATATGGGAAAAATAATAAAGAACAAGACCACCATCCTTCAAGTGGCCTAAAAGCTCCATGATGGTAAGGAGTAAGGGAATCTGGCTGGGAATATAGCTGGTACAAGCGGCCCTCTCCATCCTCGCTCCATGCTGTCCTGCTAAACCAGGTACTCACTTCCCTGAGGCTCTTTTTGTCACCAGAACCACCCAAGAGGCCCACTACTCCTGGCATACACCTTAGCTGCAAGCCACGGACCCACGGGAGATCAGGCCAGAAGGTCCAGATGTGCAACCAGGGTGAGGCCCTTCCAGCCTATTTGTTGGAAGGGTCCACTCTCCTCTTTGAAATAATCTGCGGTCCGCACTGGTTTTCCTCACACAAGTCAGAAATAGGCTAAAACCTTTATATACTACTATTAATTTTCATTTTTATTTGCTGGTTTTATTGTTTTTAAAAGCATGAACATGCTTTGTTCTTGGACAGCAATCGTTGCATTAGACATTTTCAAGCCCTCTCACTGCACATTGGGTGTACTTGGGCAACTTTGTACTACAAGACACCAGTATGTATTGGCTGAAAGATGTCTTCTCATCACTGTCAGAAGAGAAGATACAGCACATTAAGAGTTAATCTGGAAGTGAGTTAATAAAAATGGAAAACAAAATGTTACAGATTAAATTGTACTGGAAGATAATGATTTCCTCATCTTAAAAAGCAACAGCTAATGTATCTGTGAGACACCACCATCATTACCTGGTGACTCATGACATTTCAAGGATCCAGATTACAGACATCGATTACCATGAGAACAAGTGTGGTGAGCAGAACTGAAATGACCTCAGTATGCTCATTTTAAAAAGGCAGAGGACTCTGTATACTTAGCGTACATGTGACCTTGAAATGGATCTTGAAAATCTCCTTCCTATTATACACCGCATTAAAACAAACAGGCTTCTCCTTCCTATTATAGACCATATTAAAACAAACAGGCTTAATTTAGGACTGCAGGGGAAGTAATCTGTTCTCCTCAGGCTGCCAAGAACTTTCTTTGCTGTAAGTCTGAAAAAAACTAGTAGGAAGCCTCTGTAGTGCCTCAAAAACACTAACTTCCTACTTAAGAGGACAGCCTCATCTCTTCAGCTTCTTGAAGTCCACATACTCCCAGCCATATATCAACCTGCTAAACTGCAGAGCCAGCAATGGGTGCCAGTCTCAGAAACCTGCAGGTTGGGCTGAAACTGGGAGGCCACGCATCTGTTTGATGCACAATACAGCTTTCATACAAAAACAATGAGCTCCAGATGCTACTGATGTCAGCTCCCTGTAGGATTTGAGGTCTACTGTCAGTTGGCTCACCTCTTTAAGGAACAGAACAGAGACTGTTCTTTGCAGCGTTGTTGCGAAGTTTCATTATGTGTGTGCAGTAATACAGAGGACAGTATCCTCCTGAACACCACATTACATGGGTCCATTCTTCTATATGCTCCAACTCTTTTTACACTAAAAAGACACCTACAAGACTATAAGGCACACGTTTTCGGTGTTTTAAGAGAAATGAGATTCAGTTGTTGTTTTGGAAACATCTGCAGCGTGCGCCTGACTCCAAAGCACTTCTATATGCGGCTAGTTGTGCTCTTGGAGAACCTCTACAGCAACAAATAATTGCAGTATGCACACAATATAAAGCATAGGAAGATCTGAACTAACTGTGTCTTATTTTAAGGGATTACATAAATATTTTTCAAGTCTACAGACTCACAGGGCCAGGAGAACATACATCGCTGCCCAGAGCCGTTCCCCTCTGCTTGCCTGGAGCCGGTGTCCCGTGTCTTCCTTGGAAGACACCAGTAACCAACTAATCAATCTCTTCCATGCATTGCAATACTTGTCAGAAAACACCATTCAAAAAGTATGCCTGCTCTCTAATTTGATTTTTGTTCTGTGTTGATCTTCAGCCACATCACTTTCTTGCTTTGCTCACTAGGTTAAAAAGCCCTGCCCTAGATAGGATTTCTCCCCTAAAGACGCTTGGACATGGATTTAAGGTCATTTCTCAAATTTCTTTTGAGCCACAAGTGCTGCCCAAGTTCTTTTACGTCCTTTGCTGTAATTTATTCCCCCCAGCCTGAGAAAATGACCTCTGGTGATCCTCTTTTTAACAACTGTCAAAATAGAAACGTGTTGTTACACGGTCACCATAGCATGCTGAATTTATTATTGCTTCCATTTACTGCTACTTTCCTCTGTAATCAAATATTAGCTTTAGAGTTTCAAAAGAAGAAATAGGGCGAAACCCAAACGCAGTGGACAGATATTGTGAGTTCAAGTCACTGCGGTTGCAGTAAAAGAACAGCCCTCCTTCAATTAACAGAGAAAAAGAAAGAACATATATTCCTAGGAACCATAACTGCTGTATCCTTCTGGAAGACAGCCAGGAACTGAGTTCCTTCTTGCAAACCCTGTGCACAAGTCCTGTAAGTTTCTACAGTAGAGTAGAAGAGACCTCCCAGTGTGTGGAATTGAATGATGACTCATACCATTGGTTGCTGCCTAACCCTGCAATCATGCTAGTCCAGAGATGAGCGATTAGTCCGCGAGAAGTCAGTGGGAGCCCATAGCCTGATGAAATGGCCCTACCACCTGCAAGTGCCCAGGCAAAAACAGTTCCTGCAGGATGCGAGCAGACAATTTACGCTCCCAGAAGAGCTGGCTGGCAATGCCTTTCCATTTTTTTTTTATGGCCGTGATCCAAAGCTGAAACACTAGCCTATGTCAAGCGAGAACTTGCCATACAAGCAAGTTCACACCAAAAGACACAGAAAAATCTGCTATGTGCAGCATTTATTTATTTATTTTCTGAAGGGGAGTCATTGATCTGCAACTCCTGTGCTTTAGCAGCCACAGCTCAAAGCGGTCTGCAATGTGTAGAGCTGCTGGGTGCACCATTAGAGAGGGAACAAGCTTCTGGCCGCCTTCTTTTCATCACTTTTCTTACTTTTAATTCTAGGCAGGGAGCTACCTTGATACGTGAACGTCCACTTACTGGTAACAGCTGGTAGCAGGTGTACTAGCTATGGGCTGCTCAGCCCTCGTCACGTTCGTTCCATCTTCCTGTCTTTTTTTTTTTCTCCTGTTTGGACAAGGAAGTTGAGATCGTTTTGTTTCTCTGGTACGGATAACCAGCCTCTCTCTTGTACTCCCAGCCCTGAAATTTTTACGTTTCAAACAATGTAAGTACTGTTTATCCCCTCTCTGGTGTTTCATCTGGAGCTCAGGTTCTGTTTAACAGATAGCAGAAACAGGACATCTACTGAAACCATCACCAGCAAAAATGATAGCCATGTTGGTTTGAGCACTGCAGTACTGACTGCTACACCAGTGTATGTAGCTCTGCAGTTTTAAAGCAAGAGAAAGAGCAGGTCCCAAAGTGAAACACACAGTTTCTCAGCTCCCAGAGATGCCTGTGGTGGGGTAGTGGCTGTGTTCACATTTTGCTGCTGTCGGCCACATTCCCTGCTGACAGAGCTCAAAGGGCACACTCCCAATGGTGACAGTTAATAATTAAGCATGGCAATTCCTATCCTCCATCTGTGCTGCACAGCCACGACTTGTGCTGCCTGGAGAAGGCACCAGACAGGGCTCCCTGCAGGTACCTTGTGGATGGTGGGCCTGCAGAGCCATGCTATAAACCAGGAGGCCACCACAGGATAAATGTGCACATGTGAGGGTGAACATGCTGCATGGCACACCAGCAGCACCGTGTACAGCAGGATTGGCTGTACTGGGAGGAAAATGGGAGTAGACTGAGCTATGGCAGCGGTGGGACAGCTCTGTAAAGACCACAGACCTCAACCTGGGGTTCAGAAGACCTGATATGCCCTCTGTTCCACCTCTTCCTCTATCTCATATGATCCACGGGGCCTTGCAGCCTCCTTGCCAAGAACAGACCTCTCAGAAGAGAGGCATGGTTGCCACTTGCCCACTGCTCTCTGCACTCTCATTTCTACCATCAGGATCTCCCTCCACTACCCTGCCTATAGAGGCCAAGAGACCTACGGCCACTCATGGCCACCAGAAAGGCCTGCATTTGTAGTTGGGATCTCAGAAAATGAATTCTACCCCAGTCCCCAGCTCAGGCACGGTGCTGACTTTTACCCTGGCTGGGGCTCAGTACACAGAGGCCTTGCAGATGGTGCAGGCCTGGCCTCAGCCATGCCAGAGGGACTGCAGGGCTGGGGTGCCACAGCAGGACCCACTGCCTGTGGCTGCCTCCAAAACTTTGCAACGTAAGCAGCTTTTCTCCTGAGAAGGGGCATGCATGGCTCCCCAAATAACTCCCACTGTGAATGGAGACCTCAGATTTTCCATTTACTTTGGCAGGAAACCTCCCAGCAGAACCATGCCAAGACAGAGAAAGAGAAGCACTAAACACTTTCCATAGGATAAAATCCTGAGGTGGCTTGTAATCTTAACAACTCCTTTCTTTGCAAAGCAAAACAGCATATGGTGTGCCTACGTGAGCCTTTTGGGTGGGCAGATCTAGGTTCCTTCTTCCCTCTGTTGCCAAACCCACCTCTGGTCCCACAGAGCTCCCTCCAAAACAGCATCAATGACATTTTTTGCCTATTTCACCACTTAAGTGATGCTTTCCATCACTAACACAACCTTGCTTCTCCCTGGTGAGCCCCTTACGTATACTTGGATTTAAGGCCATGCAAGCACAAGAACTGTCTTCCAGCTTAGTGATGCCAGATTTATAGAGTCAAAGATTCCAGTTTCCACAATTTCACGGTGCCATTAATTTTGTAGAAAGGGCTCAGGTATCTATAGAGCTTTTGTCACTTCTATAAAATTTGCCTGGAGAACTTCTTGCTCTAAGGTATCATTTTTTTTTCTATAGTATTTTTATTCACAGCTTTGCTCACTGATTCAAAGGCTATTTGCCCACAGCAAGGATGTTTCTGTTGCCAGAGTGCCTTCCTGCCTGTGCTCATTTCTCACCTGCAATCACAGAACTCTGCGATAGGAGAAAAAAAGAATAAAGAAAAAACCCATCAAGCTGCAATATCAGATATGGAGAATGGTAAGTGAGGACGTCAGGTAAGATCCAGACTAGCAGCAGAAGAGTTAGGGGAAGAACTGATTTATTATGAGGAGGGTTAACGTGGAATGCTATTGTCTTTGAATGACTCAAATTTGCGGATTAGCAGTAAAGATGTTCTTCTGTTTACTCTCTCTATATAACGAGCAGTCCCACCTCTGGCAGGGCTCTACAGCTTATTGCACTTATTAGCCAGAAACTCTGGCTGTAGCCCGGTTACATTTCAGCCTGATGGTTGTCATCCTACCCCATCATTCCCTGAATGCATCAGTTTTAACAACCCATAATCCTCCCAGCTTCACCATAGGTTTTCAATTAGCTTTCCCAGCATTGCCATGCAGCGCAGCTTGATCACGGCAAGTCATCCATGCTTCTCAACATTTAACCAGTTCTTTCACCAAGACTTTTTGTAACTCATTACCTAAGCTGTGGGCTCTTTCTCCCGCCGCAGCTAGTAAGTACTGCCAGCAAAACAGGGTGTGTTTTCACATTGCTTGTAAGTGCTTTTTAGATCCACGCCTCTTGGTCATCACTTCTGGTCATCACCTTTTGCTAAAGCTCAGCTAACTCTCCCTTGGTAGGCTGACGGTTGGGCTTTTCCTGAAGGTCTTTTCCAACCTAAATGCTTCTCTGGTTTGAACCACCCCCTCCAGATTCACAAAGCTCCACACAGAGACTTACCGAAGGGCAAAGTGCAGAAAGGAGAGACTTTGTTCATGAGAATGAAGGGAGAAAGAGGGAAATGCATCTGAGCTGCAGTATCCTCATGCCTAGGCTCACAGTGAGCCCAGACTGGGGCTGTGAGTGTGCCTGAGTGGATGTGGTTCCTCACAGGCTTGTGAATGCACAGGGAAAGAAGGGACAGAGTGCTCACAGTGAGAGGTGGGACATAAGGAGCAAATTGGAGTGGGAACGTGCAGATGTTTCTCAAGATGATTTACTGAATATAAAAGCCTACGGACAAGGAAAACGCTCTTAGAAATGCTAAGATACAGCAATTTGAAGGTTGGAAATGAATTTCTTAACTCGTGATACAGCAGCTCAGAACAAGACATACAGAATAGACTGTCCTTGTAGTCCCCGATTTCCCAGAACAAACTCGTAACATTTAAGTCCTGCATGTGCCAATTTCTAAGGGAAGAAAAGTCAGTTACAGGCACCCCCACAGTGCAGGTGCACAAACTGCGGTGTCTGATGTGAGATCAGATTGAACATGCCTGGACTGAGCATAAAGCTTCACCCCCACCAGCACTACGTCTGCCCTCTGCCTCAGCACCTCCGAAACCCGATAAAAAGGACCTGTGGGTATGGGTGGATGGCGTCAACAGGGGCACGGCCAGCACGTCATGGAGGTGATCCTGCCCCTCTGCTCTGTGTTGTGAGACCTCACCTGGATTAATGTGCCCAGATGGGGGTGTCCTCCCACAGGAGAGTTGCAGACCTTTTGGAGAGCATCCAGAGGAGGGCCACAGAAATGACCCAAGGGATGAAACATCTTCCCTACGGGGACAGTCTGAGAGAGCTGGGGCTGTGCAGCCCAGAGAATAGAAGGCTCTGGGGAGATCTGAGAGTGACCTTTTGGTATCTAAAGGGGGAAGAAGGGGGAAAGAAGGAAGGGAACAGACTCTTTAGCAGTGTCTGCTGTGACAGGACAAGGGGAAATGGTTTCATGCTAAAAGAGAGTAGATTTAGATCGGACATAAAGAAGTGTTTTACCCTAAGGGCAGTGAAGCACTGGCACAGGTTGGCCAGAGAGGAGATGGATGCCCCATCCCTGGAGACAGCCAAGGTCAGGCTGGGGGGGCTCTGAGCACCTGATGGAGCTGTAAGTGTCCCTCTTCCCTGCAGGGGAGTGGGACCGCATGGCCTTTAGGGATCCCTTCCAACTCAAACAACTGTGTGATTCTATGAAACATACACCTACACTCTGAGTGCTCAGGAACAGTCTCAGATCTTCCTCTGGGCTTGTTTGTTACCTAAATCCAGTCCTCATTTCTTGCTGACCTGTTTAACAGTGCTGTGGCTCATGCACCACAAATGTTAACCGCTGTTTGCAGGTCATTTGTATTTGCATGGAGAGCCCTGTCACAAAGGTCAGGAGACTTCAGGAAGTCTGTGAGACAGAGCTCTATCTCACGGCTTCACGCTAGAAGCTGGTACACTGGAACGTGACCAGTCTGGTAGGCGTGCTTCATTGCCTAACACAGAAGCCTTCTGTGAGTACTAAACCCATCAAAGGGCTGACGATGGACATGACTCCGCACACATACACTTCACAGGTATGATGACAAGGTGTGGTAAGGAGAGAAAGCAGCTGCTCCCCGCTCCCCTTAGCGACTTCATCCAAAGGCTTTTCACAAATAGAAAGCGTTAAGCATACGCCTAAAGGAAATGGTCCACAGTGGAGCGGCAGTCTTAAGTTGACAGTTTCCTACTTCTTCTCTTTTTAATTCGCAGTTGAAGTGAGCACTGACAGGCACTCCTCTCTCAAGGTGGGGAGGAGGGAGTTAAGCGGTTTCAAAACAAGCTGGGCACCACTGATGTCAGGTCCTGCCTTACAATGGCATCTCTTTGCCCTCCCAGCAAGCAGACTGCTGGGCTGTGCATTGTTCCGCAGGCAGCAGAAGATGCCACCAACCCAGGAGGGAGCGGACTTTCTCACTGTCCCCAGATAGCTGAAAGGCCCTGTTTGTCAAATAACCGCAGGGAAAGGATCCAATCTGAAACTCCAGAAAAACTTTTCTGGCTCTTTATGTGCTTGGATTTTGCCTGCAGGGTGCCTTTATCCGATAGGGGCGGCTCAGCTGCACTCTGCATCCGCCTAGCGCCTCTGCATTGCCCTGTTTAGGTTAAAAGGAAACGGCTTTGGGAGCATTATGTCTCTTCTCCCACTTTCTTGAGTGCTCAGAAGAAAGGAGCCGGGAGGGGAGCAGCAGTGATGCTCCCCAATGGCTTTCTGTTTGGCTGCTGGAAGGACTGAGAGCAAAGTCAGGGCAGGAACCAGCGACAGCAAAAAGCCAAGTCTACGAGGAAGTACAACGCTGAACTTGCTGAAGCAGACCTGCCGGCTGACAACAAGCCTCCTCGTAGTCCCCCCCTCAGTACACATGCCCTCTTACTGACTGAAAGCTGTCCGAGCAGCCCCGTGCTCACTGCCGTCCGCTCATTTCTGCGTTCAGAGCGCAGCAGGGGAGGCGGGGAGCCCCGCACCGCAGTAAAACCTGCTCCGGGCGGCGTTCCCGGCTCAGGACAGCTCTGGTTATCCTCTCACCGACAGCACAGCACTGAGCTGCCGTACCTTTAGGCTCCCAGCTAACTGCTCGACGGGGGCACTCGCAAATCCTGCATACGGAAAGGTGGGCGAGACGCCCTCCGCCTCCGCGAGGAGCATCGCGGCAGCGAATCACTCACCCGTCATCAGCGTGTAGTAGTTGGGGTAGGAGAGGCTGGGGAAGTCGGGGGTCATGTAGTCCACCTTCACCCCCATGCCGATGATGTCCCGAAAGCCCGGCAGGCTCTCCAGCTCCGCGTCGTCGATGTAGTCGAAGCGGAAACCGTCGAGGAGGAAGAGCAGCAGCTTGCGGTGGGCAGAGGCGAAGGAGAGGAGGGTGAGGAAGACGAGGATCGTGCTGCACCCCATGGCGAGCCGAGGGACGAGGGCTGTGCGGCGGGGCCGGACCTGGCACCGCTCTCTTCCACCCGCTTTAAAGCTACAGCCGCGCTGCGGCGCCGCGCGTTAATTGCGAGCGGATGATGGGCTGCAGGGCCGCTGTGTGGGCGGGGGGACGGCGTGCGGGACGCCGCCAGGAACAGTCCTCGGCGTGCTGCGGGACCGAGCAGCTCCTCGTGCTTTAATAGGAGAAGGCAGCCTTCAGCGCTGAGTGCGCAGCGTTTTGCTGCCTGTCGGTACCGCCGTAAGGGGTAAGAGCTGGGCGGTGCCAAGTTTCACGTTAATGAGGAGTTGTTCGCACCTTGCTCGCAATTCCCTGCAGGGTCCTCCTCCCCCCAGCACTGAAGCGTCGGTGTCTCCGCAGCCCGGCTTTCCTGCAGCGCGGGACGCTGCCTCGCATTAACCCCGTTCGCCTCGGGCTGAGCTGCCGGCTGGGCGGCACGGCCACCCGTTTCCCTCGCGAACCGCCTCCCCCTGGCCCTGCTCCGAGCCGCCCGCACCCCTGCAAGGGCTGAGCACAAAGCACCGGGTGCCGGCACGCCGAGCCTGGGCAGGGCTCTTCACACTTCTACCTCTTCACTCAGCATTTACAGCTGTTACCATCTCGGCAACTTTAGGCCTCTCTGTATCTTCACTTATCTTATCTTGCCTGGCTCTATTTTGTCCGTCTCTTGGCACAACAGCAGCTCATAGCAGAACCGTGCCAGACCCGTGCAGCCACACCGCAGCCCAGGTCAGACGGCTGCTGTGGGGCTGCCAGCACATCCCGTGCCCAGGAGAAGGACAGAGAGGTGTACAGGGAGCTGCTGCAAGGCCCGCTCTGCTGGGATGGCAGCTGGTCCTGTGCCCCAGCCCTCTCCTTGGAGCGCACAGTGCCAAGGCCAGCAGTGCACAGCACCCTACTCCAGCCAGGGCTACTGGGCTCCCAGCCTTCCTGCAGCCCAGGGCCGGACCCTATCTGAAGCAGGCTGCCAATAAAAAAACCACCTACTAAGGCTTTTCCCCGTGCACAAGAATCCCTCAAAGTTATTTGCCAGGCTGGGAGAGATGCCGCAGCTCTCCAGAGGTGTGAGTGTGCCAGTGAAACAGCACAGCCAGCCCCAAGTGCCGGGCACAAGGAGCTCGGCTTGCCGCAAGTAAACACACGATTCAAAAGCTGGGTTTTACCTTGGCATCCGTTTTGACTTGTTGCATACTCTTCTGTCGTGCATTTAGGTTTTTCTTTCCATCCTAACACCCAATAGTGAGGACCCTGTGGTTTATTTTAACCAAGGCAGCAGCTAGGAATGGCAGGAAAGCACGCACGCTGTGCAACAGGAGAGGGAAGCTGCAGGCTGCGTGAGCGGGGCAGCTGAGCTGTGTGCGTCCCAGTCTGTGCGAGGCTGCTGCTGCAACCACAAATGGCCGGGGGGGGCTGCAGCTGCGTGCTGGGCCAGAGGGTGATGTGACAGCCCAGGCAGGGTGGCACGTGCCGCCTGTCACCTGCCCCTCCAGGCACGGCCAGGCCTTGCCACAGAGAGGGGGCCCAGAAGAGACAGCGCTCGGGGACAGGACTTCTGCTAGTGCTCACTGTGGGGTGTCTCTATGGCAAAAAGCATGGGCTCAAAGCAACCCAAGTGATCGCTTCCTATGTGCGTATGGAAGGTGAATGAACTCATAAAAACATCCAGAAGTGGGGACGGACTTGTGATTCTGCTTTGTTAGCAGGGTGAGCGTGTTCATGTTGAAATCATCTTTTCAAGGTGAGTCCAACTTGGTTACCTGATCATTCCCCTTAATTATCCCAGCCAGATGATGAGCAGCAGCTGCAGCTTCTGCCAAGTCCCCCTGGCAAGCCCAGGGGGCAAGGATGACCTGATGATTGAGGTAGCAAGGCTAAGAAGCTGGGCCTCCATCACGAGATGCCACAAAGTGATGTCTGTTTATTATCTCACAGCACTCCAGAAATAAAATCTACCTTCCAAGAGAGCTGCAATCTGCCTACTGAGAGCTCCTGAAGGAAAGCACTACCTGGGGGATGCTTGGTGCAAAGTGCCACAGCCTGAGCTCTGTTCAGAGAGGCAGAAA
This sequence comes from Gallus gallus, assembly GCF_016699485.2. NCBI lineage: Eukaryota > Metazoa > Chordata > Aves > Galliformes > Phasianidae > Gallus > Gallus gallus. The sequence goes on along the minus strand of NC_052535.1, from coordinate 39,151,351 downwards.
TTCGCAGGTCTCCACTCACAAACAGCAGCAGCGCGAGGCCTGAGAGGGGTTAAAGGCACAGCGAGCCATGTAACCATGATGCCTCACAATGCCAAATTGTGTTTTGACAGACAATCCCCCTGAAGAGTGGGACCGGGGCCAAGCAGTCTCGCTTGGCAGAGACAGACCCCAGCAATGCATTTCATCCCTGCCAAGCAATGTTGATTTGCTTTGGTTCACATTCATTTGTAAGCACCCTGTCTGCACAAAGCCCCAGATGGCCTTGGAGACTCCAGCACAATAATATTTTGATACAAACGCTCTTACAAAAGCTACCAGAGCCTGAGCTGGAGTCCAGGGACAATAGTTTGCACAAGTTAGCAGCAGTGACATGTTTTGGAAGAAGCATGAATAAAGACAAGCCCTAAAGCCAAGTTAGTGCACGAGGAGATACCCCACTGATCGCAACCGTGTTTGGGATGAGATCCTCAGCCATTTGGGCTGCTCAGGAAATCCTCTTGGCCAAAAGCAAGTTTCTGTTTTTGGAAAACTGCCTCCACTGCCCTTGGATGGCTTATTTCATTATGTCCTACAATGGTGGAATTGGAAGTGTGTTCTCCAGATTCACGCTACTGCTTCATTTAGGGGCACCAGCTGCCCCACAGCACCGCTTGAGCCGTGTCCTTAGGCCCAGGAGCACACGTGAGAACAAAAGCTCCTGAAAGTAAAACACTGGAGAATCTAAAGTGGAAATTTGTCTTCCTTTCTCCTCTGGAAGAAAGATAAGAAGGCATAACTAGACCGGTGATCATCTTGTATCTCGTTCTTCCATACAGCAGTGGTTAAACACTTTGGCCAACACAGCCTGACTTACTCGTTTGGTTGCATTTCCCCTCATTAGATAAGAAAGCATAGCCACCTCCAGACAAAAACACCTAGATGGGAATAATACGGTGCGTGTGTTTCTTTGAAGAAGAAGAAGTTTGTACCCATCTGAAGCTTGAAGGTCAGAACTGCTTGACCAAGGTCCTTCTTCCTTGTCACCCCACCAAACCCAGACTGAAAGTGTCACAGACGTCACCAACTCCTCCACTGACATCCATAGAAAACCTTTAGCAATACTTGGATCTGTCTTCTGAGATGACAGAAGGTCTCACTTTGGCAAAAATTACCTGCTGCAGAATTTTATTACTGCTGGTGGAAGTCAGCTTTATTGGTGTCTGCTCCTGTCCTGTGCCTTCCTACATACGCTTCTACACGGAGGGGCCCATTCGACAAGGCATCTGCTGCTCCACCAGACCTTCCTGGGTGATACTGAACACAAAGTTTATTAATTCTGCAATCTTTCAGTGCACAGCACTTCAATCACGAGGAACGTGACATACACAAAATAGGCCTCTCTTTGTGTCAGTCGTGTACAGTTGCATACAAAAAAAGCCCGGTGGTGTTAAACTCACCACCCAGTGGGAAGTAGAAAGGAGTTCAAGTCAGACAAGGCTGTGAAGCCCACTCCAGGTGATGGGATCTCATTGCTGCATTCAGCACCCAGCTCCTCCTTCGACCATGGTGTGTTGGCCTGAGCGCAGGACTGGCCAGCTCTGGGATCACTGTCGTGGTCTGAAACTGGACTTCATTCCGTCCAAAATATTTGAGTTTTGCTTAGATATCAACCCAGAGAATCATAGATTCATAGAATGGTTTGAGTTGGAAGGGACCTTAAAGCCCCCCCAGCCCCAACCCCTGCCATGGGCTGGGTGCCCCCCACCAGCTCAGGCTGCCCAGGGCTCTTCCAACCTGGCCTTGGGCACCTCCAGGGGTGGGGCACACATAGCCTCTCTGGGCAACCCATTCCAGAGTCTCACCACCCTCTGGATGAAAAAACATCTAACCTAAATCTCCCTCCTTTAGTTTAAAACCACCTCCACCTTCAGTACCTACCCAACGTTTCTAACCTATGTCCCTGCAGCATTATTACTTAATTAGCACAAGGCCGTGCTTCCTGAACTCCTGTACCTTGTAATGCAGAAGTTCTTGCTTTGTTGAGGAATCCTGACACAGTACAGCTCTCTCTGTTGAAATTGCCCAGTAGGGCAATTGTTATATGGGGAAAGCAGAGGGCTGGTCCCAACTAACTGAGTATTGCGTTCTCTGCTTTGTCTCTGCTGTTGGGTCATTCCTGTGGACAGTGGGGAAATTTATAGCCAGAAACAGGGGTCAACATGCAGTGGTTCAGGTGGGGATGAAAACCTGGAAAGCTAAGCATGTTAATCAAAATCACTTAGTTTATGTAGGATAAAAAAGTAAGCTATCGTCAGCAGAATAAAGTCTGCGTTATGAAACCTATTGTGCCTTGACTCAAACCTGTTCCTGATGACACTGAGCTCAGTGCATCCATTCACATCCCAGTAGCTCCTCCAAGAGAACAGCAGCATGCTCTGCATGCCCACCAGCATCCTGCACATGGGCTTCTGTCACTGCCAAACCTTATTTGGGCAGCAGCTCTGAAAGATGAAAGCGTAAGCTTGAAGTTTAACAACCTGAGAGGCATCTCGTGCTAGTCAAATGTAGGCCCATCTCAGTAAAGTATTAAGATTTCAGACTTTCCCACCAAGTAAGTGGTAATCTGAGAGGCTAAATATTTGGCAAGTCAGTGACGATCTACTTACTTTCCAAGAATAAAATGATATTCCAGGTTTGATCTTGCTGGTACCCTTCTACATTGGGTGCAAAAGAGAGAGCGTTGGGTTGGGCTTACTACAGATACAAAGGAGACTATCCAGGACTAGCATAAATATATACATATGTGTGTGTGTGTGTGTGCATTTCATTTGGCATCCTTTATAGCCTGGAGGTTACACAGAGTTCAGCTACAACTTCTGACATCAGCACTTAAAAGCCATGGGAGTTTGGATGTCAGCATGCCAAAAGAAGGAAAAGGGCCATTATTCTGACAGTAGCTATTGAAGCCAGCCTGGTGGGAGTCATACTTCTGTCTCCAAAGGCTGATCTGTGCCCAGTTGCCTCTGCTGCCAAGCAAGTTGCTGCCCCCAGCTGCCATTGCTTTTGCCATGTGTCACTTCACTACAGTCATTTTGGCTTTGCATTTTTGATAGCTTCAGTCCTGGGTGTTGGTTCCTGGAGGTTGAAGGTGTTACTGGAAGGCAGACTAAAGGCTTGTCTTGCAGCACGATGGGTTCCAGTGTCTTATCAGACTGCCTGGTGAATCACCTTCGGAGAATTTACCCTGCCAAGAAGAGCCATCAGTTTTGCAACCACTCTGTGTTTGGAGTAGAACAATATTTGCACGGCAGCTGCTTCCCAGGGGTGGGTGTTTCTCTGTCAGCAAGTTATAACTTCTCAGATAAGGCTGGATCTGCACCAGGTTTCCTTACAGATAAGGTCTGTCCCTGTCAAACCAGCAGTAACATTCCTTTCTGTAAGAGGGCAAGACCTTACCTTCACATCAGGTGAATGCCCTCACTAGCCGAATGCTTAGGTTACAGAATCCTGGCCTGTTGCTTATGACCGAGTTGTTCCCTTGAACTTCTTTTCAAACAATAAGAAGAAGCTCTGTTCTACAGCTGGAAAATTCAGTTAGTTTGCTGTCTAAGTCTTGTTCATTCTCTAGATTTTCAGAACACAGAACTGATAGTGAAGAGCAACAAAGATCTACGAGCAAAAACCACGAGCCACATAGCACTGAGAACTGGCAAACATGTAATGCTACCACCTTCCTCCTCCCTGCTTCTTTCCCCTCAGTGGAAGAAGACCCCAAGACTGGTTTGTGGGCGTCTCAGACGGAGTAAAACCATTTCTCTTTCGCTGTTCCTCTTTCAGCACCAAAACAAACAGCACACAAAGAGCAAGCACCCTGACCAAGGGCCTTGCTGTTTAATCTCAGTGGAAAAACATGGCAGAGTGGTGGCCATCCTGCGTGAATACAGCATTTCTGCTGCCCGGCTGATGGAAAAATAGCAGAAAAGCATCCCTCTGCACTGACTCAGGGCCCCTCTCTCCACGAAGGGGTTCATCTGGCGCTGAATTCATTTCCACCTCATTTCTCTGGAGCCCATCACCACCTCCTGTGTTGGTCCAGCCCCCTGAGCTTCCACCTCTCCTGGTTCCACACACACACACACACACATACACACACACAGGCCTCTCCTGCTGTACCAGCCCCCTGGGACAGCTGGCTGCCAGGAAGGTTCTCTTCTTCGTGTTCTAAGAGCACGCAGCACGTTCTGTTCTCCCACCCAACATCGTGGCAGCAAAAACAAACCCACCAATCCTCCGTCATTTCCAGTTGCTGGGAGTGGACACGCTATAGTAACCTCCAGCAGCAGTGGCCCCGTGCTTCCCCTTCCCAGTAAGGATTTATTTCCCTTGGCATGGCCAACACGCCATTGATTTTCAAGGGCGAAAGTAGGTGGCAAAGTCCTGAGCTCTTTCAAGGAAGTTTGGAGGCGATGGAAAACAACCCCACGATTTGTGAGCACGGAGTGTGGCTGCCCAGCTGCCAGCCGAAGAAGCAATAAATCACCCCCTGCATGCCTGCCACAGGCACCGGATCGCCACAGAGACTCTCTTTTTCTTTCGCTGCGACCGCCCACGCTGCTAATGCACTTAGCAGGTGCAGGAGGCATTTGAGAATCAGTATCTTTTCCCAGTAAATAAGGTTAGGGGCCCACCGCTCTGCCTGTTTGGATTTCGGCTTATTTCATCCAAGCCCTACACGGCCGCGGGTCCCCACCTGGGCTATTTCCAGCGCTGCCGGCTGGGATTCGGGAGTGGCTTTCATCGGCCTGCCTTAATCCTGCACGGCTCAGGTCTCTCTGACGCAGCCACCCCTCAGCGAGGTTTGGTCACCATCCCACGACGGCCGCCTCCACCCACGGGACACCAAGGAGACGAGCTGGTGAAAGCTTTGGCCCCGGGGAAGCTTTTTCCACGTGTTGGTGAGCCCAGCGCGCCGTCAAGAGGCCCAAAGCCAACGGAATAGAGATTTCCACGCCGCCACCGCCGGAGGGAGAGAGCGGGCCCCGCCGCTAGGTGTCAGCCCGAGCACGCGGCTGCTCTCCCGGGAAGGCGGCCGCCGTACCGTCGGTAGGCTCGAGGAAAGCCTCCGCTTCCAGCACGGCGATTTTCAGCCCCGGCGAGAGCCGGTGAGGCCAGGAGGGAGGACGTGTCGAACGGGCAGCAGCTTGACGCCACGCCTTTCCCCTGCTGGCTGCTGCCTGGTGGCGGTGGTGGTGCTGTCCTTTCCTTCTTGCAGCCCTGCTCCTGGCCCGGATCCTGGCATCACAGGCGGTTGCCATGGCCACCAGAGGGGATGCAGCACGCGGTGCTGCTGCAGCACTGCAGCCTCTGGGCTCCACGGTTGTACAGGTGGCCATCTCACCGAAGATGCTCTGCAGGCCCCTGGCACAGTGCTGGAGACCACCACCACTCAGTTACTCGTGGTGCACTCCTTTAGATTACGTCGTCTTCTGCAAAACTCAATAGTTCCCCTCTCTCGGTGGCTTTATACTCTAAATAGATTTGCTCTGCTTGCTTCTCAAGCCGGTTCTTCTTAAATCATGTCTGCTGCTGTTTGAATCCCTTCCAGTTCCTCGCCATCTGCTCAGTGCCAAAGCAAACAAAATGTTCGACGTGCAATATGTGCTGTGACACAGAAGCACGAGCACCGTGCATCTGAAGGTTAGGGCCTCCCCAGGCAAACAACAGCATCCTCTTGGTGCCTCCTGTGACTGCACCTTCTTTCTTAGGCTTTTAACACACAGAAAGCGCATGGGATTTCCATTGGTGAATTTTTAGGTCTCCTCTCCCCTTCCCTTCCTTTTTTCTTTACCTATTCCAAGGATCCAGGGCTTGCAGCTGGGCATCCTTCAGCCCACTAAAGCAGACTGAGGCTCATTGCCTTTTGTGCTATTTGTGACCTCTGCAGCATGATCACTTATTTGAACAGCGCTGCTGTGCTCTGCAGTTCCTTCACTGTAACACAGCTTCGTGGCACCAGCCAAGAAGTGCCCTGCAATAAATCTCCGACCTCTGTGGCTCAAAACACCCAAGCAGATCTCCCAGTGGGCTCAGCTGGGATGCTCATTTGTCACATCAGGTCTTTGGCAGCAAAGGAGAGCTCAGATGGTGGCCAGCTCTCCCTGCAGCAAGCAGCACTGGTTGGGTGATCCCAACCCCCTGGCCTTCTGTCATACCTGCTTACCAGAAGCAGTCTTTGGACTGTGGGACAGTAACGGTTTTCAGCAAAATCTGAGCATCCCGAGCTCAGCGCAGGACCCAAAGATTCTTCTCCTTTGCAACCTTTTCCCAGTTGCAGAGAATGGGTGAAACCCACACCCTGCAGTGCCTCTGCTCACCCCATGAAACATGGGCCCAACCCAGCACTGCTCAGTAGAAGTCAAACAAGGGTCACCCCCAGGTTGCTGTCAGTGTCCCACGGCACAGCTCTCTCTGCCTAACAGGACACTGAGAGCTTGGACACACACCACGGAAGCTATTTGGAACACGCTCCATTGCATAATGCAATATGCCATTGAGTTGCATCATGGTTACTTGCTTTTGGCTCACACAAAGCCACAGCAGAACAAAGGGGTGGGAGGTGGGCTGCACGGCCTTTCTGCCCACTTGCAGCCTTCCATCGCAGCACCTGAGCTTTGCTTTCTAAGGCACATGCTGACTTTTCAGAAAGCTTTTCAGCACAGCCAGCACCTTCTAAAGAAATGAGCTGAAGTGAAGCCTGGCAGCAACAACACTGCATAACCGGGCACACTGAGGGGAAGAATCCCTGCAGAGGGGAAAGGTCTTTCTTTCTTTCCTTCTTCCTTTCTTCTTTCCTTCCATTCTTCCTTTATTTCCTTTTTTTCTTCCTTTCCACCTTTCTTTCCCTTTCCTCCTTCTTGGCTTGCTTTCTTCCTTGTTTCCTTTCTCTCTTTCACTCTTCTTCTTCCTGTTGTTTTCTATATAATTTCTCTTTCTGACCTTTAATGCAGACACAGAAAAATAGTCGAAATGCTACACCTCCTTCTACCAAAAGTGACTTGTCACGCTGACCATGGCAGGCATACAAAGCTGTACCTTCTTGCATGTAACGCTTCATTAACATCCCAAAACAGAAACTGATGTGAAAGCATTGCTGTTGAGCTGAATTTCACTCTGGAGAGAGGCTGAGATTTCCCTGTGCATGGAAACACACCAACCAAATGCTCGCAGACTGTTAGCAGGTTAGCAACTGGAAATAAGGAGCTGAAACGTTCCCCCTCAGACCACAGGATGGGAACAGCTCCCTGTAAGGTTCGCATGCTCACTCTACTTCACTAAAAGCCATCTTTTTCAGTCACAATTTCACTTCTTCTCCCAGTTTTGTGATGATATGGTCCCAGAAAGCAGTTCCCGTTTCCTTTCTTCTCTGCCCCCTACTCGGGGGGTCCTGTGCCAGGTCTTAGCCTGGTTTTTGGGCAAGCAGCCACGCCAAGGGCTTAAATTGCCTGAGCCCACGGCCACTTCCATCCAAGCTGCAAAGAAGGGACAGAAGTACTTCTATGGAGAGAGAAGGAAAGAGAAACGGCCAGTGTCACCTTCAGTTTGCTGCTCAGGAGTTAAGGGTAAACCTAGCAGCTGCGGGGACAGCCTTTGTGCATGCCTGTGTGTGCGTGGGCACACCTGTGTGCCACAGGAAAGCAGTGCTGCAGCAGCTCACGAGCCTGCACGCCCAGCTTCAGTGGGGAGCTCAGCACCAGCTGCTTTCTGAGCAAGGAAAAGTGGGTGCTGAGCAAAGCCAACCCCTCCTACCGCCTCCCCCGCCCAGCGGCACGCCTGCAAAACCAAATCCTTTCTATGCACCCGCTTCCTCTTCGAAAGAAGGTAGTGCTCTTCAACACAAACCAGCCAGAAGGGTGAGGACCTTTACAAAAAACACAAGCTCTAACACAGGTTTGCTCGCTGCACACGACGGGCTTTTTTGTCGGTGAGCTCAGAAATACGGATGCAGCAGGCATTTGCGTGTGCTGCCTGTTTGATGGGGCTGGGTGGGCTACCGCAAGCAAGCAGCTGTCTACACCTAGCACCCCGGTGACCTACAAACCCAGTGTTCATGGCATCACCTGGCCCCCTGCGGGCTCTGGCCTGTTCTGTGTGCTCAGTGAGCGCAGCTGAGGACTTTCACTTGGTAAGGGTTTGCAGAGCATGGCTGAGGTTTAAGGTGTGCACAAACCGCACACACGGTTCTGGGGAATGTGAGCACAACGGCACGTTTTCACTTTCACAGCCTTCATATCTGAAGATCTCCAAGCGCTTCTTTGATCATTCAACGATCAGGGAGTTGCTCTGGGGAAGGTGAAGAGCAGCATTTTTCCGCACCACGTGTGCCTGGATGGCAAAACTCATTGCCGTGGGATATGTCGGTGACTAAAAGCACGAGCAGGGTCAAGAAAGAACTGGAGAAGCTCACACAAACTGCATCCATAAGGACTCTTGAAACCAGTCAAGGCACGACCTCCAGCTCACGAATCCCTCAAACTGTTGGTCAGTAATTGCTCAGAGGACTTCCCAAGGAAACAGTTTCCCCTAATCTTGCCCTGGCTCTGCCAATCTTTTCCCAAACACCTGTTCAGGCCATTGCAGGACACAGGATACTGGCCCGGCCGGGCCACTGGTCTGACGCACATCCCTGTTGTGAAAACCACCGGTCCCGGCATGGCTGTAATAATTAATCAGCTGGAAACAGCCCAAAACCAAAGAACAATACCACGGCACAGAGCACATATTTACGCAGTCAGGGGAAGTGGTGAGAGAACAGGTTCTGCTCCTGGAGAAGGCCCCGAGGAGACCTCATTGCAGCCTTGCAGCACTTAAAGGGAGCTTACGGGCAGGGGGGAGACAGGCATTTTAGATAGTCTGATAGTGATAGGACAAGGGGGAATGGCTTTAATCTACCAGAGGGGAGATTCAGGCTAGATGGTCGGAGGAAATTCTTTACATAGAGGGTGGTGAGGCTCTTGTACTGCTGTCCACAGCTGTGGGTGCCCCATCCCTGGAGGTGCCAAAGGTTGGATGGGCCCTGGGCAGCCTGAGCTGGTGGGGGGCACCCAGCCCATGGCAGGGCTTGGGGCGGAGGGGGCAGAGTTAAGTCAGGAGGCCAGGAGCACAGTGCCCATGAAGGCCTGGCCAGGCTGAGGGCCAGAGGCACTCCTAACAGGCAGCTCTTCACCTAGTCATTCAGAGGAGCTGGTCTCTCCCAAAGGATGCCGGAAACAAGCAGCACTCTGGACTCTCCATGGCTAGGCAGCCCATGCCCCTCGTTGCACGACACCAGGACAAACCCCCCTGTTGACACCATGCTGCTGTTGGACAGACAGATGGACAGCACATCTGGCAGCAGGGCCAGTTTCCTGATGAAGCGCTGAGGCTGTTTTGCCACCGAGGGAAGGGAAGTCGGTGCACATCCTGTTGGCTTTACCTGGAGCGACCCGTCGGGGAGGTTGTTTTGGCACAGCGCATGTTTACATGTGTGGACAGTGAGAGGGGCAGCAGCCCTGGCCATGGGATGGGAAGGCACTGAGCCCCAGAACCCTGCTGCAGCCCGCAACTGTACGCACAGGGAGATGCTTCACAGGTTTAAGCAATCTTGTATCAGCTTTACTTGTGCCCATCCCTTACATTTTCCCTACTAATCCTGTTTCATCAACCCAAACAAAGAAACACTCGTAGAATCTCTGCGTAGTACCAAGAAGCTTGCGTTTCCACGCAGAACTCACTGGAGACATAGCAATGCTCTCCCCAAACTAACCGCATCATGGCATCACAAGGCCTTCCAGCAAAACAGGCGTTATCTCATTTTCCTCCAGCAAACTCTGGCAAAGGCAAAAGGCAGCTGCAAGAAGCGGAGTGCGCTTCCACACAGAAGGACAGGTCCTGCTGCAGGCGCTGGGGCACTAAGCAGGCCAGCAGGGCGGCTCGGGGGTCGGTTTGGTCGATGCCCTTCCTGTGCTTGTGCTTCGGGACACCAAGATGCAAACACCACGGCTTCCTGCCAGCTCCGGTGGTGCTGCTCTGTGGGTTTGAGGCTGGGCAGAGCAGCCGAGCGGGGAGAATGGCTCAATTTACTGCTAGAGTAAACAGATTTTAACTTCTCTGAGCTCTCCGGGACTCGCACCAGAGAGTACTGCAGCAGTATTATTTGTGCGTCAATATTTTCTTGCCCTCAAGAGAAAGGTGCTCAGCCCAAAAGGCTGCCAGCAGTGGGCCGGGTGGGTTGGGCTTTTTATTCCTTTGGGGGAAGAAAAATGTACAAATTTGCCTGAGAGTAAAAATACTAATGAAAACTGAAACTTGACAGCACTGACTGCAAGAGATAACATCTTTAAATGGGCACATGCAAAAGCCCGTGCTACAGCAAACATGCTCAGCACCCGGCCAGCTTCCTGCTGCTGTGCTTGGTCTGATAGCAGGAATGGTGAGGCGTTAATAACACAGCGCCTTACAGCCCGGATCTGACGTGTTAAAGCTACCAGCTACCTTCCTGAGAATAGCTGTGGCACTGAGGTCTGAGAGATATAGTCATGAGGAAATTCAGTTCAAACAGACAGACCAATTACTACCTTATAAAAAGCAGAGCCCTCGTCTCCTTCAGCAGCCCCAGCTGCAGCCGTGGAGTCCCAAGGGACACAGGGAGGGACGGGGAGAGCCAGGTGGGATGCACACCCAGGAGCCACATCCACTGCCACATGCTGTGCAGAAAACGAGGGCCTGGCCCTGGACAGCCTGAGCTGACTCTGCTATCATTATTTTGAATGGGATTGCAATACCTTTGTGCACAAGCATCTCGCCATACTCCAGGGGAAAAGCAGCAGTGGCAGCCCCAGACACCTGCAGGAATCTGGGTTAACACTGTATGACTCATAAACACACCTGGATAAATTTAGGCTTGGGGCTATCGTTTCATTTTTTTCATTCCATTGTTTCAGTTGAGTTTCAGAAAGGATCATCCTGCCTTCACAAGAGTCTTCAAGCAACTCCCTCTTGAAAACTGCAGAAAACAAGCCCAGGTGAGGGATGTTCACAATAGCTGAGGGCAAAGGCTCCTACCGTAAAAGGGGGGTGAGCTCCCTTGTGCTGAATCCACAAATGCAGGAGCAGTCTCTGCTCTCTCCTTTTTCTTAAATGCCACCACTCCTTTTTCCCAGATTCAGAGCAGTCCTCCCCCGTGATCTCAGTATCTCACGCATACAGGCCTCCAGCCTTCAGCAACAAGGACAAAGTCCTTGGTTTTCCTAAGGATGCAAGACTTGTGGTGTCACGCTGTGAGCGTGACCATGTCAGCCTGTGCCCTTCAAACACTTGTTGCTTTGAAACCACTGGGCAGAGTCTCCATCCACAGGGATGCTCAAAATTTGACCTAACAAGATTCCGAGCAACCTGACCTGACTTTGCAGTTAGCTCTGTTTAGACTGGGCAGTGGGCCAGGTGACCTCCAGAGGGCCCATCCAACCTGAATTATTCTGCAATTACTGTCAATCAGCTCTGAGAGAAGGAGAGGTGTCGTAGAGACAAGAAGCTCCTACAGGTCTGAGATAGAAGACTGCTTTCACTAGGTCCACGCTGAAGAGGTTGTTGTGTGGATTAACCTTTCACTGGAAACTAGAAAGCTCATAAAGAGACCAGACAGGGAGAAGGGTGTACACATGCCCTAACAAACTGCGGTGTCCTCAGAGTGAGCAGCAAGCACACGGTGCTGCCTCCCAGCCACAGTGGATGCGGACCACCACGCAGTGAGGGATCAGTGCTATAGCTACGTTCAGCAACTCCCATGTGTGGACATCTCTTGGAAGAGCTTCAAACACCTAAGCCCTGGGAAGAGGAGAATTTAGCAAGCATGCACGCCCTTCCCAGGCACACATCTATCTCCTATTGCGCAGCTGCTCAAGCAGGGTGGGGGCTGCTGTTTTTGGAGCTTAGCTGCCTTCCTTGCTTCTGAGAGGAACCGGACTTGCTTGCCTTTCTCTGTCAACTAGTCCTGCTTTTCAGATGGCTGAAGCGAAGAGCAGCAAAGCCTTCCCCTTGCAAGTGAGAGTTCACATCGGTAACAAACATTTATCTACCTAGAAAAACTCTGGCAGCCCTTCTGGCAACGAGCTCCTCGCTTACCCAAGCTCACAGCGGAGCTTGTTGAAGCCAGACTCGCACTCACAGCCATGCAGGACACGCTGAAAGGCAGAAGCTCAGGAATAAAAGGGGACTTTGCAAGCAGAAGCTATTGCTGAAAGGCACAAAGCCTTCGAGACACTTTGTCGGCGTCAAGGGTGAGGGGTAGGGAGCTAAAAACACAGCTAGAAATGATAGGCTACTGCAGCTTTCAGTATGTAATGCGTAGGGCACTGCCGTCGCCTGAAGGCCTGCAGAGATGTGCCAGCATGTAACGCAGCCAATCTGACCCCAGAGAGAGCAGGCCATCACTGGTGTAAACAGAAGCCCTGTTTTTGGAAAAGCAAAAGCCCAGAGTCAGCTCTGTTTACTCTGGGAGATGTTTTCCTGTCCTCACTCCACTGCATCTCTGGGCTTTCAGCTATAATTCTAGTGCTAAGCCCAGGCTGAGCCAGAGGCGGGAGAACCTCTCCATCCACAGACTAAATACTCCTGAGAGGAGAATGCAAGTACCAGAACTGAGTTTACTTCACAAGATGCTTTCCAACCCTGTGCAACTTGGCTGTTTCTTTCCCTAAGCCCTGTCACAGACTCAGTCTCAGCCCAGGCACTGCAGCCCTTCCTTTCCCACAGGATGCCTTCCCCAGAGAACTCAAGCCATCAGCCCTCCATTTAGCCTGGCAGCTCCTTCCTAGCTGCGGGAAAACTTGGCTCGTTGTTGTATGCAGCCCTAACCCAAAGCTTAGTTTGAACAAAGCACCCAATTCTTCCTTCCCCACAATAAAAATTCATCAGACGATGGCTCTTCCAGCCCTAAGTTTTTCCTGACAGCCCCTTTCCAACCACACTCCACCTGCAGCTCCCAGCCCCAACCACATCGATGCCCTGGGGGTGGGCCACCGGTCTGGTGAGGAGAAGTTGAAGCAAAGAGGTTTGTGCAGCCTACCGAAGAGAAGCTCAGTGGGAGCTAATCACAGTCTCTCAGTGCCTAAAAGTTGGTTGCAGAGAAGATGGAGGTAGTCTCTTTGAAAGGATTTATGGTGGCCAGACAAGAGGCAATGGGCCCAAGCTGCTTCAGGGGCAACTCTGGTTATAAAGAATGCTATCTCTTGTGAAAACTACTTAGTGCTGAAGATTGTAGGGTGAAGAAGAGATTGGTCTCCCCTGCTAGAAAGACTTGGTTTGACATGGTTCTGGATAACCTATTCCAAGATTCTGCTTTCAACAGGTCAGATCCAACGTGCCCTAGGGGTTTTTTCCACCCTAGTTCTTCTGTGATCCTGTGAAGTCACTGCCTAACAAACAGGATCTCACCATCTTAGAAGGGGCTGGGAGATGCTACAGAACAACTTCCCACCAAAGCTCTCTAGCTCACTGGTTTGGTAAGACAAAATTGCAAGTCTCATGCAGACTTGTGATGAAATTTGGAATTGTAGTATCAGGTTAAGAACATAGGAACATTCTACTGGCCAGAACCTGAGCCTTTTAAATAGCCAATTAATACATCTTCTTTTTGATACAGCCAATTTTGTGCCCGTTACTGCTCAACAGAGAAATATACACAACACTCTACACGTACTCAACAGTTGAGATAACCACATTTGAAGAACACTCTGTGTGATAGCCCAAAGCTCACAGTGCTTCGCAGGATCAATGGCATGGCTTGTCCACCACTACCAGGTAATCCTGCAAGACGCTACACACCATCCATCAGATACAGACTGAGGGAAGACTTAGATTAGATGTCAGTGGGAAGTTTTTCACAGAGAGGTTGGTGATGTGCTGGCACAGGCTGCCCAGAAAGGCTGTGGATGTCCTATCCCTGGAGGTGTTTAAGGCCAGGTTGGATGGGCCCTGGGTAGCCTGATCTTGGACTCAATCTAGCAGTTGGCAACCCTGTCAGCAGGGAGGGTACTTGGACCTAGATGGTCTTCGAGCTCCCCTCCAACCCAAGCCATTCTATCATTCACCCAAACCAGGGAAATCAGAATTTGCCATCATGCAACAAATGTTGAAAGGCTAGGAGAACGTCTGCTTCGAGTATTTACTTGACTTCTGATTCACTCCACTAATAAGAAACTACCGTTGAAACAAGCAAACCAAGAGCAAACTCGTTATCTACCAGGAATGGGGCAAGCTTAGCCGAGCCCACACTAGGCTGCGGATGAACGTCCCCAAGTTCCCCTCCATGAGATGCCTTCCTCAGAGCTGAACCACGGAATAGCACCAGGAGAGGTTCCGCAGTTCCCAACCTGTGCACGTGAGGCCAAACTCGAGCTGGTTGCCATTAAGCACTAGTTCCTCTTTCCACCTCGAGATGTCTCGAGCAGAGTACTTCCCACTCCGTCAGATGAGCACTGCAGAAACTGTAAAGGTGGCTCATGCTAATAGTTCACTCCGAGCGGTCATATCCACCTATCAAACACCCGTGCCATCTGGGGCTTCTGAAAGATTAAAAAAGAGAGGCAAACAAGAGGATTATTAAAAATTTAACTATATACCATATTTATTATCAATCCACAGGATAATCTGATTGCTACATGAGCTCATAAAAGCTATTTCACCTTTACAAAATTAAAAAAAAAAAAAAAATGTGCCACAAGGATGTAATAACTGCTGATAACCAAGGATTGAATCTTAAAATTATAAATTTGCTGTAGAAAAGATTAAAAAAAATTATATTCACTTTAGAATTTTATTTTGAATAAAATATTCCCCTGTATAAAAAATAAAAAAGCTTGCTCTGGTTAGAATTAGAGTATTCTTCTTCTTTGTTTTAAATCTGGGAATTTGCATAACATCTCTGTAATAGGTTTTTTTTTCCCCCTATTGTACCACGCGGCATTCAAGCATAGCAGATTAGAAAACAAACACGAGAAAAGCAGTCTTAAAATGTATGAAATCCACATGGGAAGTTTTAACTTTCTTTCCTTTCCACTATTCTTTAAAGACACTTTAGCAAGAATAGCCTTGGAAAAGAATACAGGTGGGGAGGGACCTTCAATGTGCCATTAAGTAGAGCAAGGTAATAAAAGGCCTTTTGTAAGTGCTTTCTTAATAAGGTGCAGAAGCAGACTGCAACGTTGCTAGTACTGCACTATGTACAATATTCACAATAGATTTTTTTTTTTATTTAAAAATATTCCAGCTAGTTCACATTTTCTCTTCCATTCTGAGGCTTTCAGTTCCATCACAGCCTTGACAGCAAGAAGCGCAGCAGCACCACTTCCCTTGTGGTCAGTTGGTCCTCTTATGAAACACTGGAACCTGCAAGTGGGCCAAAGTTCTTGTTTTATTTTCCTACGTAGCAACCTTGCAAGTCCACCTGGGTTCAGATGTACACACTGACGGCTGGAGTCCTGAGTTAAAAACACTCCGGCACTGGAGTCAGACACAGCAATGTTTGATATTGCCAAGGCTTTCTTTACCTTAGATTTGTCTAATGTGCGTCAAGGGTTGAACCTCTCCTAGAGAAACGTAAAATACAAAACCAAACAAAACAAAGCTAAAAAACACACTGTCAAAGGCTTAGCAGCTCTTGACTCTTGACTGGGTGATGTCTGACGTTTTCTTGATGACGCTGGCCCGTGTCTCGCGGTCCGGCCGGCTGCTGCTAGTGGAGGCTGTGGACACTACTTGTGGCAGAGGGATGTCTGGGAAAGGGGGCCAGGAGCTGTTGTAAGGCAGCGGGCAGCTTTCTTCTTTGATGGTGACCTGGAGGTCAGGCTTGTTGGCTACAAAAGTAGCCATGCTGGGAAGCATATGAGAAGTGTTCCGCATTCCCAGATTGCTGAGATACTGTTTGCCTTCAATGTTTTTCTTCTGCCAATGAAGTCGTCCCTAGGAAGGGGGAAGAAGAATGAAGAAAGGCTGCATGAGTGAAGGCACTTTGCAAACTGCTCCCAGTAATAAGATGAAGACAGAAATATCCACACGTTGCAAAGGAGTTACCCCATCTCTAAAAGCCTGAGTCACCAGCAGCTGGCTTTGACTGTCTTTGCTCTCTGTCAGTTCTTCCTTTATAAGTCCTGTATCTTAACCCTGGTGGCTCTCCAGCACTCAAGACACCCTGCCCATTCTTCTGATGGAAAATAAAGACCTTATACACAGTATGCCATTGACAAAATTGGACACACGTGACCTAAAACTCAAGAGCTTCAAATGGAAATCTCCTCCATGACTAGGGAGAGCTGGCACAGAGACTCAAAAGCTCTGTCATCAGAGGTAACGCTGCCAGGAAAATCCCTTGGTAGCATGTCCACTCATCACAGGGATGAAGTTTGATAAGGAAACATGAGCATCCTGTCCTTTCCCCATCACACATGCTGCAGTGGCACATCCTGTCAAAGGAGGTTCCTCACTGGGTTTGGGGAGATGGGGAGCCCCCACCTCAGCCACCACTGGTGCAGTGGTTGGGGCATTTCCACACTTTTCTCTCTTCCTTGTGACACAAACTCTCACAGGTAGCTTATTTTCCACCTGCTCATGGAAGTAGGAACATTCCTCTGATTCGGAGCAGAGGAACAAACACTATTATAACCATGCAGACAGAAGGTAGCTCTTGCTGTGTGCTCAGTCTTGCCTGCTCGAGAAAGCTTTTGGCCTCACACACCTCAAACATTCGAGTTGTATTTCCATCACATGTGTAAGCATTTCCTCCAATGGTATGAGTTCACATGCCATTTAAGGAAAACAAAGCGAGTATGTTTTCAGCCGAGATAAAATACTCACTGCCCAGCAATGTCAATGCAGCGTACACACGCACGCATGCACGTGACAAGGTTCAATAGTTTGCTCCATATTAACAAACCAGCTGGCACTGCTGATGGCTCTGCAGAGTATTTTCTCATGAAAATCAATCTCCTTGTAGCTTCGACAGATGAGGAAGGATGAACTTGCAGAGATATCTGTTCTGCTTGAAAATCACCCCAACGTTTGTCTCCTCTGAAGCTTCCTACCTTTTCTTTCTCTCACAGCTATGAAACACAAATGCTCCGCTAGCAGACAGTTGCAAATGAAGAAGTGGAAAGAATCCCTCAGGACACTACTTTGAAATCTTGCTCCAAAGCATTGCAAATCCAGAACACACTTACCTCTGCATTTTCTTCATCGCTTGGAACGCTGTCGGTCGTTTCACTTTCTGTCAAACAAAACAGGCAAAAATGAAACCCAAGTAATTTTAACTACAGTAGCAAAATCCAGCTCAAGAGGCACGATCCACTTCAAACAAGTACAGGCAAACAGAGCCAAGCCAAACAATCGGCAAAGAATAGTAAACCATGAACCCCCTGTAAAGTAATCTAAGGGCCAGACAACACAGCATCGTTGAACTATGGAGTAAATTCCAGTGGTCATCACGGTTAATATGGATGCACTCTGGAATAGACTGCAACAGAGGTGGAAGAAGCAGGTAGGTGTTATTGCTCACACTTCTGGGCAGAGAGAGACTCCTGCCGGTGGGGAATGCCCCCTCTGCCCCTTTCCTGCTCTTGGTAGCTTGAGGCCAGTTATGACCAAAGTCCTCTGCAAATCCTTACTTTTATCTCCCTGCAAAACCATCAACAACACCACCCTAGAGGAGATAAGCGTGGTTTTGTTTCATAAACTGTTATCTCCGTTTGCCACCTCAAGACTTCGTTATCAGTTCTTGCACTTTACTACTGCTGTTACACTTTGACCTTATTTCGGTTTGGCCCTGCCCCCACACCCTATTCCTCATCCCTCTGCCCACCACTCCAGCACAGAGAAATGCAATTGCCTCCTGCACCACAGCAGGGCAGCCCCAGAACCACCCACCTCCAAAGAGTGCACACCAGCTGCCATCCCTCTGCACTGGGGGACAGGGCAGCAGCTCCAGGAGGACGGCCACCCTCATGCAGCTCAGCCCTTGCTTGCAGAAGAGTCTGAGCCCCACTGTATTTTCAAGCCCTTTAGGTGGCCCTGCTAGAGCAGGGGGTAGGACCACATGAACTCCCCGCACGTGTCCAGAAAGACTGGCAACTCCCTGCTCTTCCCCAGAGGCTCAGCTAAGGACCAAGTTTAGGCAAAGAGCCATAAACTCGTGGGCTCAGCTGTTCTTTCAGACCCACGGATCTAAACTGCACTCCAAGTCCTTCTGAAATAAGTAAGCAGGCAGCTCAGCTGCTAAACACCATTAACTTCCATAGCTGGCACCTTGCCTACTCCCGAGTCCCAGTCACAACATGCAGCAAGGCAGAGGATCTAACTGTGAAGCCCTATGAAGTTAACACTCTGCAGGGCTCCTCATTCACTGACACAGGTAGAGAGAGATGCGACAACGTGATAAAGTTGGCTAATTAAGCCAGACTGGAAAGGAGGGAAAGGGGAAGGAGAGGCAGAAAGTAATGTGGACAGAAGGAGAAATGGCCCCAGAGACAGTCAATCGGAGGAATCCACAAAGAGACAAGAAACACATATTCCTTGACATGAAGAAGCATGTGGCAACAGAAGATAGTGATGTAGGTGAAAAGGAATCCATCCTTGATGTTTATACATAACAAAATGCTGAGCAAGAGAGAGCACTATAGTTAGGAAAAGCCATGGAAGCTAGCCACTCTGGTATGGAAAGTTAGAGAGGTCATCTGAATCAAGAAGGTTATTTGAATCAGTGTCAAACAAGATGAGGTTGACAAGAACAGCCTCGGTACTAAAAAAAATGGATTTCATAGACGTCAATGGAAATATGAGGAAACTCATAAGGGCCAGAAATATCATTTGCCTGTGTAACCTCAGAAAAGAACTAGAGGTGTTTTTGAAATAAAGCAGATTTATGTAGGACAGCTGATACCTACGGCTACTTTTTTTGTTGTTATTTCAGAAGAGCTAAACTAAGTGCTCCTGTGCAGCTGTTATGGTCATCCTCTTCCCTGCCACTCAGTGGTAGCACCTGACAGAGTAGGCAACTGAACTCAGCAGAGGCACAAGGGCAGCTTTGGGGCTCCGTATCTATACGGTTTTGTGTGTAACAAGATAAAGCTAGAAACATCACAAGAATGACCTATAAATGTCAGGGTTCTGGAAAACCCTGTGGTGAAAAAAGTGACATTTTTTCTTATATCCAGTTGGACCAAGTTCTACTGCTTCAATTTCTGCCTTTTACTTTTCATTATGCACCACCATGAAAGAGCCCTGCTCAACCTTCTCAGTAACACTGCTGTAGATGTGGACAGGCTGCCACGAGGTTACCGAAACCACCTCTTCTCCAGACTGAACAAGCCCTGTCCCTCAGCATCTCCTCACAGAGGATGAGTGCTTCAACCCCTCATCATCCTGGCAGCCTTTTCCTGCATTTGCTCCTGTCTGTTTGTGTCTTTCTTTGACTAGGGACTCAAAACTGGACCCAATACACTGGCAGCAGTGTGACTTAGCGCTGAGTAGAGGGAGATGATCACTTGCCTAGATCAACTAGCCATGCTCCTGAAGGCTGTGGCTTTCTCTGCAGGCCCATGTCCCGCTCACTACCACCCCCTTTCTGCAGAGCTCCTTCTGATCCCAATCACCCCAGACTGAATCACTGCAAAGGGCTCTTTCTTCCCGGGCACAGGACTTTGCATCTATCCTTGCTGAATTGGTTGGAATTGGTGATCTCAGAGGTCTTTTCCGACCTAGATGATTTTGCTGACATTGTAAGGTTCCCGCTGACCCATACCTGCAGCTTCTCTAAGGTCTCTCTAGATAGTGGCCTTGCCCTCAGGCATATTGATGGTGTCCTCTATTTGGTGTCTACTATAAATTTTGTGAGCATGCACTTCACCACTTCTTCTGCTCACTGATGAAGGTATTAAAAAGGACTAGTCCCAGGACAGATCCTAGCAGCACTCCACATCTTATTGGCCCCCAGTAAGGTAACCAGCATCTTCATCCTGTCTTGGGATGCATTCAAAGGCATATCGGTAGCATGAAATCATCTCCTGTGCCATCTTAGTAATGGTTTAGTAGGCCCTGATACAAGTTAGTAAAGCTGAAATCCACAAGGATACTAAGACAAGATAAGGGGATAGCAGAGGTACTTTAGTCATGCTTCGTTTATGTAGACTTCTCGCATTGACTTCTGGAGAGGTAACTCAGGACTTGCTCATTCTCCTGTCACCAGATCGTCCCTCTCTATTGTCACAGCCCAAGCAATTACAATGACTTTCAGACCTAAGTGGTGACTTCTGTCTGCATTCCAAGAGCTTAGATCCTTCAGCTGAGGTCAAAAAAAAAAAGCATCATTGCTGCTTTCACACAGCCAGGAACAGTTTTGCAAGAAGCATTTGGAACAAGGACAAATGTTCCTGTCTCCCACCGCAAGTAAATTAAAGCACCCCTCCTTATGCTTTGCAAAGCCCTTTTAAATGCTCTGACCATTACAGACTAAACACGTGGGGAAGCATGACCGTATATCAATGTTTGAGACTAACATTGGAGGCTATTCAACAGAACATCATAATATTCACCCAGACCCAAAGATAAAAATTCCTACATACATATTTTATAAAAACGCATCTGGAAGTAATTCAGCTTAATGAGTCAAAGGCAAAACCATGTATAAAATAATAAACTGCAGTGGGAACAATTAATACTCAAGTTTGCCTAAAAAGATGACATTTCTGTTTTTGCCTCCGTCCCCTGAAGCTTGCAAGTTAACAACACACTGAAAAAGGAAGGACAGGTTGGATATGAAACCTTTTCTACTTTCAAACGCAGTTTTGCCCAGCTTCCTACAGAAATAAGGCTTGTATCATTGCAGGAACTCGACAGTGTGCCCATGTGTACACTTGTGTTTGTTCTCCCCTAACAGCTTCTGAACATGTTGTCAGCCTTGGACAAGGGATAAATAAGGGCCAAGACTCTTAACTTCCTACCAGTTTTATGAAAATAAGGGGCCAGATAACAACAAGAAACCATTAGCACCCTGACTCAGGGGAAAGCCTGTTATCTCACCCTTTTTTAGATATCAGAGAATCCAGACGGGAGACAGACATTGGAAGCCAGACTTCCACAGACCCCTTCTTATCAGTCACTACATGGCTGTTCTGGTCTGCAGACTATTTGTAACAAGACAGATCCACCCCCCCAGGGCCCTCAGATTCACATTTGCATTACATATCATTAATGCAGCCTTTAGCACTCTGCATCCACTATGGCAAGCACCATGGAAACATACAGCAGAGATTATGACCTTTTATCTTTAAAAGATCAGGCTGCCAGGGGGGCATAATATATTTGCAGCGTATCACTTGTACCACTGAAAATGTCCCTCTAATAGAAGATGAAAAGACCTCTCTACATTACATCTAAAAACGTTCTTTTTCCATTAGTCACAGGCTAAAAACTGCAGCTTGTATTTCCATCTTCAGCTCTGCTGAGCTGTTTCCCAGTGTAAAATTAATATACAGGAGCATGAGTTTTTGAGTTAAAAATACAGAAGCCAGCAGAACAGACATTACTGAATCTGTATCTGTGCCAGCTGCCCTTGAAGAGCCCGCTTTTCCCCAAAGACCCTGCCTCTGGGCCTGGCATTCCCTACCAAGTTCAGTGTCTTTCGAACATTTCTTAATAAGAACATAAAGAAACGTGAGGATGCTTACCTGCATAGGACGAGACAGGGGAGATCTGTAGGGGGTACAGCTGGCTCATGCTGAGAGGCTGCTCATCGCTTTCTGTTGTCACCTCTACTACCTGGCAAACATCTGGAGGATTGGCAACTATCACCTGCTCCTCACTGCTGCCATCAAGGTGCGGCTGTCCTACAACTTGGAGTTGGAAGAAAAAAATATCGATTACTCATAATATGTCAACTCTGCTGAATCTAAGAGCATGCTCCAAGGACAAGCTTGGTATTTGAGCGAACTGGAGTCTTTGATACAGTCTCAGCACTTTCTTCCACGTCCACCACCTGCTTTCAGTGGGACTTCTACAGGAAAACTATGTGATTTATTAAGTTTCCACCACCTTCAAAGAAATTTCTTTTCCACTTGTGACAACTGAGAATGCCTAACTCTTTCCTGGCTCTCACTCAAAATGCCCTTGAGCTCACCTCAACACACCAGCTACCCTGACGCTTTCCTAGGGAACACCATGGCCACACTCTTTCCTCACCAGGACATACAGACCACGGCAATCCCTCTTAATCTGGGAAAGCGTCCTCACCTAGCAAGCTGCCAACACCCCATAGCATCTGGATGCTTTCACATTGATTATGCACCATGAGAGCAAATAAGTCATAACTGCTACACAGAAAACTGGCCTCACAGTCACGAAAAATACGGTGAAAAGCCAATTAATACACGACATGTCCAAAAAAATATTTCTCCAATTAGATGCTTATTCTCACTGCTACTTGCAATGTCAGTGATGGCATGTAGAAAATCATAGCTGAACCTATACTCTGTAGTCCCCGTGGTCCATGACTGACAGCTACTGTCTGGTTAGTTATTGACACGTTTTTCCTATGCCCCCCTGGAAAGTAATATTTAATTCCAAAGTAATATTTTTATTTCTACAAAGTAAAGGTACCATAGATGCTTTGCAAGCACCCCAAAGCACTCTGCAGGCACTAGCTGTGCTACAGAACACCCTTCTGAAACGGAGGAAGAAACTTAGAAGTTACTCAGCAAAGAACTACAGTGGTAAAAACCAAAATCTCAGCTCTCTCTGGAGCTGCTAGAGACAATTCCCCATCTTGTACAACTCCCCTTTTGGTCCCAGCAATATGAACATGTGACAACTGCGTTAATCTGGCACTGAGCTAAAAGCCACTGGCCATATCAAAACAGCAAGCAGGTGAGGAACCACCTCAGGGAATGGCTAACCTGAATCCACTGCTGCCCAAGAGAAAAGGAAAGACTATCGATGTTCTTTCACTGCACCATAAAGCATCAAAAGGAACAACCTTCATGCAGACAAATTCCTACCAATTTCAACAACAGTTTGGGAAGATTCTATGCCAGAGGAACCGGTCCAGATTTATTTGCATGCTGTGAACTGCTGTTAGTCTTAACAACACTGTACAGTGATAAATGCCTACTTTAAGTTTTATGCAGCAACAAGTGATGACCTTTCAGGCACCAGCAGCCCACCCCACCTGGCAATGCCATTCCAGAAGTGGCCAATACTGGATGTTTCAAGGAGCAGTCATGGTTAATTCACCAAGCTATATGGGACTGAATTATTAGAAATTCAGACAGCGTTTGTTTTTGTTTTACCAGAACCCATGATGAAGAAGAATGTAGTAAATGAAGCACAGCACATCTTGAAATTCTTCAGTTAAGTGACCTAAGCACTCTGATTATTAATTCAAAAAGGACAGATGTATCTCTTCCTGGATGAACTCAAATGAATACGCATGAATTCACAACCCACTCCTGGCTTCTATCTTTTGGGCAAGGTTAGAGCACAGTGTTTTCAAGAAGAAAAGTAACAGGGTTTTCTCTCAGGGAAAAGCTGTGTGAAGCACCAGCCAACTATTGAAAACTCCCTGAACCTGGCTGTGCAGTCTATGAGACAATTCCAACATACAGAAAATGACATACATATCTGATAGCCTTTTGTTTCAGTTGAATCACTACTATCACTACCATTTTGTGTTGAAAACATCTGCTTTACACTGGGGTGCTGGGGGGCAGGAGCACACACACACAGAGTTAATTTTTATCCACAAGAAGCCAGTATTGTGCAACCCTTCCAGGATAAGAGCAGGCCATCTGCAGTGTTTTATCTTTCTCCTCAATACCTGGAGAATTCTTACCCACCCAGAGAGATAAGTTTAGTGCAGCAAAACATACTGCTCATTTGGGCAATACGCCACCACTCTCATTTGAGCTGCACGTACGACAGAAACAGTGCAGGTGCTGTTTGTCTTTTCTCCCCTCCAGCTGACTTCTCTTTTTTTTTTCTGCAGAATATATCTATTTTACCCCTTCTCCCTTGTTTATATTAAATACTGGCTTGGAGTACTAAATAAAGACTTCTCTCTTCAGTTTGGATAAGCAGCACGCTTCCCTAGCCATTAATTAAACAATGTTGGGTCACAGTTATCCACCCAAACCTTGCTGCCATACCCTTGAAAATGGATACTGGGCCTATCCATAGGAGCAAAGGGGAAAAAAAAACCAAGCTGCTAACTGGAGATCTCCCTTGTGAGCCCAAAGGAAAACAAAAGCCCCACAGGGGGAATTCAGTTCTGCTCCTCCCTTGGTTTCCATGTTAGACCTTTCAAGAACTCTAATATCCCCCCGAGTCCTGTTCTGTAAATTACTGAGATCTTCCAAGGTGCAACATGGGTTCATCTCCTACTAAAATTGAACAGGAATTCAGGATATGCTGCACTGTAGAAAACTGAGCTGTTCCAGTAAAATGACTCTCTTGTATGTGTGTGGATTCTGGGAACACCAGGTACGCTGCAAAGACTGCTGTTAATTGATCTCTGTTTAACTTGGAGGTTTTACAATAAAACTGAAGTGTAGGAATCTTCCTCCTCAGGGCTGCATATCAGCCTTGGCATATTTCAGATCTGGGTTTGAGTCAGTCAGTATATGTAATTCGTTTTAGTGTAATTCCTTCAAGTCATAAAGCTCTCTGTAACAGTACGAACAAATTCACGTCCTAACACTCTTACAAAGAAAGAGCTGATGAAATAAACTGCCATGAAAAGAACAAAAAGAACACTCGTGAACTCCTCAACTATGGAAGTGTTTGTGGGAATGACTTAACAGAGCCCTGTGATGTAAAAAAAAATGGTAGAAAAGAACAGTCAGTACATGCAATTACTGCCACCTTCGCAAAAAGAAGATCAACGTATTTTTCAAGCACTTTTTTTCTCATATATAGAAGTAGAACTCCAGAGAAAATAGTATATGGGTCACGTTGCTAGGAGCCCTCACTTCAGTGACAACCTTAGCCACAGAAGAGCTGTCAAAACCAGCCCAGTTATTCTACCAAGGGCCAATCATTCACATTCTGAGATGACATCTAATTCCTAATGTACCTGTTTGTAAATACAGACTTCACTGATCTTTCTTCTTAGCTCTGTGACATGAAGAATTAACTCAATGTTAAGAAAAAAAACCCCAAGTCCTTCTATCTCCCAGCTTCGGCATAACCTCCCACGGACACTGAGCAGTATCTCTTCAGAGCAGAGGACTGTACTGTGCAGAAAGCTGATGTCAGGGAAAGCCACCTGAAGAAGTTCCTACGTGCTCTGCTCTCAGAGAAACAGCCATGCTGCAGTAGTGCTGCTCGCCATCACTGCAGAGTGGTGGGGCTGGCCTGCAGGCAGGACCTTGTGCAGCTTAGGCTAACAACAGATACACAGACATGGTTATAACCTGGGATCTTCTCCAAAGTGCACAGTGCTGCTGGAAAGGCGAGCTCGAAACAGTCAAATGTTGTTGTTTGGGTTTTTTTCCCTAGCATTACCTATTTCATGTATACGTCTTTGAATTCACCTGTATGCTTAGCAGATATGAAAAGCATAGGAGTACTTACCTACAATGTTCACTGTACTGTCAACTTCATTTTTTATACTGGAGGACAGGAAATAGTCAGAAGTAACATCATTTAGCCCATTAATCCCAAAAGATGATTCAACTGGCTCTTGCTAGAATGAAAACAGTACAGTTGGGTCAGGTTTGATTTATTTTAGGAGCCTGGACTAAGTTCATCTCATTGTTCAGAGATGGTAATAAATCAAATTGCTTCTGCCTGCCCCATTCCCACTGTTCCCTGTTAGACAAAGTATCGGAACAAGTAATTTGGTTCCCTGAGAAGCAGCCAGAGTTTACTTCCAAATCTTCAGCTTTGAAACTCCAGCTATTTTTAATCCTCAGATTTAGAGTGAGTCTTCTGGGAGCAAGAAATTAGTGTGCCATTTATTACAGGAGATCGACATTTAGAACAAGCAAGGAAGAAGCATTGCTTTCAAATGTATCCTATTTCATTTTCATCCTCCTTCTCTTCCAAACACGCTCTGTCTCTCAGCACTCTCTGAAAGGAAGCCCTAGCTTCAGTTTAATAATTACTAAATTCTAGCCTTAATTTTTCTCTGCAGCAAATCAAAGTGTTTACACTAAATACAGCCTTTTAGATCACATCATAAGCATTACCATAGGGCAATAGCAGTGGGAAAACACCACCTGTTCTATATATACTGAGCTGCACACAAGATGCATACTCTGTAGGTCTGGTACATTCCAAAGGGAATCAAAAAATCTCCCTTCAGACCAGACACCAAAAAAATGTTAATTCCACAAACTCAGGATTTCTTGCAAAAGCTATAAACACTTGTAAAGAACTAACTACATGCGCAGCCCCTTCCCTGGTATTAGCACCCACACAAGGTTATCAGGTAGAAAGTCTAAAGCCTTCAGCTCTCTTTCTGGGCTGGCAGTGCTGCCACTTAAAGCCAAGTTCTGCATTGCTGTCACACTGATGGCATCTGCAGAGAGGTGCAGAACTGCTAGTTTGACCTGTTGCCTTGCCATGCCCACATTCACCGCTCTGAAACACCTCAGTAAGTGCAGGGCAGAGGCAAGCCTCAGGACTCATGGTGCTAGCCCTTCACAGCAATAACCATATGAAGGGTTATCATGGGGACACACCAGGGACAGGATGACATGCAGTTTTTGGATGCCACCTGCAGTGACTGGGACCCACTCGTTAAGAGCTGTCACTTGGACACACATCTGTGCTTTCCCAGCCCTCTGGCAAGGCCAGAGTGCAGTCACACAGCCTGTTCCCAGGCCCCTTTTTGCACATCAGAGGAGCGTAAGGCAGCTACAGTGCTAAATGGCACATGGTCCCTGATGAACCCCACTGGTGGTGTCAGCCCACGTGTCAAAGACCCAGAAAGCAGGAAAAGATAAAATTAGCTGCTATTGATCCATCCGGGCTCACCGACTGCAGACAGATGAGGACTCTGCACTGGAGCCACGGTGCCATGCAATGCCCTGGCAAACACAACAGCCCCCAAGGGAATGCTGCTTGCACCATAACTTGCTCAGGTTTGCTAAGGTTTCAGTACAGCAGAGTTTATTTAGCTGCCCTTTTCAGTTGCAGAAGCAAATGTACATCCTAAAACCTGGGTGATGGGGCCAGGTCCACAAAGGGACGTGGATATCAGCACAGTTGGTGTTACACCACTTTCCAGTGTCTGGATGCCTGGAGGAAGCTGAGCTGAAAGGATGGGGAAAGGCGTCACTTAAACTGAAAAATTATCTCAGTGGGGAGCTGCATGCATCATCAAAATTATGCATTTACCATAAAGCAGAGATTACATCTCACACAGGCAGTTCAACCTTTACCTCTGTTTCAAAGGAAAGAGCCTATTCATGTCTCCTTGGACTACTCAGCTACTTCTGGCCTCTCCCATATACCCAAGAGCCCACTGATCAGGAGATGCATCTGCAAGGTGGGAGATGTGCCCCCCTACCTAGGGATTAGGTGCAGGCTCTCACATTACCAGGGGGGTCAAGGAAGGGAAGAGTCCTGGCTGAGCATCCTGCTCAAGCTCAGCCTCACCAGTCAGGCATGGGCAGGAACCAAGGTCTCACCCGGTGGTGTCTAGCAGCTCTCTCCACTCACATCAGCAGTTACCTTAGGAAGTTGGGCACCCACAGGGTCTGGCAGCAGTGACATGGGGGAGCTCCATGTGAGGCTCTGTTACACTGAAGTCCCTTTTCTCTGACCCTTAGCTTCTCCCTCTCTTGGTGTTACCCCACAGAGGTCAGCAGGCAGGTCATGGAACAGCCACCCACCCGATTTCACTAAGCAGAGCTTTTCAAGATAACTGCAAGGCTTTTAACAAAAACCATGCAGCTGAGAGTTCACATCACCAAGCAAAGAAATTTAAGCAGCTCCTAGTGTTCAAAAAATGTGCATCTGCATTAACTCACCTGCTGCACATAATAATCTCCCAGACATCACAGTGATACCATCAGCAGCTACTATTTGTGAGATTCATTTGAATGAAGAGGGAAAGATTGTGCAGTTTACTCTACAGTTTTTCAGGTATTTCATATTTTGACTGAAATAAAAGTTATGAAGAAGGGGCACAGCAAAGTACTGCAGCCAGCTTTGGAAGGAAGGCATCATGTGCTGCCCAGCTCTGACCAAAGGAGTTTACTGGATCCCTGGGAAACAGTCATGTGATAACAATCACAGGTGGCTGCATAATCCACACATAATGGTTAAAAATTGGTAGCTCACAGACAATTTGAAATCACAGACAATTTGTAAGGCAGTATTCTGACATGCAATTATACAAGTCACCATCACCAGAAGAGATTTTTGCCTTCCAAATCCCATTTTAATATAGGAATTTTCCCAGCCCTCAGTTTTCACCTCTCTGCTTCGCTGAGACAATGAAAGCCACAGTCCTTAACAAGCAAGCAGCAGAGCACTGAGCTGTTGTTCTGTTACAGACACTGCTGCATGCTACCATGGGCTGTGCTTTCAGCACTCAAATCCCCGATTTCAATGAAAGAACAAAGACTTCTGTGAAGCCTGAAAGCCTGGAAACTTTGCAATTTGCTTTATGAAAACACTGATGTTGGACCAAATCCTGCTAGTATATTACAGTGACCACCTCAGAGGGGCGTCAGCGTAACTGCAAATCGTAGGAAATACCATGTTTTGCAGGGAAAGTAAATGTGAGTTTGGGTCCGTGTTCTCTACAAGAAATCTCATGCTGGCTGATGAGCTTTGCAACTTTCTTCTGTCTTACAAAGCACGAGCAGAACATAAGGCTCTCATACTTCTCCCCCTTTCCTAAACAAAAATGAATTCCCAATGTCTTCTGCAGAAAAAAAACCTAATTGCTCCAAAAGGTACTTCTATTGTTCTCAAGCACTGCTTCCATAATTACTGTACTTCTACTTACACAGACAACTGGCAAACATATTGCCAAAGCTGCCAGTTTTCCAGCCTCCAGGCATTGCAACACAAGGGCTGTGTCAGCTGATGATGTCAGCCGTGGCTCTAACAGGCTTCACGTTTTAAAAGAAAACAAAACTACGCCAAAGTAACTGCAGCTACTTAACCAAACCAAAAGCATGGGACATTTGCAGATATCCACCATAAGACATTACTGGGACTATTAAAAAAAACAAGGCAATAGATTGCTTTCACACGCTGTCATACTATCAACGAGCTACTTCTTACCTTAATTTGTTTGAACTTGTCATCCTTCTCAGACTTCGTTTTTTTTCCTGCAACAACAGAAGGAAGATTTCTTAAAGCCCTCCATGCCATCAATCGTCCTCCACGACTTCTATATTCACTAGGAAATAGCTTTCAAATGTGACTCAAAATAGCAGCACCTCCTAGGAAAGGGAGAACTCCGTCTGCTGAGTTCCAAACCCACTTTAAAGACTGGGCAGTCAAAATTCACCTTGAGCACAGAGGTGTGAGTTTCATTTTTGAAGGACCAAATAAAGCAATCTGTCAAAAAAAGCAAGGTGAAAGGTATGCAAGAGTGACAAAGAACCAGGGACTCTTAAGTGAGAAGGAAAGAGGAGGAAAATTCTCAAAGAAAAAGAGTCCAAATATATATCTCGTCACACTTGAGACATCCTCACTGTACGTAGCAACAGGAAAAGGGAGAATGCTCTTTTATTTAATGTGTGAGAAGAGATCACAGGAAATTTCAGCACATATTTGTGTAAATAGTTGCAACACAGGGAGAGGAATACATATTATAATTTGTGCCAAAGTGATTTAGGCACTCATGCTGGAATGGAGAATCCAGAAGAAAACCCAGAGCATACGGCCCTCACCAGATCTCCTGTGCCTTGTAAGACCTCAGCACTGCTGCCCCTGCTCCGTCCTGAGGAGACCCTCATGTGGAAGCCCAGAGTTGCTGATGAAAGCTCTGCTCTACCCGCTCTTTGCACTGTCGTGCCCCAGGAATTCCTCCCATCCCTACTACAAGATAGGGCTTAGAATTAAAAATGTTTGCAGGCAAATTCTTTTGCCCTCACTCATACATAAATTTAGCCACACATCATGTAGAAAGGACAAATGAGAAGATATACAAGGGCCAAAAGATGTCAGTTATATAGTAGCTGGATTTGCAGTGGAATCTTCTCCTGCTATGAGTGGAATCTTCTCCTGCTACAGAGCTCCAGAATCTCAGTTTTCATTATGAACTCTTCTGGTTCTTACAGCTATGAGAGGAATCTGTCTCAATGGGTGACATTATGGTTCATGGATGTACAAAACACAGCACAGATGAGAGAGAGGAAACAGTTTCAAAGCAAGTATTCTACTTTTTCCAGCTTGATCTTCTTTTCATACTACGATTCTGCCCCCAAAATGCCAAAATTATTCATTTCCATTCACATCTTAAAATTAAGATGAGCTTTATATGCGACAATTTTAAAAAGCAGCAAATTGAGCTATACCAAATTTGATTT
This sequence comes from Gallus gallus, assembly GCF_016699485.2. Lineage (NCBI taxonomy): Eukaryota > Metazoa > Chordata > Aves > Galliformes > Phasianidae > Gallus > Gallus gallus. The sequence continues at coordinate 39,120,800 of NC_052535.1, read as the reverse complement.
TAGAGGAACATCATGCAGAGGTACGACATCTGGATGGTAGGTTATCTTTTCAACTAATACATCTAGGCACTAGGAGATATCGGAGGAATAAGGAAGCCCATTTTCTACTCCATAAGCCAATAACAAAGCTAAGAAAATGCTTATATTTCTGTTCAACAAGAAACCAAGTACTCCTTAGTTTGACCTGGAGCTTGGGTCCTCTCCTGGCATGTAGGAGATCCATCACCTAAACCAAATCTAGGGAATTTAAAAAGTTTCCCACTTCACCACTACCATGCTGTGGGGGAAAAGAGCACAGCCTTCTTCCTGTTTTTTCATGGCCTAGGCTACTTATCTAAAGAAGTGTCTCTATGATTTAACAGAGCATCCCCCAGGATGCCAAACTTATGAGTTTGCTCCTTGTATAGGAAACCCAGATGCTGAGTTTGTTCTCCCAGTTCCAAGTGGCAGCTGAATTTGGTTCCCAGGTCCTACAGAAACAGATTCTCAGTGCAAGCCACAGCTACACTTAAGAGCATACTTTCCCTACTCAGATGAAAAGAGTGCAAGTTTATTTCTATCCTTGCTTGCTAAAAGATAGCAAAATGTCTGCCACCATATTCTGAATGAGCTTTACTGTACGAAACGTATCAATCTCTAATATGCCCCAATGGCTCTTCTTGACTGAGAAGGCCCAGTTATCTCACGAGAGATAGGAAACAAGCAGATATGACTTTGTGCTGCTTTCATCCACTAGGACAACTCACATATACTGTGATTTTGAAAGCAGTGCCACAAATGATAAATATATAGAGGTGCTCCTTTGTGGTATTCTCAGCTTCCTCAACCCATGCTTTAGCTCAGCACTGATATTAACACCTCCTGCAGGAAAGATTATTCTTGATTCAAGCTAGGGGTGTTCATAACTCCGCAAATCTTCAGCTGTTTATGCTGTATCACTGCCTCAAATGAAACTTCAGCCACTTGGCAGCAGTTACTTGGCAGCCCCAAAATTCAAACGAGCACCATACCTGCAATTAGCATCTGAATACAGCTCCATTTGCTTTAACAGAACTATCACCATTTACACAGCCCAGTACCCTATCTCGTTGATCTCTCTCAAAGCAGCTCATTCCCCTAATTGAATGCAGCCCATTTTTCACAGAGAAGTTCCTAAATTCCAGGGAACAGCTGGATGAAAAAATCCGACTTTACAGTAGAAGCAGAACCAGCATATTATGCAGGCCCCATAGTAACAACGCAGCCAACACCGATTTCACACTCACAAGCTCTCTCCTCTACCTTTTTTGGATGGTCTTTCAGATAATGGCAGCATCCGGTACACCCTGAAGGCATTGTTTCCTTTCTTTATACTTTTGTCCTTCACTTCTTCTATATCAGGCAGAGAGTTCATAGCACACCGGAAGTTTGCCTTCCATGTCTTTGGGTCGGGTTTATCTACTCCTGACTGGTATTTTCCTAAGCAAGAAAAGAGAGTTAAGCATATATGATGCGTAACCGAAAACCTAAGATAAACTAGTAACAGCGTAGGTTAACTTCAAGGTATTGGCCTTTGGTTGTCAAGGCAGGCATTCAAACAGCAGCCGAGGTTGCAAGAGAAAGTAGATGTTGTGATCTCATTCTCATGCATGTTTCCAGAACACGATTAACAGTTTCTGCCCAAGAAAGACCTAGGGCACTGCAGATCAGATGCAACTTTTCAGCAACATGGAAAAGCTTGCGCAGCATTTACCTTTATTAAGTCTGGCTCAACTCCATCGAAGCACATGAAAAGCCTAAGGGACTAAGTCTACAAAGTGCTGAGCATGCTCTACTCCAAGTGATTTTGAACCCGATCTTGTTAACATTTAAATCAATTAAGTTTTACTGTGCTTCTGGATGCAAATGAGTTACGGCCATTCAGTAAAGCTGGAGATTACTGCAGACCTTGAAAAAAGCATTTAACCTCCCACAGATCTGGAAACTTCAATTCACTCTCTGTGTTAGTAAAAACAAAGACACGAAAGAAGGAAAATATAAATGTAAAAGAGAAAACCAAGTGAAAAATCTGTCCTGCAAAAAGAGAGTTCCAATACCTGTGTGAATTGCCCAGTTTCTAAATAAGGGAGCATCTTTTTCAACATCCCACCCATGTCTTGCAGCATGCATCCAGGGAATCTGAAAAATCTTCTTCTCCTGGAAGGGAAAACAAACAGGAAATGCCAATGCTGATTGACTTGATGGATTTTCTGATGACTTTAAGTCACTTACTTAAAAATGCAGTTCCAGCATCTGCAAGCGTTTTGCTTTCTTCTAACACAGTGCTGCTGTCACTGGGCTCAAAAGGAAAATATCCTCTGGCGTCAGTGAAAGCAGAATACAGACCCAAGTACACAAGATACTCAGATGCCCCTTCACAGACTATGAGGCTGGCAGCTTTCCAAGCTGACACACGGATAAAACATGCAGTGCTAAACATTTCTAAACATTCAAACGAAGGCTAGTTTTGGCAGCGCTGACACTCTCATGATTAGAAAAATCAGATATAAAAATAAACAACCATAGGAACAGAGATAATTCAAGGGGTTTAAAATTCTGTGAGTAAAACACTAACATGGTGAAAGAAAGGGATGTTTAAAATTTACCAGCCAACCAAACAGGTCATACATCAAAAGAAGACATCTCTGCAGTGGGGACAAAACCAACAAAAACTGGGATACCTATGGGCAGGGGTGGGTTTAAAGGTAGTTGAACTTTCTAGCCCAGAAACTTTGATCCAAGGAGAAGCAGATATAAATCAATCCAAAGGAAGGCTTCTTTGTCCTTTGTTTACAAAGCACAGAGTTAAACCAGCACATGTCTTACGTAGTGGAAGTATATATTGATTCACAAAGGGAACAGAAAAAACTCATGGAAGACAGTGCACTACTAAGTCACTACTAAGGATGACAGATTTGACAGAAAAACTTGTGGAAGATTGTGCACTGGTGGCTGTTCAGGATGATGAATTTGGATGCAGCTCCAACTCTGGAAGCTCAACGGCTTTCAGCACTTGAACAGCACAGGAACAGAAAGAATTAAATCCCTCCTGACACGTTTCAAATACTCTTTCCATTAGCATTTAGGCCCATGCCATCATCACAGATAGGACACCGGGCCAGATGGATGATCTCATGGGCCAGATGTGCTTTTATGTCATACAACACAGCATACGAACACTTTATGCTCATTTCTGCAAAGCCATGAAGAAGGGTTATGTTCCACAAACAAAATCCTCCTCTTGCAAAAGATGCACCTTAACCTGGCTTCAAACACTGACATATTGTACTTAACTGCCACCTCTACAGGTTTAGATTCCCTTCACAGTCAGTGAAGAGAAGGGCATTTTCAGGGGACAATTTACCTCAACTTACCAACTCAATTACACCCCAAAAATGCCTATTTCTCTCCATTAACTGCAAACAACTGTAGACTGGCAGCCCTCATTTAAGCAACTGCATTGTAGATGTCTAAGGTCAGGGGAGAAGAATCCTTTGCCCTTCCCCTAGCAATAGCACTTCCTCCTTGTCTGTCTGGTTAATATCTCACTAATGTCAAGGTTAGGTTTACTTCTCTTCCTTTTTCTATGATCTTTGCTTTCTTAAGCACGTATTTTTTTGACAACTTTCACCTCTTTTCTTCAGTCCGTACATTTGAATTCACTTGTTAAGAATTGCATTCTTCTCTTCTTGCTTCTCTTCATCTTTTCTTTAATTTGGTAAATGCAGATTTAACACGATCTCCGTTCTCCTTCAAATTCTAATAAACTCATTCATCGTTAGGAAATACTCCTTCTGCAAAAGAGTGGTCAGGTGCTGGAATGGGCTGCCCAGGGAGGTGATGGATTCACCAACCTCGGAGGTGTTCAAGGAACATTCAGACATTGTGTTGAGGGACACGGTTTAGTGAAAACTATTGGTGATAGGCAGATGGTTGGACTGAATGATCTTGTAGGTCTTTTCCAACCTTAGTGATTCTATGATTCTGTGATCCCTGTCACACATTCTCATTATTTATCTCATGTGCCTTTTGCCACATTACTCTTCCCCTTCTGTACAGTTAAATCACCCTACAGAGATGCTCCCCTCTCTCCCAAGTAGAAGAGGTCTAAAGGAAGCTTCAATCCCATTGTCCTGCCATCCACAGCACTACTCTATTCACTGGAGTTAAAATAAGCTCTATTGTCTTATCTGTCCTAAAGATGATAATCAGTATGGGGGGGGGGGGAAAAAGACCATTAAAAAGAAAAAAACAACAACAACGAAAAGAAAAACTATCATCAAGAATTGTAAGAAATGACCAGACTAAAAAGTCTTCTCATGTTTGAGGATGGGGAGAAGTTTGGATAATGCTACACAGTGCTACAGAGGTTATACCACTGATTTCAAATGCTGCCTGAAAATTCAAAAACTTATTTAGGAACTTGCACACTGAACAAGGTTATAGATATAACACCATGTCACCATCAACAGTACTCACTGCTTCAAAGGAAGGTGCGAAGACTTTCCCAGTAGCAGTCTAAGTGTTCATTACAGAAAATCCTCCCTAATTCCATGTCTTGAAGCAAAAGGACTTCCAAGAAATTATAATATCAATATATATATATAACATATATATATAATATATAACTATATTATTATATAGTTATATAATATATATATAATCTACCTGTACCATCACTTTAAAATATATCTACTTTTACGCCCAGAAACATTTTCTCATCAACTATGTAAATATCTAATCTTCTCTGATGTCCCTCAATACTGCTGATTGTAACAATCTCAAGTGGCTACAAGTTCCACAGCGTAAATGGTTGTTCTGCTCTAGTTCACCTGGATTCTTCCTACTTAAATACTGATTTTTTATTTCACTCATTATCAGACATTTTCCCATATCCTTCTTCATTAATAACGACTAACAGGAAAGGGCTCATCACTGCTTGGAAATGGAAATCACTTGGAAATCACTGACTTGGAAAATGAAGCACTGTTTTGCACAGCACTTCATCACCAGGCATTTTTGTAGGAGCCTTGTGTTTGTGCATAAAATTAGGCTCATCAAAGTCAAAAGCACAACCCACAAAAGTGCTGCTGCATAACGGCCATTGCTACCACTATCCTACAGGGATATCAAAAGGGAAAGAGACATCACATTCTTAGAAATAAGCAGGAAGAGGAAAATAGAAGGCCAAACTTGAAACCCTAACTGCAAGCAGTTGAATGAGAATGAGATCAGACCAGTTAGGAAGTCATAAGCCAAATTTTAAATAGTGACCTCCGTCTGGATGGTAATACACCAAGCAACCATCAAAGCAGCGGGTTGCTTTTCAGCTCCTGTTACAGCTACTTCGCATGTTTCCACTCTGATTTCCTTTTCCAGATCCACGAGGGATGCTGACCTCACATCATCCTCCTCCTCACATCACCTCTGCCCTCTGCTGAACTACGTAACTTCTCTCATGTCTCCCAGTTTCGTCTCCCTGGGACAGTAAAGAAATTCCCTTCCTCCCTTCTGCTGTTCAGCAGGAAAATATTTTCACTGAGGAGGAAGATAAGTATTTATTATTTAAGTCCTCTAGAGGAGGGAGTGTAATCTGGAGGAAAAAAAAAACATCAACAATGCAGTGCAGAGCAAAGCAGGAGGTGTAGTGTGACTGACTGACAGTAGGGGAAGGAAAGGGGTACATGGGCTGTTACCTGACTTATCACTGTTAACTGAGAGGCTTAATTCCTCTCTTGGTCCAGAAGAATTCCCCAGGAAAAGACAGTGAATGACAAATTTTGATTGATACTCACTTCTTCAGTATTTAAATCTTATTTCCTTAAAACCTGTTCACACATACACGTGCCATTCTCTTGCTAATCTGCCCCATCTTCTTTTCTTTAATGTGAACCGTACTTTCCCAATTTCTAAAATATACAAATCCTGAAATCCTACAATTTCCAGAGTCAATTCTGTGCAAACATAACATGCTTCGATACATATGACATTTTATCAAAGATTCCATGCACAGCTTTGTTTATGGTCAGGAATTACAGTAAAAATAGCAACATTTTTGGTTTAATGATTCATTGCTGGAATTAATTTTTAAGCATTTTTAAACAGAAACACTCACAAGTGCTATTAGCTTGTCAGTCTGGGTAAAGAACTGGCTACATGGCTGTGCCCAGAGAGTAGTAGTGAATAGAGATAAATCCACCTGCCAACTGGCCACGAGCAGTGTTCCCCAGGGGTCGGTACTGGGGCCTGTCGTGTTCAGTACCTTAGGAAATAATTCTTCTCCAGAAGAGTGGAAACGGCTGCCCAGGGAGATGGTGGAGTCACCATCCCTGAAGGTGTTCAAGAAACATTCAGATGTTGTACTACAGGACACAGTTTAGAGGGGAAATATTGGTCGTAGGTGGACAACTGGACTGGATCATCTTGGAGGTCTTTTCCAACCTCGGTGATTCCATGATTCTATGAAAAGCAGCTCAAGACGATGCCAAATCTGAATGTAGAAGTGGAGAATCAGAATCTAATAAACCTCAGTGCAGGCCGTTTGGCCTGGCGTCCTGGTGTTGACAGGAGCTCAAGCTTGTTTTAGGGAAAAAAAAAGATTTCAAAATACTTTATTTGTGAGCTTTGGTCAATATAGAATATGCTAGCTAAGGACAAAATTTTGCATGCAAGCAGTTTATGCCAAAAGCACAAGGCAGAAGCTGCTGTAACAACAGGATCAGAGCTGCAAACATTAAACAACCTGACATGCCTTGCAACATGCCTCTGTAGGCTAGTACACTAAACTCGAAGAACTAATCCCTTAGTACAGGAGCAGTGCTTTTACACTGCAGAACAAGTACATTCCCAGAGTACAGAGAAAGGTTACATGACCATAACCTACAGACAGCACCAGTATATTTAACCATGAGATGCTAAAATCTGAAATACTTTTCCTACTGCTAAGCACAAGGAAATGATTTTGGAATCAAACAGAAACATTCAAGAAAGGACAGCAGAGATGGACCGTCAGTAGGAGAGACCCGACAGAAGTAGAGACAGTACGGGAGAAGAATTCTGAATGTGGTATTTAAATTATGAAGACAACAGTAAAATCTGTTCTCTTCCTCCTATTCAACTATGACCTCACTATGCAAGAATAAGGACCTACTCAAATGCACAGGGCAGCTAACTTGGGAATGGATAAATAAATATTTATTTACCCAGTCACAGCATGGGAGAGTAACTGACGCAGGGTGCTCCTGACAAACAAGATTTGCAAGCTGAAGTTGACAGGGCTTTTGTTAATTGTACAGTTACAAGTATTTTTAACTTTGTGAACTGGAATAAAAAAAGATTAGTCTTAGCTGTCATTCTCCTGTCTTAAAAATGAACGTCTGAGCGCCACAACAACTACCATGGAGAGGATACTAGACTAACTGGACTAGAGCCTTAAACAGAATGGCAGCTCCCATATTTCTGCACCTACTTTACAGCATTCCTGCTGTATTCATTTTGATAATAAAGTGGTTTCTGTTGCTAAAACTGCACAATTCCTTTCAGCCTGGTGAATAATTCTTCTGCGTTGCATAATTCTGGGGTTTATTGCAGCTCAAAGTCTCAAATATGCTGTTTTACTGAATCAATTAAAAAATGCAACTGGGTTCTGATGTGCACACAAAGTTTCTAGCACTCTCACTGTGAGTTCTGCGTAAGGAATAGTAAGTTGGGCCTGGTATAGGAAAAATTACCTGATTTTTTTCTCAGATTCACTGCTTTAAGAAGTATCAGAGATTTCATACAAGTCTGAAAGAGATCATCACTTGAGAATGCAGAACATAACATTCCACCTCAGCTGAGCATTTTGTTCAAAATCCCTCTGACACTATTTGGTAAGCAGTTTGTTCCAGCTAAAAAACTTTACAGTTGAGTCTACATTTTTTTCCACCAACAAAGGGTCAGAAGAGGGAAAATGCTTACAAACAAGTCACAGATCTAACAGGCAAATGTGAAGAGCTTCAGATCTGGAATGTCAGGCCAGAAGAACAGGTTCAGCAGGAAGCATTCAGAGTTGCCCTTCCTCCTTATGCTGCCCCTTTGAAAACTAAGAACACCAGCGTACACTGCTGTGAAGGACCTCATTCACACACACGTGCAGGCGTGCTTGCACAAACACACCCCTTACCTTATTTATCCATTTCAGCCCTGGTATTGTGTTAGAATTTATTTGTTCTTCCAGCCATGGGCGCATCCGCATTCTTTCGACAGGCATTGTTACCTGCGCTGGAAGGAGCTGAAGGGAACAAGGGACAACGTTACTTGTTTTCCTGGCAGCACTCAGCACAAAATACACACAGACCTACTTATTAGCAATTCGCAGGCACTTCACAATCATAAGACTGGCTTTAGATCCACGTAGGAGACTCCCCTAAGAGCAACTGAGATAAGACTTTTTCCATAGCAGAAAGTGGTCGGTCTTGTGGTACAGCTGCATAAGCAAACCCATCACCTGAAGATGTGTCAATGGCAACAGCTCTTCTAACGACACGGTTAGGATAGCACAAAGAAAATCAGTTGTCCTCCTGCAGAGACCTCTTTTGATGGCCTATGTACCTGCATTTGCTGAATACATTTTTTGCCAACAAGAGAAAACAACAAAACCAGAAAACAAAGCCACGCAGGAAACGTCTCAGTACTAGCTCTAATTATACATCTATTAACTAGAGTGCTTTCAAACGGCTGCTTCTGTCGCACAAACTTGATTAAGATAGCAAAAGCTGTATTTTTCATCACAGCACTTTATGAGACAGCTTGGTTCTGGTTGCACAGTACGACCCCTTCCCTCCGGATCTCTCTGATCAACTCAGTCACTCATTTTTGTCTTAAACTATGTTTCAGTAGTGCTTAGCTAGGAAGGGAGCACTCTGCAGCCCCCTCAGATGCACCAGGACACGTTATGTTACTCAGCTAAGGCTCCAACCGTCTTCTTTGTCTCTCCCTCACATACACACAAGCACACGTGACCCCGATGCCACTTCCCCATTTAGAACAGTAAATTATTGACAGAAGAGTCCAAAGTCTTGAAGCCAGGGCAAATAATTTTAAAAACATTAACCTATCTCAAAGTGCCAAGCAGCACTAGATGCAGATTAAAGCACCACATTGAACTCCTGCTAACCAGCCTGCAATCAATCATTTCCACGTTCAAGTACTTGCATTTAGGCTTCTTCTTCTCTCCCCCACTACACCAGGCTCAGCTCCTTCCTCTCTCCTTTGTTCTTCACATCTGCGTTCTCTGCATCATTCTTAACTTCTCTGCTCTGCTATTCTTGTCACCTTTGATCTTTAAAAAAAAAAAAAAGAAAAAGAAAAAAAAAAAAGAAAGAGAAAAACAAAAAGACTAGGCTACACATCTGAAAGCACGCAGCAGTGACACAAATGTAAATGTGTTTGTTCTTTCTTCCTATGGGATTCCGGGCATCAGACAGACTAACAATCAGGCAGCACCAAGCCCACACCCAGCACAAAAGGAAGAAAAATGTTCAAAGTTTCCTCTCATTGCTCTGAGGACATGTATTTCCTGAAACTAACAAGGAATTAAAACCTGAGCACAACAATAAGGCTCTCTGATACGTTTCCAGTGACCAAAAAGGTCTAAAATAGCTTAGAAAATGCTTGCGATTGCTCAGCTCGCTTTCAGGTTCACTTCAGATATGAGAAAGCAGACAACCCTGGAGTCCAGCAATGGCGGAACGCTCCTGCAAAGCCCCGGTCTGTGCAGGAGCAAAGCTCTTTTCTGAGTGACAGTGACACAGGAACGCAGAATCATTAAGGTTGCAAAATACCACTAAGATCATCTAATCCAACTGTCATTGCAGCTAAAATGCACTATTCCCTCCTCAGATATGCAACAAGTACAAGCACTTTCTTACAAAGCAGATGCAGCCAGGCCCCAGAAGCCCTTCCAGTGCCAAGTGTCCTGTATGGAACACTCAGTGCCACTTCTCAGCTATCAGAACGAGGGTCAGAGTTGAAAAATGCAAATGACTGCACTAAAAATGCAACTGCATTTCTATTTAGCCGTCAAGGAAGAAGCATGCAGATGCAACTAGCATCTTCCAAGCTTTTCTTCATAAGACTTCTCCAAATATATGTACACTCTGAGACAAGTCAAGGAAACGCTGCGTATTAGCTTCAGATTTCAATTTGTAAGTGCGTGCACAGGATGCATCCTGTGCTGTGGCTAACAAGCCTCTGAGACAAACTTCAAGCCTATCTGAATGAAGTAGTTACACAAAAAGCAAGGAAGTAACCTCTAAGGTAGCAGCAGCAAATTCCACTCGGGGGAGAAAAAAATAAAAGCTGCCTTTATGGAAAAGTGATGCTTTTCAGGAGAGGAGAAACTGCTGACACCACTGCTACAAGGAAGGAGGCCTCGCTCAGAACGGCAAGGTAGAGACATCTATCTCTTCCCTCTCACGTCCCCAGGGGCTCTGCCAGCTGTTCCCTGCAGATGCTTGTCTCCTTCTCAATGCCTGGAGTCCTCTGGGACCAGCAGAGCATCCGCAGCCAGCAGCATACACCTTCACATCCATCACCTGCACCACTTCAAGCTCCTCAGCGCTGAGCAGAAAAGCGGTTTGGTTTGTGAGAAGGGAGGAGTGGCTTCCAAGACATGTTTATCTGAAAGTAAAACCAAACCCAGCTAAAAATAACCCGTGGTGATGTCCAGCGGGAGGGAGCTGTGGGCATCTTCTGGGGAGCTGTATTTCACAGAAGGGCAAACGCAGCATGTGTGCATTCATCCAAACATACCCCGCGCTCCTCAATGACCACGAGCTGAAGAAAATAAAGCCTGACGTTTTCAGAAAGCACTCCTGGACCCTTCTGCCTTGGGACAGCGTGGACCATAACCACGCTAAAACGCAGTGCTTTTTTGGCAGCCGTAAGTCAACAACATCTCTGCAATGAAAATAACAAGTCGGCTCTATCTAGCAATTGTCTGCGTGAAATGAAGGTGCCACGTCTTCCCTCCGGGGCCGTCAAACATGTGCTTTGCTTGTACAGTAAGAAACACCACGATTCTGTAGTGCAGTGCCTCAAAAAGTAACCTCTGTATTTCACTACTGCCTTCCAGGACGTGTGGCACAGTTAAGAGGCAGGGTTAATTGGTGCACCTGGGTGTCTCGTGATGCTGGCTCCTTTCGGTGCTATTTTTGTTGTTGCCTTCGCTGTCAGCTTGAAATCCATCTCTCCACGAGTGGTGGCACAGTCACCTCCTGCCGTTAATCGCTGCTCAAGTTTTTAAGGATCTCTACAATTCCCCTAAACAGGCAGCAAAAGCACACTGAGTTTCACTAGCCATCACTAAATGTCAGGTCAGCTTCACCCTAGATTAGAATATGTTAATTATGAAGCAAACACAAAGCCAGAAACGAGGGTGAGCCACACAAAACACAGGGCACACCAAGCCCCCTCACTCCTGCTTCTCTCTGGTGTTTACCCATCAGAAGGGAAAAAGTGAAACAGTGAACCCTTTTAAGGAGAACGAAACGTTAACATTTAGAGTCTGAAGCAGGCCTGCAACATCAGGAGTGCCTCTGCACCTACCACCCACTGCTGATCAACCATCACGAGCCAAGGCTTTTCTCACCCAGATGGCTTTGTGAACACGATGAGGGAAGTCCCAGGGTTGCAAGCAACGCCTCTTTCTGTAAGGTTTGTTCATTTGGCTGAAGCTCAACCAATGCTCCCATCCTGACCAAAACCACGCAGCAGAGGGAAGTGCACTCCAGCGTGAGAGCAGCTGGAGAGGACAGGTGGCATCCCCAGAATCCAAAACTGCTAATGAAGACACTGTGCTTTTACACCACAGCTTCAAACTTGGTGCGTAGTGACCTCCAGCACCTCTCTAGGGAGGGCTCGGGATAACGCTCAGCATTTCCAGAGAACCATGCTGAAGTCAAACTTTCTGGCACGACACTGAGAATAATTGCTGTCTGTTTTTTCTTCTGGTTTATGATTGTCCTGTGGTGGGGGGAGGGGAGGAATAGAAGCCAAGAAACACAATCAGCTACTAATGCAGGTGGGACCCAAGAAAGCATTTTTCTATCCTACAAGAAGAGGAGAACTCATTTAGACATGAAAGTAGGCCTACCTACCAGGAATTCACTTTGTCAACACTCGCCATTCTTAACAAGAAAGCACATCAACAAGAACCACAATTTGTAACCATACGTCTTAGAAACATATTCAGCTCGATGGCTCTGTTAATATAATTTCCCTTTTCTTGCTGCATTTTCATCAACAACATCTTTCTTCAAGAGGGCCATAGTCAGAGGCTGTTGACTTCCCAGCTGTGGGAGCTGGAACACATTGACTGACATTATTTCAGAACAGCCATTACCCTTCACTCAGCGACTTAAGTCTGTGGGGAGTAATAATAGCACAGTAGCACTTTACAACAGTACTATTGCACTAATACTGCAGCAGTACAATGGTAGGAGTTTGACCGCTTTTGAAGGTTCGTGCTAGTTCTGCAGTCAGCTCTGACTTTGTTTTTGCAATTAGATACCACGAAAACACGGTGGAATCTCCTCTCTGACAAGCTATAAACTGTCCTAATCCCACAGACGCGACTCAGAGAGAAAGTGTTATGGAAGAAAGATAGCACTAGTTGCTGCAGTCTGGACAGCACAACCCAGCTATGAACGCAGAAACCTGGAGGAGGTCAACCAGCAACACAGCTTCTACTACAACACATCGCATTGGAAAATGAGATTTCTACATGGGAACTGCAACTGGGGTCAAGCATACAAGCCAACCTCTCGAGAAAGACAGCAGAAGGAAAAGAAGTGCAACAGTGTACGAGACCGAAGCACAGGTATAAGTGCTCTTATGAGTGGTGATACAAAGAGCATTGAGCAGGTAGCTGTCACTACAGCATCCTCAAAACATGATGTTCTATTGAATTTCGGCTCCATGCTTCTTTGCGAGATGTGTTTTCCTAACATTCTTTATGTGAGACTCTTTAGAAGGAAACATAGCAATTGTTTGTTTTTAAAGAGATATTTGTAACGTGTTGGTTATTCTCAAGAGATATTTCCCTTTAAAGAAATATTAGAAAAGCTGTAAATGACAGTCAGCTTACATTCTACCTATCCTCACAGCTTTAAATATTTTCACTCGTTAATGTTCTGTAAACAGCATGTAGCCCTCCCTGCTGTATGCCAAGACACACTGCTGATTTCCTTGATACCAGATAACAAGGAAATGACACTACTGACATATAGAAAGCACAACCTTTGAGAATGAAGAGCTCCTCAGTAGAATTATGGTAGCTGTAGAAAGAAAGTGAAAGCAATGGTAGAGCATGCAGTAAGTCTGAACAGTACGAGACGTTCTTTCTATTCCCTTCCGTTTTGCTCTGTCTGTCAGCATCTGGATAAGTGAGAAGACACAAAGGTTATTCCCAAACCACAGACTGCTCTATGCCTACAACAGGGATAGTTTTTGAACTTATCTTTATGGAAGCAAAAAAAAAAAAAAAAAGTGAATGAATAAATAAATAAAAATGGAGAAAGCAACTCTTCTTTCCCTCTCACAGAGTAAAGATCTGGATATGGAAGCACAGCTGTGAGAAGGCAAGGTGAGGTAAGGCACTTGGGGGTGTATTTGCAACACAGGTCACAGCCTTTCCCCAGAGGTATGAAAAAACATCTGTTCCCCAGAGGACTTGTGCAGAATATTGCACGGGATCTGGTTTCTCTTTCCTCTGTGAATAGAGAACTGACAAACTCTAAAACAATAATAATAGTAATCTGGTATCTGTGCTTTGCTGATAATCTTTTAAAGCATTCCTTTTGCTTCCTAACGCTGGTGCACATCAGAAAAGCATCCATCACTGTATGTGACCAAACATATGCTGAAATGAGAGCATATACTAATTTTAGGATTCAGGGAACTGGGTTCTGTATTTGTCCACGCGCCAAGACTGTTCAGGGATACAAAGAAACATGATCTTACTCTGACGACCAGCACTTAGAAGCAAAATTCTGTCCCTTGGTCACAACTTGGACTCTTGGAATAGCATTCTGTGCATACGGACTCTGAGCAAACCTAGCTTGGGAGTCACCCTACTCAGAGGTATTTCCCTGGGTAAGAAAACCTGTTAATGTGACCTGGTCAGAAATACTTCAGAAACATAAACAAGATTTAAGCTGAAACACACTTAATTCAACTGAATTCAGACATGTGAACTGCCCTGAACTGCATCCTACAAGAGACCTCTGCCTGGGTGTATTTCATGTCTTCCAAAAGCACAAAGAAAACCCTACCGCTGATGCTGCCAATGCAGAATTGACATGCCTGCTTTCTGACAACCCCAAATTATGCAAATGCACGTTATCTTTATTGGAACCTACAGCAAAACACTTAATTAAAGTAACATTAGTAAATGAGGAAAAGTGCACATATCCATTCTCACAAGAGCATGGGTTAAGAGTTCCAAATAAAACCCCGAAACTCTTGGAGTTGTAAAATAGAGACACAAAGCAAGAAAGAACAGGAAACCCTAGAAAAGACTTCTTAGACTCATGGATGAATTCATGATAGACAGCAAAACAGATACCCTCTCTGGTCTTTTCTTGTCATGCATTAATGGTGCCTCTCTTCTGCTCCCTACAAACACTGACACTATGAAACAGAGACAGTGCAAACATCCCAACTCTGCCTTGTGCTCACTTCCATTTACAGCCTACCCACTGTTCCACACCCCCCTGGCCATACTGATCCACACCACTGCAAAACCAGTACTTTTCCTGCTCTTTAGCAATGGCAGCAGCAGCAAACAAGGTCTGTGTGAGCGTGCTACGTCCCTCCTGAGCGTCACCAAGAAAAACAACTCGCAAGAGCCAAGGAAGGTCGTATCTCACTTGCTCAGGTGCCTGCAGGAAGGAGGAGACTCCATCAAGACAGGCTGGAAAGCCAACAATTAAAGAGCAGGCAGGCTGGTAAGGCACAGGTCCTCACAGCACTGGCACGCATGGCCTGGCCTGGCCATTAGTAAGGGCAACCAAGGGCAACCACAGAGAAATATTCACCTGCTTACTGCAGCTCCCAAACCACAGGCCACACCAGGATCATAGCTGGAAATCTGTGGGATGGTGCCAGCAAGAGCTGCACAGCTTCCAAAGGTCCTGCTCAGCATGGGCCGGTGGTGCTCACCTCAGGCTGTAGGGAGGTGTGATTGGATGGAGAAGAGGGGGTTATTCAGCATTCCCTTCTTGTGCTGCTGCTGCAGGAAAGGAAGATGCAGAAAGGTGGAAAGAAAAAAAAAGTCTTGTGTCCTCAAGGGCTGGAGGGTGGAAAAACTCCCCAGCCAACCCTACGTTCCTTACAAGAGAAAAAAAAAATGGAAGAAATACCTCAAACATGTACTGAAATCAGCATTATACACTGCACGACAAACAAGCCCAGGAAAACATACAATGGGAACTCATACTGTATAGAGTGTATTTCATCAGCCCTATAGCATTTCTGTTCCACCCAAAGGGTGTTAACATGTCCTGGCTGGGATTCAGACATTACACATCAAAACAGACTCTTTCCTTTTGGTTTCCATGCAAAGCTTATTTTCCCTCAACAGCAAAGACATGAGTTGTTGTTTTGTAGTGATCTCAGGCATTGTTAAAGGTAGCCCTCGGATTTGCAGACTTGAACTGCACCGAAGAAAAGCAGAGGTATTTTAATACAACAGAACCAGTAGCCTGGCTTGTGCTTCTGCACTGAGCTGCTACGAAACAATGCTTCAGCTTCTCAATACCTACAACAAGGTTTCCATTTTACTGGCTCTGATGCTGAATACAAACATAAGACCTGAATATCTGCTGCTGAGCCCATTCGCTTCTTTGGCAACACAGCGACTTACATCAGCTGGGAACTTGGCCCAGGCTTCTAACAAATACATTGTTAAAGATCATCCCTGCAGTATCTGTGCCACCAAGATCATCTGTACACCCACAAATGTCCCCAAGTGCGGTGAGCATACGAAGCCACTGCTTCACTTTAAAGGAATACCTCATTTCCTTCTTTTCTCTCTTTTGTTTCCCAGGTCTCACCTTGACTGGGGATGGAGATGCCAACTTCAGATGGGGTCAGGACGACAGCATATCCACACAAGTGGTAGCCAACGGCATGCGATTACATACAATTCTTTCCCCGCCACCTTCTCTACAAGTCTGAAATACAGCCACAAATCTCACCTGATTTATTTACTCCTAAGCTTTGTTTTAAGCCTGGTGATTGCTCAAGATTTGTTTTCAGCACCTGGGATATGTCACAGTTTTTCCCCCAAAAGCTGCCAGAAGACGAAGCGGTCATTTTTTCAGTAGTAGATCAGTCCTTCACTCAGACAAGTTTAGAAAGGGCTTGTTTACGACAGGAAAAATCACAGGCGTGGTTGTCAGGCAACAATTAATTCCTTGCATCGGGGAGCAGTTATCCCCCAATAAATCAATTCTAATCTGGAACTAACTGCTCACACACGAATCCACTCCCGGACACCCACATATAATAGCTGATGTGGCTCCACTGCGGCCAAACCCTGCGCATTCTTAAATCTGTCAGGAAAACTCAGCATTTGACAGCTGATTCATATGGAATTTTCTAGGCTGATGAAAACTAGAAGGCTGTTAAGGCTCAAAGAATTATCAAGAATCGCTTCTTTTATCATACTAATGCAGCTCAGCAGCATTTTTTCAAGTCCCTCCCCAGCTCTGTTAGACTCAGTGCTCTGTGAGGAGGCTTACAGGAGACATCCCCAAAACATCTGCCGAGCACACACTTCCTCCACACTACTGGTCTTGATGAAAGCAACACAAAATCATACATGCGAGTACTTAAAAGATGGGGATTATGCACTGTAAACACCTTTTTCAAAGCCTGCAGTATTCATCCCCTGTCCTGTCTAAATGCTCCTCTGACTAAATGCACGGTCAGGGCTTTGTAGGACACCACAAGTAAGAAAAGCAGCCGCTGTAAACCAGAAGTCCTTAATCTCAGTGTTCCCACACTGGTAGCTTGTGAGGATCGGGCAGGCCTCCAGAAAAGATGGTTATGTTTTAACGGCACTCAGAGAGGCAGAAAAATTATTTCAGACAGCTAAGCCGAGAAATGCGTTCAAGGAAGAGCTTTCACGTTTACTGGCCATGACCTGAACCTGATGTAATCCACCTTGCTCAGATTTGACTCGTTTCCCACAGCCAGCCTTGTTTGTGTAACACACTGTTCTGCAACATGCAGCAAAAACTATTTGCACGCTACTCTAAAGTACGATTTAATATTTGCTTAAAGCTTTCACTTTATTGTCTGGGCAAAGGCAGCCTCTACCACCGAAGTTAATAGCTAACCCACACCTTCTTTTGCTACCCTGACCTCCAATGCCAGCACAGCATCCAGAACCAAGAGCAGGAGTCAGAAACCAGCCCTGCCTAACTTCTCACTGAGCACCAAAACCAGCCCTCTCGTGGAAGCAGTTTACCCCTCACTTCCAAGGGAAGGGATGACTCCCAAACGCCTGGCTAAGGTGGTTCAATTATTAAAAGAGAAATATATGCTATTTTGGATTAGTAAAACACACTTCTGCCACTTACTTAGCACGCTTGCTTTAAGGACAGACCACAGAAGGCACAGACTTAGGGGCTGGGATACTCTGAATCATCCGCACGGCAAGCTGGAAACATGTCTGTCACATGCACTTATTTATGCTTACAAAAATAGCACCGTGAAAGAAGCAGATGCGTGAGCACAAAAAAAGAACTTAAATCGAGTTAGTTATTCTAGAGATACTGGCAGACACTGGTGAATTTAACAGGGAAACGTCCCCCTCTTGTATGTAAATGTTAAAGGTCTCCATTTCAAGAGCGCTAAATAATAAACGCTCCGTAAAGCCACGTGTTGAAACAGTATGTTGTAAGCCTGCTTTGTACAGAGATGTTACTCTTTCCACCACCACAGGACGTACAGGAACTTCTCTACTCATTCATGTTGAGATATGAATGGTTAAAGGGATTGCTTACAAAATATGTTCTTCCTCCAACGTTTGTGTCAATCACAGACTAACAGCAATGAGACAGCCCCAATTCCCGCTCTGCAGCAGCTATTTCTATCTCGGAGGCTTCCTAAAATACTGCAGAGATAGAGTGAGACCACTGAACTCATCTTCATTGCTATTCTGAGCCAGATAAACAACATTAAGCCAAACAAAGCCAGCCTTCAGCAGCTTCCCTCACGAATCCCGAATCTCCAGAACAGGTTTGGCACCCAAGGAACTAAGCCCTGATACACCTCAACGCCATGCTCACCAAGGGTGTGAGAATTCAATCTCTGCAGTTGAAGTCCTTCGTTTTGCACTCATACAGCTCCTCAATACCCAATCAACACTTCCTTCAATACAGGCCATGAATATGCGTCTCTACATACGAGAAGGATACACATTGGAGTTTCCCAGGCACCCCAATGCCAGCATTGCCACAGTGTTTCTCAACATCACTTCCCCACAAGAACGGGGTCACGCTGAGCATCGCAGGGTTATCACAGGAAGAACTAAATGGGAAAAGCATCAACCGGAAAACCAGTGGGAAAAGCTCTTACTCCTCATCCTCCACTCGGTTAAAGGAGTGTTGCCCTGTAGAAGTCAAATTTACCAACAGATGAAATAAATGGCAACATGGAATTAGACGTTATGAAGTCCAGCTCTCATGCTTCCTCGCCCTGTGTTTATTCTTTCATTTTTGCCAACTTGGAAATGAAAACCAATGGAGTTCAGTTTCACTTTTGTTTATATTTGGTTTCAATTTTATGCTCAAGTTTTGCTTTCACGTTTTGAACGTCACAGCGTGGGGATTTCAAATCCTGCAGGAAAGATTTCAGCAGCTTTAAAGTATCGGCCTCCTATCCTCCCCTTTTCTCAACTGTGGGATTATTTTTACTTCAGATACATTTTGTAAGACGCTGTTACAAATCCGGAATGCTTTTGGCAAGAGAATTGACTTACTTTGCTTTTAAACGTCAATATGCCACGCCAAATTTAATTCCACAGTTCTGTACTTCCCACTTGTTTCATCTCTCAGTTAAACTAAAGCACATCTGTACAGCTCAGCAAAACATCCTAAGATTAAGAGCAGCCAGTGCACCAAGGGGACAGGAAGCCCGTATCACACACCAAATGCATGTTCTATATACACATCTAATGCACGTACAGACCTAAACTTGTTCCTACTTCCCCTTATGGATAAATTAAGGCATTATCTTGCTTAGGTAATGCTGTAAGAGCTTCACCTGTAATGCCATCAAGCCACGTCCAACATCAATAGAAACACCACAGCACGGGTTTTGCCTTCTGTGCACTCACCGAGCCCCTCAACTCACAGATATCCCTCCATATACACCAGAAAGGAGACCTTTCTTACAACAAGCTGTAAGCACACCCTCCTTCTTTTGTGCTGTGCCCATGCTAAGCATGTCGGTCTTTAAAAACTACTGACAATGATTGTATAGAAATGGTTAGACAACATCCACTGCAACAGATGTACATGTGCTTTTGCCACAGCTTAGCTCCATTCCTAACGCCTTCATATGTTGCAAACATATCCAGCAGTAACTGCAAAAGTGAGATAAGTGTTTTACAGCCCATCAGTAAGACGCATGTGCTGCACAATGCATTCATCGCGCCATATACAAAATGGGTAATCGTATTGGTTAGCTATAAATATGTAGGCATTTAACTCCTAACTATTAACACGCTTAACTTAGGACAGTTACAATCAATACTAGTTTTTCCTACTGGCTACTTTAATCTTAACACGAGAGCTCACACATCATCAGTGCAAGGAAGAACCTTCATAACCTTCACAAGTAATGATTCAATGTATCTGAAAAAGAGAAGGAAGTTCTTTAACTACACCGAATACTTTTTTTCCCCCATAAGGTTATTCTTCCATGAGGAATATGCAGTGGAATAAATCTGTATTTCTCATTCTTTTTGGTTTGCTGATTTTCTTGTTTTCCTTTTGCAGCAGTGATTTCAAAAAGCAAAACATCTGACACTAACCACAGTCTATGGCAGCACAAGCTATAATAAAACTTCTGTAAACACTGCCTTATGGCTTATATCCTCAATATAACAATTACCGAAGGCCTTTGAAGAACTGGGTTCTAAAAGGTCAATCTTTAACAAGTCACGGAGATAAGTAAGAGTCCCACAAAACGAGTAACGTGTGATTAGTTCTCCTTCGGCCCTGCACATAGCAGGGGGGCTGAAACTCGATGATCACTGTGGTCCTTTCCAACCCAGGCCATTCTATGATTCTTTCTCTACGAACAGATCCAGACTTTCAGCACTGGAAGTCCACAAATGGAGGTTCTAATCCTGCAAACCCCCCAAGAACTTTGCTGGAACACCACTCCCATGCGGCATGAGGTGCACGCATGATGCATTTAACCTGCGTCTGGTGAACAAGCCCAGGTGTAACCAGCATAAATTGAACAGGGGCATCTCGGAAACACATGTTCTTTTTCCTGAAGTATCCTAAAAAGCTGTGGCACAAGATTCATGTAACAAAGGTCAGGGCACAGTCTCGCTTCTCAAGGTAACCTACAAATGGATCACTCCTTAGGCTTACGCTTATCCTCCTGGAGAAGATCTCTACCTGCAGTTAGTTCTCAGAAAGAATCCTCGATGGGTACCTGCTGTAGTTTGTGGATATTCGGTGCCCGAAGTTCAAGGCTGACATGCACCAACTGCTAAGCTGCACGGCAAGTTTCTCTCCCACAGGCTGCCTAATCGCTTGTGAACCTGCTTAAACCCCTGGCACCCACAGCACGCCGGGGCAGGGAGCACCGCATTTATGGGCTGCCCGACAAACACCTCCTCCTGTACTGAGTGTCTCTCAATTGTTTTCTGTGGGCTGCGCTTACCTGCTCCTCGCTGCCTGTTCGTTCTTCTCATTACACTGATGATTTCAAGGAACATTCCCATATCCTCCTCAGCCATCTCCTGGCCAAGCTGAGGCGCCCCAGTCTTTCACAAAAGCTGTTCTATCCGCCCGATTGTCCTCAATGCCTTTCTCTGCAGCTCTGCTGGTTTCACTGCACCCTTTCTGAGATGGGGAAACAGAAACTGTTAATGCTGTTCAGGAGAGGGGAGCAACAGGGGTTTATGGTGGCATGACGGTGCTTACTATTCCATGCTTTACTCCTTCCTAATAATTCCTAACCCGCCTCCTGCTTCCTGAGCCACTGCTGGGCACAGAGCTTATTTTTTTCATAGGATTACCTTCATCCTGTGATCTTTTCCCCAGTAAAAACAGTCAGTTCAAGCTTCCCTTTTGTATATAAAGTTAAGATTACATTCCCTTCCATGTGCATTACATTTCACTGGTCTGTACTGAATTTCACTTGCGGCCTTACAGCTGGGTTTTCAGCATAACAAGATCCTTCTGCAGGCTTTGCAGTTCGGCCTTTGGAGTTTTACTGCAGGGAACAATGGGTGAGTCCAACAAGCAAACTCGTTCCACCACCGCCCAGCCCCTCCTGCGCCCGCTGACCGGCGGGGACAATCAGCACCCTCCTTCCATCCAGCAGGCTGGCCACGGCCGTGCCCAGAGCAACCTGATCCCGCACTGAGACCAGCCCTGCTCAGGGAAGGGCGGTATCAAGGAGACTGCAACAACAGCTCAACAACACCTTTACAAACCCCTCAAGACTCGTGACGCACAAGGTCTCCTCAACAAAAGCCAGGCCTCTTCTTTCCCAAGATATCACATTTATACCTCCCGTTCACTAATCCCATTCACTAACTACTGGCAAACAAACAAACACGGAACCGACTGCCCTACAGTTCCCCGTCTCCGCAGAAAACTTGAACAACTGACAAGAGATTTGTCACCTTCTATTCCTGGAACACCAAGGCCAGCTCAAAGCAACAAGTGACACACATCGGGGAATGCAGTAGCAATTTCACATTTCAAGCGTCACCTCCTCCATCTCACCCTTCATTTCCAGCAATTTGTTCTGATACCCCCTTAGACAGTCACGCCTATTCGAGAGCAAACCCCAAACACGTTTACTCCTTAAAACAGTCGAAAGCCTCCAACAAAAGAACCTCCTGAAACTCTTCCTTGAGTGCACGTGACTCAAAGGCCTTGTTTCAGTCTTCTGTTACGACTTTATCTTCCTCGAGCACTCCTTCTGCACATGGATCACTTATCAGCAGGCTTCCTGCTTTTGATGCACTTCAAAGAGGATTTGTTGTTTGTTTTCATGCTTCTAGCAACTTGTTCCATGACTCCGTCTGGCCTACCTTATTATGTTTAACACCGATTTTACATTCTTTTCCATCCTTCTCACTGAGCAGAAAACTTTAACTCGCTGAAAGACATCCTTTTACTTCTGCTGAACTGCTTCACTTTGCTTTCCAGCTTCTTCAGCTCTTTGGGTATTTCTGGCAGATGCCATGCAACTGCTTTGAGCCCCTGTTACGCTGCCTTTGAAGAATTATGTGCCACCCGCAAGTATTTTACACATTTGACTGCCTCTCGCCCTTACACTCATGAAATTTGTTCTTCTTTCATGAAGATTTATCATGGAGAATTAACATCACCAAGGTAGCCCCTTGGTTTTACTGCTCCTGAAACAATGGTTCTCTGCTCTACCTTATCATGACAGCCAGTCAACACCTTGAACCACGCAGCCTTAATCCACGCTCTTCCTATTTAGGCCTGGAGCACCGACTCACGAGATCCTGTGCTACTTCCCACCACAGGTGGTCTTTAACAACCAGCGCCCCACTTCAGGCACACAGAAGCTATCCCACCCTCCCTAGGCCAGCTGTAGGCTCTCTCACTACAGCTTCCGCCATTTCTGATACTCCAAGTACTGTATCGTGAAGATGTACTGACTGCAGTTTTAATGCTACAGGGATGGCCCTCTCCAGGGAGAGGTTATCTGATGGCAAACTTCACATTCCTCACCTATATGCTCTCATTCTTCACCTATAGGCTTTCCCCACAGTTTTGGTTTAAAACTTCTATTTTTATACACGCACATTACACATACATAAATGCATACTTCAGCTTAAGGCACGCGCGGATTTATCCAGATAAATCAATTTTTCTAATGCAGGCTCCTTCTATTCCAAACATATTTCCAGTTCCTCTTGAACCTTAGCACCCTTCTGCATCATTCTCTCCAATGCATTAAGACTGCTTCTCTGACACCGCACACAATTGCAGGCCTCTGTACAGTGCAGATTTGGGTCCTTAGCCCCTTATCTAACAGCATTATTTTACTTCTCAAACCTCCTAGCTACCCCTTCCTATGCAGCATGGTCTCTGACTAGCAGCCTTTCTCAGGAGACTGGCTTGCCATAACAGATCAGAGATATCTGTCAGAGATATCACCAAGATACATGTGTCAATGTGGCTCTGAACACCTCTGTCTCCCAGCCGCGATGCCCAGCTCCCCCCACAGCATCACCTGGCTGTGCTTGTAACCAGCCAAACACATGGAATAGGGTCTCAGTGAAGCAATATCGTGCCGAAGGACTCACTGCGCACTCATGCTTAACCACACTGAGTTTTGTCATCAAGAAGGAACCACGCCATGCCGGGGGCACATGGAGCAATCCCTCTGAGAGACACTACCAGTACGGGACAGTGAAGCCTCAGAAGGGGCCAGTGGCACGGAAAGGTTGTGATTCAGACAGAAACCATCTGCCTCACAGACCACTCGTGCTAGTTTTATAACTGTGTCACCATTTCCGCACCAGGGTGAATTCAAATTGTGTTGCTACTTTCAACTCTTTTTTTTTTTTTTTTTTGGTACTACCAAAGGATGCTACAGGCAAATCTAATAACATTTAGTAACTATAATTTTAATGGTGAAGCGTTTCATCTCAAGGAACGGAGGTTCTGCTTTACAAACGCTCCTGCATTCGGGAGATGGCTGTCCAGAAGACCTGAGCGCGGTATAAATGACAGACGTCTATCATCGAGGAGCAACGTTCTGGGCGCTGATCATGAAATCGGTACAATCCCGCTCAGTGTATAAACACCTCAGCCTGAAACTCACTGCTGCGTTCGGTGCTCCCTCAGTGGGGGTTAACGACCGGAACGCCGCTGGGATCCGGGCCGGGAGAGGCAGTCCTTCAGTCCCGCAGCCCGGATCGCGGCCGTTCGCCCACACAGAGCTCGGTGCTGCAGCCCGGCCCTCCTCGCTACGTGCAAACGAAAACTCCGGCTCCTAACTTTTCTTCGGGGAAGATGTCCGGCTCTCGGCCCTTCGCTCTCTGCCGCCCTCCCAGCAGGGCAGAAGAGCCGAAGGGACGCGATGTGACAGCGCGCCGCGTAAACAAAAGGCCGCTATTCCGGCCGGATCGGACGGGGAGCGCCGTTCCAGCTCCAGCGCCGTTAGGTGCTGCTGATACCGGCCCGCAGCTCATTCCGATCACGTACTAAAAGGACGAGCGCCCGCTTCCCACAGCCGCGTTTCCCCGCTGGATGTTTACAGGCCACCCGAGCGCCGAGGAACGGCCCTGAGCGCCGCGGCCTCTGGGCCCGGACCACCATCCCCGGCGACCCTGGCCGCGGCCGTCCGCTCCGCCCGGGCCCGGCGGCAGCGAGGCGCCCGGAGAGCCCGGGGAGGGGACGGCGGAGCGGCCCGCGCCGGGGCCGAGCGGAGGCCGCCGCGGCGGTTGCGCCGCCCGCCGCTGGGCGTCACCGCGGCGGAGGGTGGGGGGGGGAGGCGCGGCCGCCGCTTGTGTAACGGCCGGGAGGGGCCGGGCAGCGCCCCCCGCCGCGGGCCTTCCCGCAGCCCCTCGGCCCGCACCGGCCGGGGCCGCGCCCACGCCGCCGTTCGCGGCAACAAGTGCGGGGCGAAGGGCGCCGCGCGGCCGCGGGGCTCCGAGCGCGGCCCGCACGGCGCCGAGCGCCCCGCCCGGGCCCGCGGCCTCCTCCGGCGGCGGGGCTGCGCTCGGTGCTCCCGTGCCCGCTCCTTTGTCCCCGCAGCGAGACGCGCCCGCGCACCGGCAGCCCCGCGGCTTCCGCGCCGCTCCGCTCCGCTCGCGGGCCCGGGCTGTGGCCGCAGCCCCGGCGGGACGCGCGCACCGCCGCCGCGGCGATCTCAGGGGGGGGAAAAAAAAACCCAAACAAATAAGATAAAAAAATAAATAAATAACGCTATCGGCGCTTTTTACCTTTCCGGCGCGTCTTCGCGGCACTTATATAATTCCTCAAGGTTACCGCCGTTGCCAGGGGACGCGAAATGGAAATGAAAACAGGCGCTGAATAATCGCGGGAGCAAAACTAAAAGTTACTCCCTCCGCCTCGGCTGCGAAAGGTCCAGATCGAAAGCAAAACAAGGAGAGGAAGCGGCGAGCCGCCGGCGCTTGGAAATCCCCCCGCCTCCCGCCGGGCCGGGCGGCCGCGCAGCGGCGGGGGCAGGGCTGCGGAGCCCGTCATCGCGCGGCTCGGCCCCGGCCCGCCCGCAGCCCGCCCGGCAGCGCCGGCCCCGGGGGCGGCCGCGGGGCCTGTGCGGAGCGCCGCCGTCCTGCGGGGGCCGGGCGCCGCGCGCCTACGTGCGGCCGCCGCTCGCCTCGGGGCGTCGGGATCCGCGGGCCGGCCGCCGTGCGGGGAGAGCCGCGCGTGCCTCCGAGCGGCTCCGCGCGGAGCGCCGCTGCGGGGCCCCTCTGCCCAGGGAGGAGCGTCGGCCCCCGCGGCGCGGGCAGTGCCGGGCCGGGTGCTTGGAAGCCAGCTTCGCTTCACGAAAGCTCTTGGTTTGCGGCGGGTTCCGCGAACCGCCTTCGGTCGCGGTGTCTGCGGAGACCAAAGGTGGCTCGCGGAACTGAGCTCACCCCGCTGCGCGCCGCAGAGGTCCGACTGGCCGAAGGGAGGCTGCGTGCGTCATCCCAACTGTGCCCAGAGACGATGAGGGAAAGGCCTCGAGCGCAGTGGGAGATAAGGAACTACTCGTTGCAAAAGGTCCTGCATAAGTACAGAGTGGCATCCACTCCTATCCTGCGTACGTGCGCGTCTATACATTCTTGCACGCGTGTTCACGTGAGCGAGCTGTATCCACAGAGCCAAAACATGCTAACTGGAAACTCGGTTTCCTGGTTCTTTATAGACTCGAGGTCTCCGTAGGAAACGGTGGCGCACAGCCAGCGGTGCTGACCCCGAGCAGGGTGGAGGCAGTCCCCGATGTGAGAATCCACCCAGCTGCCGCTCAGTCATCACCACGCTGCAGAGGGTCACCTGGGTGCCCTGCAGGTGTCACAGAGCTGGTGGGGAACTGTGGAACAGAGCACAACGGGGAGCCCCTCCGCCTCCCATAGGGCACAGCGGCAAAGGCTCAGAGGAGAGCAGCAAACATGGAGTGCCCCCGGTGCCCGAGCAACTGCACGGCCTGGGGCTGTAGAGCTGTAGTATAGGCTGTAGAGACGGTAGTAGAGAAGAATAGGGATGCACTGCTTGCTTTCTTTTCTAATGTAAGAACTAGAGAGCATCAAACGAAACTAGCAGGTGGCGGGTTAAAAGCAGCCAGGAGGAGGAGGCTCTCCGCACAGCAGTTAATTGAGCAGTGGTATTTCCTGCTTGAAAGTTCTAAGAGGTCACAGGGCATCAAAAAGCACCCGAGCACGCTCACAGAAGGAAAAAAACACGAGGTGACGTTAAGTGTAAAGACTCTGCATCGAGCTGCCCCCTAGGCAAGAGATTTCTAGAGGCTGGAAGCTGTTTGGTGGCTGCAACAGTAGCCATAGACCTTTGCACCTCCATCTCAGCGGGATGTGTTTTCTTACTACGTTTTGCTTCGAGCATTTAGTTGTAGGTGTCGCAAAGGGCCCAACCGTGAATGCCTGCAGTCCGCCCAGCACCGCTCGGACAGCTCACTCTGCAGAGGGAAAGGCCGGCCGGGCTGGTTTTGCACTGCTGTATGGCTCTATGGCTGTTGGCGTTTCCAGTGTACGCTCTTAATTGGTTTGCTGAATAGGTGAGCTATGAAAGTCGGTAGTTGATGCGTCAGCAGATGCCGTGGGAAGAATGCTTACAATCACGCTAATAATTTGATCTCACATTCAGAGGACGACTTATTCACGGAGCGGCCAGGCTGTGAATGACACTCACGGTTTTTGGTCACGGAAGACCCAGGAAGGAAAAATAACCAGTAGAATTTCCAGCTCTCTCTTTCCATTTCTTCCCGCTGCCTTCCCCTGATCTTCTCAGGGCTCGCTCGAAGGCAGTTGCAAGGACATTCCTCTCCGTGTCTTCTGCAATGAGAGGTTCACGGGACGTACTAGGAGTTAAACCTTCTGCTGCGATACTTGCACCATGCTGAAAGGTAACGGGAGCGCTTTTTGACACGGAGCCTCCAACGATGACTTCATCCCACCCGAAAGCAGAGTTCCAGCTTTCCTGACCTTGCTGTTTCAGTCAGACCTGGCAACGCTCAAATCAGAAGATCTAACCACAGAGCGTCAGATATTCAGAGCGTTTTCTCTCCAGAATTGCCAAGGTTTGCAGCTCGCTCTATTCATCATCTCCCACAGGGAATCAGTTGATTCCGTTCGCACCCTGCCTGCCGTCCGCGGAAGATTAACTGTTCTGGCCTGGCCTTGATTTCTATGAGAAGGAAAAAAAAAATCCTTGAAAATGGGTATCCGTGAAGTTCCGGAGGGTAAATAAGCCATCCAGCTTATTTTTGAAGCTTAATAATATTTAGGGAACTGCTCAGTCCCGCGTGCCAGCAGCACCACCCCGATGCTATCTGCAGCATGTGGAGTGCTTTCTCAAGGCACCTCGGTGCAAACTCACCCGTGTGACACCTCTGCTCTCAGCTAGGTGCTGCTGGCCGGGAGCTCTGCCCCCGACAGCCTGAAGAGGGTGTCTCAATTACAGAGTGCTCCTCAGCTCTTGTGTTATTACAGCTGCGCCGATCCGATGGCTAAGAGCGTAGATGGTAGGAGCGCTGCTTTGTTGTTGTTGGTAATAATGACATCAAACCATTCCAGCATGGAAAAAAACAAAAACCCTGTTGCTATTTTAGTGTTGTGAAAGGATGTTTCGGGGTGACTTCAGAACAGGAATGTCTGAATTATCTAAAGAAAGTGCTCAGAGCAAGATATTTTTAATCAACACTGTAAACACAGTCCTCTCCAGCCAGCAGTGAGTGCAGTTTGCAAAACGTGCCAAAAAAATGAGCCAGAAAAAAAGAAAAAAGAGAGACCAATGTGAGAATAAAGCTTTTCTTTTGCAACACAAAGCCTCTCACACCTTCTGTAAAGGTGGGTGCCCTCATTAATTAAGCTGCTGCTTTACCCAGCCGCTAGGGGAGTCGCTCAGAAAGAGCCCAGAGGCAGAATAACAACCCATAGCAGGAATGATGGAAGCACAGCGTGGCTGAGCTGGACAGGGCCCTCTGACCCCTCTGGCCCTTCTGCCCCAGTCCTGCTCAGGCAGG
This sequence comes from Gallus gallus, assembly GCF_016699485.2. NCBI lineage: Eukaryota > Metazoa > Chordata > Aves > Galliformes > Phasianidae > Gallus > Gallus gallus. The sequence goes on along the minus strand of NC_052535.1, from coordinate 39,092,291 downwards.
GACACCCTGTGCAGGGGCCCAGGCCCCTTTGGGAGCTCTCCCAGTAGGAAGCTCCACGCTAGGGGTGTTGAACTGAAGGGCAGAAGGGCACGGGGAGCAAACCAGCTGTGGCACCTTCCCAGGGCGTCACCTCGGCAGGTGGGCCAACGTGGGCTAACCAACATCCCACCTCTCATCATTGCCTCCATAGCTGCTGCAAGCCTGCACTGGGCAGCAGAGCAGCAGCACAGGCTGTCACCCTCCCAGCCCCTACACCAGCAGAACAGAGAGAAGAATTTGAAGTCTTCTTAGCACACCTCTGGCTCAGGCTGCCTCCTGACAGCAAACCAGGCTGTGCCCTGTGCCCACATGTCTGTGGGGATAGGTACAGACAGCCTGAGCCTTTCCTCTTTGGCACATTCCCTGTCTCACCCTGCAGCACAGACTGGGCGATGGCCGAATGTGATCCTGAAAACAAAGAAGCCAACTGTAAAGGAGCAAAATATAAATGTTTAATTTTAGGCTCTTCTACCTTAAGTAATAGTGGCCACTGCAAGATACAGAGCCATTTCAAAGACATAGAATCATAGAATCACAGAATGGCTTGGGCTGGAAGGGACCCAAAGCCACCCCTGCCCCAGCTCCTGCTGTGGGCTGGGTGTCCCCCACCAGCTCAGGCTGCCCAGGGCCCATCCAACCTGGCCTTGGGCACCTCCAGGGTTGTGACACCCACAGCTCTGGGCAGCACTGTCAGTGCCTCATTGCCCTCTGAGTAAAGAATTTCCTCCTCACATCTAACCTAAATCTTCCCTCTGGTAGTTAAATGCCATTCTCCCTTGCCCTATCACTAGCAGACCATGTACAAAGTCACTCCCTCTCCTGCCTGTAAGCTCCCTTCAAGTACTGGAAGGCCGCAAAGTCAGAACCACCTTCGAGGCATTGTCTGTTTTGCCTTTTCTAATCAGTGTTTAATGATTAACAGACGAGTAAGTGCGGTATAAGGAGCGCTGCCTGTGTTGGAGCTGCCCGGGCTGACCACCAGAGCTTCAGGACAGCTTCTGCACGCCCGGCTTCCCGTTCTTCCCAGGCACAAATGGATCCACCTTCTGCGTGCGCTGAAATAGCTGAAGCCAAGCTCATCTACCGCGCCCCTGTTGCCAGCCTGCAGAGCCCAGTAAGTTCATCTTCCGAACAGCAGCAGCTGGCTCTGTGAGCTGTTTCTGGAGTGCAGCTCGGCAGTGACTCATCTCTCCTGGAGCCCATCTCGCTGCACTTCTCCCCCAGCGAGTCATTTCTGTCGCTCTGACCGTTGCCCCGCTCTCGGGTTTGCTCAGCCAACGCAGCCCAGGAGGGGCTCTCGAGGCGGGATGCCAGGGCTGGGCAGATAACCGGCAGCGGCGGCACCGACTTGCAGTCCTCTGTTCCCAGGATTGGCCTCCTGCTGGGGACCCGCCGGGGTGGGCTCGTGGGGAGGCATTGCAGCAAAGCAGCTGGAAGTGCTGAGCCCTGGTGTGTCAGCCCCCAGCAGGGTTGCTGTGTATCTGTAACAGAAAGAGGTTAAGGGAGGGGAGGGAGGGAGGGAGGGAGGAGGAAAACCATTGGCTATTAATAGCAAATATGAGTAGCAGCTTTATTTTGAATGCCTTCTTTAATTAGCGATGTGCAAGAAGGCTCACAATGCGCATTACCTGCTGACTTGCCACGTATAGATCCGAGAGAGGCCGACAGATGAAACACACTTTGCGAAGCAGGGGAGTTTTAAGTAGGCAGAGCTAAACATCCAAACTCAAAAACAACCCGGGGGTATCGCTCAGACAGCCTCAGCGCCAGCCTGGGCTCAGGGAATTCAGCCCCCTCCCCAGCCCCAACCGCCCGCATTGGGTTTCCTCACTGCTCTCATTTCACTCCTTGTCTTTGTGCCTGTGTGGATGGGAAGTCCCCTGAGACAGCAGCTGTCACGTTCAGCATCGCGGTGCCCAGCACAAACGTGTCCTGCTGTTGGAGGGACCCCCACTCTTGCAACACAGCCCTATGCAGTGGCTCTCCAGCAGAGCATTACGTTTGCCTTTGTGTTTTCCGTACCTCCAAGAAGGTCAGCAACAACCAGAAGGTGATCCAGGGCTAGGAGGCAGCAGGGCAAGCTTGCTTCCTTGGCTCTGTAGGTCACAGCTGGGCCCAGGAGCCCAGCTAGACACTACTAATGCATTCAGTCGGGGGGGGGGGGAGGACTCAAACAAACAAATAAATAAATAAAGCTCAGATGCTCGTGGTAATTATTTACATATTTGCACCTTGCTTTAAAGCATTCCACGCCGGGTGGCAAATCCTCCTTCTCAGGGAAGGAGCACTCCGCAGGTATGCGTGCTATTGAGCTGCTAAGCGGCAGCGGCAGCCCCAAGGGGAGGTCCGGCAGGCAGACAGCTGCAGCAAAGGCGGGCGGCTGCCAGGTGGAGGCGGAGCTCCTCCTCTCCCATGGAGGTAGTTCTATGGGAACGCTGAGTCACCTGTTCCCCGCATAAAGGAGCTGGAGAAACGGTAATTACATGTAATTTCCTCGCGTTTCTTTTGCTCCTGCACCATCACTTCGCTTTTGCAGTGAATTTGGCTGTCGAGTCAGGAGTTTTCTTTCTTGGAAAGCATTGTAGTCTTGTACCTTGGGCTAATATGTAACAGCCTGATAAGGCGGTAACGGTAATAGTTCTCAATCAGCTTCAAAGCAGGGGTAATCCATCATTCCTTGGCAAGCGAACATTCAGTGCGCATAAAATAGCTGTAAATACTTTGTGGAATTCTGGCAAATAACATTTACACAAAGCTATTAGCTCTGGGGGTGAGGTTCCGGCAGGCTTCCCCTCTCTCCAGTCAGGGATTTGAGGTGTCTGTGATGCTCTGCCCGACCTCTCCCTGCCTGCAGTGCTCTGTGGGTGCAGCCCGGTGTCCCAGCAGCACCCGTCACCCTCAGGAATCCAGGACTGCTCAAAGCCATGCCACGTTTAGCTCCTTCACTTTCAGCAGCACATCACCACCTGTCCAAGCTGCTCCAAAAGCATGTCCCCAATGCTCCGAAAGTGGGTTGGAAAAGGGTGGCTCCTGCAGCTGTGTTAGCATGGGCCTGCAGTCAGTGCTTTACACGGTGGCCAAACAAATGGTCCTCCATCTTAGAAAGCAGGGAAACGGTGAGCTCCACCGCAGCCACGTTATCTCTCAAGTGAAGTGATGAAGATGCAGTTGAAGTCCAGAGGAAAGCCGAGGATTGAACTGAACGTGTGGCTCTCCACACTTTGTACATGTAACTTCAGTGCTGGATACCCAAAGTGGACGGCTCACTGGGACTGTTACCACCCTGCATTCCCAAAGCAAGGAGGCCCGGGGAATGCCCCATCTCTGCCCTCGGCAGCTCCGTGCCCATCTCCAGCCCTGTGGGCAGGAGCATGCAGAGCCTCGGGCAGGCTGCGCTCAGGGCTCACCCCTCACCATGCGTGGCACAAAAGGAACATAAACAGGAAGCACGAAGCCACAGGAAGTTCGACTACAGAAGTTTCGCTGTTCATAGAAGCATTATTTTTAATACTTCTATCACCATACCTCATGTCAGGAAAGAGCGTTTGATTTCTCCTCCTGCTCAGAACTCGGGGAGGTAAAACGTTCCCTCCAGGTTAAAGACTGTCTCCCAGCCTGATTCTTGCCATGGTACAGCATGGTGGCACCAAGCTGTGACTGCTCACACCATTACACTGCGGGTGCTGGGATTAGACGATCACTTTCCCCCAAATTCTCTGGCTATCTGCTTTCTAATTTCTCCTTCTCTGGTATCAGCACACCTCACCTCCAGGATGTCCTCATCCGCAGATGCAAACTAAGCTCCATCCCCTGCCCCGCTGACAGATGGACCACTGCCTGCTCCATACACAGTTCTCTCATCACACTAAAAGCTAGACGGTCTCCCCAGTCATTCCCCTTGTTAGCAAAACCTTCATGTTGATAAAATACTATTTCTGACCTCCATTACTCACCTCCCGCAATTCCTTCCCTGCTCCTTTTCCCTCCCTTTTCTCCCAGCTCCATCACGCACCACCAGCTGAACACAGATCACCATCTGTGGTTTACCTGGAGGTTTTGACCACTGTTATCTAGGGCATTCCCCTGCTTTGAGGATTTTGCTTCCTGAACACTTGCAGTGACCGTCCTCCTTCCTCATTAATTCTCTGCTCCCTGGTCCCTTCCCCCATGTCCCTCAGCCCTCTTTTGTAAGCCACACGACTTCCTCCTTCCCCCTCTCTGGGAAGATTTTCTTAGCGTTTTTCAGCCACTTCCCTTTTTCAGGCTCAACGTGCAGCCATAGACAAATGAGCACGCAGCATCCTGGGCACACACGGGAGTAACCCCTGCCTCCAACCGGCTGCCTGCCGCAGCACATTTTAATCCCATCAACAACTGCACCAACTATTTATAATCAGCTCTCTGATTACGTTCCTAAGGTCAACGTCCAGCTCAAAAGACTTGGAGCGGCCTGAGCACTGCTGCAATTTCTCTCCTCCCTGGGGACTCACAGAACGTGCTCATCCATATGTGCCACCTGCCTGCTGGTAGCCCACCTCCCTCCTGGTGGCCCACTCACCACTGCCCTGGATCACACCAATGTGGCTCCATGAGGTGCTGTCAAAGGCAGTTCAAACCCCTGTGCTGGCATGCCGAGCAGATGAAGCCCACGTTGTGGTCTGCACACCGTAAACCCCAGCAGGACCCCAAGCCAACTGCAGACAAAGCAAGGTGGTATCCCCCTTTAGCCAGCCTTGTTGCATGGTGCCATGCAGTAGAGGTGCGGACTGCAGGAAGCTGCTTTCAGCTGAATGGGATAAAAGGGAAGGCAAAACATTCTCACTTAAGCACCGGAAATTGAAAGGGAGAGAAAGAGGAAACGCCTGTGTCTGTTACAAGGGATCTTACAGAAAGAAATTTCTCTAAGGTAGCTGTCAATGTTTAGTTTTACTTACGTTCTCGTACAGAAGATTGCTGGTTGTTTCCACTGCTCTCCTTAAAGGTGTTATGGTTAAATAAGTAGAACCTGTACGTTCTTAATGACCATGAAATGTTATGGCAGTACCCTTCATACACACGTCCACCCTTGCATCAGATCCTCAGAGCGCTCAGCTAACATCACCATTTGATGCACGTGAGAGAAAGCTCGCAACGTCATCCTCCTTTAGAGGGAAGGAGACAACTCAGAATGGGATGGCCAATTTCTATATATAATTTGAGTCCAGGAGGACCAACGATATCATCTAGGTTGGTCTTCTCACACCCCATGCTACTGAACTTCACTGGCTGAGTCCATGTGAAGCTCACCATGTTCAGCAGACAGCAACATCTTGGCCTCGCAGCAGACAGAGCACTGTCACCGGTCCCGGCGAGCCCTCCCAGCTTTGGTGCAGCAGTGGTGACCTACTGAGCTCAGTTCCAAGCCTTGTGTGCAAACCTTGAACAAAACACTTTGGAAAATGAATACTGTGCATCTTTCTTTTGAGGCATCTTAATTACACGACCAACTTCATGACAGAACACAGTGGTCTCTAGCAAAAAGGCAAACATGACGTGATTGGAAACGTTAGGCCTCGCTACAGAATTAGATTTTTAAGACTTGTGTTTAAAAAGCCACTAAGAGCTGTGAAAGAGCCGCTTCATTCAGGGCTGTTTCGGTTTTGTTTTTGAGTTGTTTGTCAGTGGGAGTTTGGGAGATTATTGTGCTATCTACGGTGACACCCCGTGGTGGTGAAGAGTAGCTATCCCTGAACCCTTTATCTCACAGCAACAGGCTCTGCTGTGACTGTCCTGCTGCTTACCTTCACTAACAGGAGGAGATGTACCAAGATATACCACTGAAAGGTAGTTTTCATCATAACAAGCCTAATTCCTTTCAGGATATAAGGAGAAAAGTTTCCTACCACGATGTAATTTATCCCTTACTACCTATACTGTTAATATTTCCAAAAGTGATTTCAAAAGCAGAAAACTAATACAAGTAACACTGCATTTAAGAATATAAATTGTATATAAAAATACATCTGCAGTAAAAGAGGTTACAGTACCTATCCAGATGAAGTGCCACAACAAGGCCACAGGCTGCAGCTCGGGAGGCTCAGGATGGGTGCTGGGAACGCTCTGGGGGCTGTGGTAGCTATGTTCTTGGGTGGGTACTACAGCATGGTACTGCCCAGGAAGGTCATTGTATTCTTACCCTTAGAGGCTTTCGGGATTTGGCTAAAGGAAACTGCTGCTGTGCTGCTGCAGCGCTGGTGATGGGGCTGCTTTGAGTGGGATGCTGGAAATGCCCTCTGGAGGTTTCCTCCAACCACTTCTAGGAATGAGGCAGCAGCTACCAAGGAGGCAGCCTTATCGGAGCTAAGGCTCCTGGTACTGCTCCAGAAGCACCGGTGTCAAACACCTACGAGACAGAGACACATATGTGGTCATAACTGAAATTGACGTTTTGAGTATCAAGGGCATGAGTTCTGTTCTATAGGTAGCTCAAGGGCAGACTCTTAGCAAGGACTTACTGGCATCTACCTTTGACTCACCTATCTTTTATTTTTTTTCTTTTAATTAAGGTAGATTTGACAATACACGGTCCCACAGGTTGTTGTAGGAGAAGCCAAAGTAACTGCATTGAATATACAGATTCGCTTCGCCAGAAAGGAGTTCTTGACCTGCTATAATAAACCAAGCACAACAAATTGCCTACCCAGTTTCAACCTGGGTCCTGCTTCTCTTTGTTCTTTCGTTGCATAGCATCACATGCATTTAAAGAACCAACACTGAACATTTCAGTTTTGCTGATTGGCTTTTTTCCTCCCCAGTTTTCCTGGAGTAAACAAACCTCATTTCATCTCTCCCGCGTCATCTTTGTTAATTTCCTCACAGATCTGTGGCAGGTTTGTGGTTCTGGTTGGCTTTTCAAATCAGCTAAAGACTAAGATCAGGCTTCTTAAAAGCCTTTTCAGATACTATTTATACCAACGATCTAGGTATCTGTGAGAATATGTGTATGCTTAGTTGAAAACACAAGCACTTGTTTCCCAAGTTCAGCTTAAGAACTGCAACGTTTGGTATGAATGCCTGCCCCAAAACACTGAAGAACTTCCAGAAAACAAAGAAGCAAAAACCACAGCAAGAAGACAATTGCCTCCCTCATATTTCAGAAGTTTGTTGGACAGTATGTCTTCCAAATTACTCTTTCCCTATGGCCTACCTCTGTATCCTCCTCAATAGCCCTCACTTGTTGTAGCTGAGCTTCAGCTTAGTTTTTCTCCATTCTAGCAAATACCAGAGAAGTTGTAGAATCTTTTTTTTTTTTCCTTTAAAGAACCAAAAACCAAAATGAGATTATTGTCTGTAATGACCACTCATTAAGTCAGGCTAAGTCTTGTAAGGCAGGACTAAATAATAGTTCCGATATGCAACAGAACCCAAATTAACAGTGTTTGTTTCTCATGAAGGATTCTGAAGCATTTGCTGGTGAGTTTTGGTTCTCATATTTTAGTGCTGGAAAACACAGGGTTGAGATTCACCCAGCATTTCACTACACTGTAGCAGAGCCAAGCCCAGAGCCTGTACGTCCCAGCTACAGCTTGCAGAAGTTGAGTAGAATTCTGTAATACCTTCAGGAGCTGGAGATGCAGGAACTCCCGCAGCCAAAACAGCTATTTTGGAAGAGTGGTATTTGTGTGGCTGAATTACCCCTGCAGGAAAAACGTTGCCCAGATGTAAACAGAATGTCTGACAGATCAAAACCAATTGCCAAGACTTTGCTTTCTTTAGTGCCCTTTCACCTGTGTTTGGAATAATACTGCTTTAGCTGGGACAGGACGAATGACATTTTCACAACAAAGAATTCAAGGAACAATCCTATTCCCAGTTACTTTAAAGTAGATTAACAGCAGTCATCAGAATGCCCATTTACAATGTTTAAAGTCACCTCCCCTACATAACTTTTGAACCTTTAATCCCCATGTCTCACTCACCCCCCTTATTACCTGGCTATCATGAAGGGTGTAATTGAAATGCAAAAGGTATCAGATCCTGAACAAATAATACATATAGAAAAGCACGATACAATTTAGGTGATAATATTTAATTAAAAAAAATCCAAATGCTTCTGGAAGAAGACATCAATTCACCAACATCATTTATGCTACACAATATAAAGAATTTAAGTCTTGTTTTGCAAGCACCTTATGGTCATTTACCAATGCCCTCCTCTGTTCATCGAAAGACTGTCACAAGCTGAAAAGTCACCACAAGTATATATGCTTCACAATTTTCTAAAAGCCTACTCCACAAAATCCAGGGTCAAAGCTAAGAGACTTGTGTTTACCCTTCATGAACATACTAAATGCTTTTAAAAGAAGACACATGTAATTAACCCAACTGATAGCAGATAAGGAAATTTCTCTGGTACCACCATATTTAGGCTTCCACAAAGATCAAATGTGGTATGTACATCTGCAGAAAGCAGAACCACTCTGATTTAAGGGCCAGAAAGAGGAAAGCTGGCTTTTCAGAATGCAGATTTTCTTTTGCATTGAATCTTGTGGTATTTAATCAAAGAGTATTTAAGCTCTCCCTAGGAGCTGCAAAAAAAAAAAGGCATTTGGGAAGACTGGTCCCTTAGTTACTCAGCTTCAAGGCCAAAAGTACAAATTCACTTAGAAACAGATAGCGTGTTGATAAAATTACCTCATCTAATGCTCCATATAAAAAATTAATCAAGACAAAGTGAACTTACTTCTAAAGATGCCTCCTAAGCATATGTAAAAAAATGAAATGGCCATTTTTCACAGTTTACATCCTAAGTAATACAAGAAGTTTAGGCTGCCTTATAACCTAAACTTGAAAAACTTGATTGGTTATTTTTTTTTTTTAAGAAGAAATGTGCAATGACACTACTATCACATTACTGCAATTAGCAAACAGATCACATTCTGAATCTTCTTCCTACTGATGAAGATACGAAACCAAACCATTTACAAGACCTGTTTCTTTTCTCTGCTCCTTCTGCAAAGTGAAATGTAGCACCAAGTAGGTCTTGTAAGTGATGGGATTTCTCTTCAATCCCCTCCTCATCATTTTTCCAAATTCTTACTATGTTTAAATTTCCCCGTGCTTCACCTACTCAGGTTTGCGTTTCTAACTTAGCCATACCGTGGATTACTTCTAATAACGGACATCTCCAACTCTCAGATAGTTCATTGTGCCTTCTATGGCAGGGAACAGCAAGTCAGACTTAAAAGTGGTATTCCGTACTAACAGTGTATAAATTACAGATAAAAACCTGAAGTGAAAAATTGCAAAGTAGTTTTTTTTTCTTTTTAGCAAGGAAAGTAGAATTCTTTGGTAAGCATAGACACAATGCATGGAATCTGTTTCTTTGCATTGAAATCCTGTCGAGTGGAGCAGGATTCATATTCTGCCACTCTGCGATTTACACGAGTTAAAATCTGCATGAGTTCAAGTTTCCTGGCGTGTTCCTTCAGCATCCTACACAGAGACTGAATAAACCAGGAGCCTTCAGCTGCGTTCCTCCAGGAGTAGTAGCCTGTGGAAGACAAAGAAATCAAGCTGATCAGATGCAGCAGCTTCTGACACAGGACAGGATAGCAGTTACACAGCGTACCCAACAGCAGAGAACAGAGACAGGGGAATGATCTTCTGCTCTTACACATTAATTATTTATTACTTCATTAGAGAATACACATATGCTGGAGCAGTGACAGCACAACGAGAGCCAAGACGCAAAACAGATTTTGCTGTCACTGTCTTCAGGTCTAAAAACATGAATTGAAGACTAGACCTTACTTCTGATAACTGATAACGTAATGGGCATACTAAGGGCTCTGTCACCACTAATTCACTTGGTTTGCAATAAAGTAGACCTGACAGCCAAATAATACTTTGGTGTTTATCACCATTTCTATGTGTATAAACACACACACACAAATACATATAGATGTTCAATTGCTCTATTCTTTCAGAATTAATAACATCTTTTTTCCTGTAACTCAGATTAAATCAATCTGCAGCAGATTAACATTTGAGAAAGACCTATAATGAGCTTTTTTCTAGGAACTGAGAATAGCAATCGCTTCAAAGAAAATCAGAAGCTTCAGAGTAATCAGCAACTGAATGGAGAACACTGCAAACTGCCGGTATCAGTACAAGTAGATACATAGACACAATTTCAGCAACAAAGACTTTCTTTGCAAGTTTCTCACCTGGAGCAGTAGAATATGCATACAGGAAGTCTGCTTCTACAGGTATTTTTTGACACACTGTTTCATCTGGTCCACTGTCTGCTTCAATACCAGAATCTAATTCTGTTCCTCTACAGGCCTATTTGTTGAAAAGAAGAATGGACAATAAAAAATAAATGAGAAAAAGGCAATGATCGTAATGATAAAAATATTAATATTTTCAGCTTTGAAGATCATTAGACTAGTAAGGTTCATAAGAAAAGTAACTAGCATTTATTTATATTAACTACTGTTTGGTTACCATGGATATTCACACGAAATTACATTCAGAAGCTCACTGAAATATTGGCTAGCATTCAGAAAGATTTTGTATCACCTTAACTGATTCAAATTAAGGTGATTTCAGCTATTACGAATACTAAGAGGGCAGACTACTCCAATATTAGACCTGAAGGGAATCTTATTCTGGAAGTAAATCCCTATAAAGCAATTTTAGGAATAACTATTTTGTAACTAGTGGGAGACAATTTTTTGAAGTATTCTTATGATCTGATGATCACTGTTCAATTGTACCTCACCTGAATGAAAAAGAGTTTGGGTTTCCCTGCTAGACTTCTGCACTTGTCACCTCTGAAAAGGCTGGTTAGTACTTTCAGTTCAAGAGGGCCATCTGTACCATAGAAGAGTCCTTCATCGCCATGGCTTAGCAACACACAAACAAAACTGCTTCGCTTGCTGTGATCTTCTTCAGAAACTTGGAAGAGAAAAGAATTAACTTATTGCACTCCCCAAGAAGCTCCGGACATTGTGTATTGTGACAGAACTCATTAAGAACAACTGTTCCCAGATCTAGAAACCTCAAACACTTTTCACTTCTAATAAGAGGAGACAGTGTACTTCACTTCATAAGGTTGGACGTAGAAAACCCTAAACTTAAGGCCAATCCTACCCATTGCAGAACGTGGCCATGTGGAAAAAATGGCTTTGAACATTGTGAAGAGACAAAGTGAGTTGAGGGTAATGATTCAGCACACTATCTCAGATTTCAAATGATACACTTCACTCACATAGTAATAGTCAATGGGATCTGATGGGAAGTTCTGAGCTTTGGGAAAGGACAGGGAAGTCTTGTTTCTCCTTACATTTCAAACGCCTGGATTACATGGCAACTGTAGTAAGAAAACTGATGATGCTAGATAGACCTAGGTACTAACATTACACTTTTCCATTTGTTCTTGTCTTTGAGAAGCAAGGTTTTATCATAGAAGAATTCAGTATTAAAATAAAAGCAATATTAAATTATGTGATCTAATGCCATTCTTCTGTTGTTTTTAATCACAGAATGGCCTGGGTTGAAAAGGACCACAATGATCATCGAGTTTAAACCCCCCTGCTATGTGCAGGGTCACCAACCAGTAGACCAGGCTGCCCAGAGCCACATCCAGCCTGGCCTTGAATGCCTCCAGGGATGGCAAGGTCTAGCAGGACTTTTCAGGTTTCTGAGTTTTGTACTTAAAGACCTTTAAGCATGACATAAAGCTTTTCATCTCGTGGTATGTAAAGATAAAGAAAATACTTTCTACTCTGTTCTTTGTTGCCTGAAACTGCAGGGATTGCTCTTGGTAACTAAGATGATTCTTTTAAGTATATGAAAAGATACAAACAAGATTTAAAAGAAGAGATCCAAAAGGAATTTTGAGTGTGAGTCTCAAGAAAATGCAAGAGTTCGTAGACATAAAACATCAGAGTCCCAAAAGCTGAAATCTTTTGTTTTACAGCTTGCTGAAATACTGAATTTCTATTCTGAAAAAAAAAAACTGAACTATTTTTTATTTTTCTCAAGCAATGCATGCTAAGGCATTTCTATAATCTATGGACAAGCACTACATCTATACGAGTAAAGAAAAGCTAGTTCTGGGGAATCTCTAGTTAGGCCGTAGTTTACACCATCCATTTGGAGGCCTTATATATACCACAGGTAAGAGAGAAGCCTGGAATCAGAGAATGTGACCTTCCACTTTCAGCTACTGTCAACAGATAAAAGCTGCAAGTTGACTATGCCTAAGAGTCTTCTCTGGCATAAACATAAACTAGCACTAAATAGCTAAATCTATGCTAGCAAACATATGCATTTAAAAAACAGGATTGCTGCAGACCAATTTACTGTTGGGAATACTCTCTGGAACATTTTCACTGCTGAAGTGTGACCAGAAACAGTCTGAGAGAGTACTACAGTTGTGCCAGAGAACCTTCCAACAGTTTACTAGAGTAGACTATTTCAGGGCAACAGAACACTTTCAGGCACCATTTAATTTAGTAGTCTAGATGTAGTCAAGTCCAAACAAAACAAGATCAACACAAACAATGGCATAAAGGTCTCACTTGAACGAGAGCTGTTTTGCATCACAAGCCAAACAAAACATGAGTTACTTCTCTAAAAGAGTAATTCAGGCCACATACTTGTAATTCTGATCCCTGGATAAGAACACCTCTTGGACCACACTGCCCAGAACCCTTCTACCCAATTAAGCATGTTTCTTTTCAGCTCACAGTTCCGGTGATCCAAAGGTCAGAAAATAAATCATTCTGCATTTAAATTTCAGCCTGTTTTTCCAGCCCTCTTTAGAAGATGAGAAAGGATTCTGAGACAACAGTCATGGCACAAAAGACGGAGAGACAGCAAAGATGAATTAACATAGGAACTATGATGTATATGTTTTCTTTAGCAATAAGGAGGTGTGAAATACTCTGTAAAAGAACCACAGAAGAAGAGGTTTAAGTACTAGAAGTGATTTTGGAAACAGTGGGTTTAACACACATTCTGATCATACTGAAACTTACCATTTTTCAATAGCTTAAAAATATCTCTGCTTGACAGATCATTGTTAAGCTTGACTTTATATCCCAGCTTCATAAAAACTTCTCTGACACTTGCAGCATCTGCATCCGTGCCTGAACGAGATGACAGTCCTAGACATAAAAGAAAGGCATTATTTTGATATGATATAAATGGCACGGTCTGATTGAGCCAAATTATTTTCTTTCTTATACCTGCATCAATCTAGAATATTATTCCATTATTCCAGATCCACTCTAAGAAAAAAACATTGTGCTATTATACATGCACACTCCATCCCCCGCTGTACCTATTTTGTATATTTATCTATTATTGATACCTACCTATCTATATTGAGAAAATTATCTTATTTACAGAAGTCATGACTCAAAGGCATGGCAGATTTGCACACTGCCTATCAGTTTTTCCTCCCCACTACTCCCACTGTGCGTATTTAGAAGAATACACTGAAATTAATCCTATCCACTCAAACCACATAATTCTAGAATGCGATCAAAACTGGACTGCATATTTAATTCCAAAGAATAATAATACATGCTTCAAATTTATCTGAAATACAGAAAAATAAAGTAATAATTGAAAGCAGTACCGGTATCTCGGTGGAAGTTCTTATTGTTTATTATAACACATACTCCTATCTCTGGATAATCCATTCTGTAACTGTCATCAGGCAGAATTCCAGAGTCCACAGACTTGCTAGCAGGTAAGTTCATTCTGTACACAAATCAGACAAACTTCAAGTATTAATTTCTCTTCTCTCTTCTCTGATTTCTTAATATCTAAATAAGTAAATGGCTACTTAAGTAAAACCAGTGAAAGTGGTAAGATTTGTTATTTGATTCATGGAAATGATGCCTTTAAAAATCAGTGGACAGATCTGACGTGGGACTAACAAAAAATGCATTTGCCCAGAGCTTGAAGCAACCCATGAAACTGCTTTGTATGGTTACGGTCCCAAATAATATGAATGATTCAAGTCCTGTTAAATCTATGCATATACAAATACACAGATAAATTAGAGTAATCTTTATTTGTAGTAATCTGTGCAATTTGTAGCAAGCTTACAATTCAAAGCATCAAGGATGAACTCTCTAAAGTGACAATGTCTTTGCACAGAATAACCTTACACTTAAAACATTAACTTAAGGAAACCAATGATCATACCACTAACAAATCAGTTGTGGATTTGTTTGGTTTTGTTTGTTTGTTTACTACTGTCTTTTGATAGCTGTGTACCTGGAGGCAAGATCAGCTCTAAGACTCTAAACCAAACCTGGATCTGAATTCCACTCAAAAGCTGTATTACCACTACATTTTCACATATAAGCATTCAAAAGCTAGAAAATGACAGAGACTCTGCCTTGCTGTAATTCTGCCTCAGTGTGCACACTAACTACACCACCCCTCGTGACTCTGAAGCTGCTTCCAATGTTACACAGCCAACACACGCTGAAGTCTGTCTGTCTTTCTTCATTTAAGCACATGGACAAATGGTTACAAGATTGAGACCTGCTATCACATTGTGTTTTACAAATAAAGAGTTTGTAATGCTCTTCAATCGACTCTTCCTTGGAGCACTAGAATGAATGACTTCAGAAGGAAATTATCTTCCCAGAGAGAGTGTAATCTGACCATAGTGCTACGCCAATGTAACAACCAATGTCACCAGGAAAAACAAGACTGCTCATCTTCCTTCCCACTGCTGTAAATTCCCCTTGCACTAGTCCTTCTGCACATGTAGGTCTACAGAAGGCCAGTTTAAGAGACTGAACTGGCTGCTGCAGGTTCCAACAAGCTCTAGAAGCAGTTCGAGGAAAGGTGTGAACATTTAGCCTGGGTTAAGACAGAGAAATTTCTTGTCAACAATAGTTGATGACTTGGTAACTACTAACACATATCTAACTGCACCTTAAGTATTCTGCTGTTTAGTTCCTTGTTCATACACATGGACTGTTTTGTCAGAGATGGTATACCTTCAACACAGCAACTTTAATACTTTTTATTTTTTATGATCAGCATAATTTAGCATATTTGAAAGCTTAATTTTTAACAGTATCTTTTCTACAGCTCTCATCTTCAGTTACGGCACAAGATTCCTCAACACTTACATTGGGAACTTCAGCCAAAAGTATCTCACTTACCCTTTGGAACCAGGGAAAGATCTTGCATCTGATACATCTTCCCCTGAGCGTGGTCCATCTTTTATGTCTGTCATCATGGCTCTTGATTATCAGCTTGAAAACACAAGCAAACAGAAACATTTTCACACAGCATAATACCTTCAAGATTGCTTATTTTTTCCACAGAATCATAAAGGTTGGAAAAGACCACTAAGATCACCTAGTCCAACCATCAACTCATCACTGTGTTGGCTTTTCTTACAGCTCTGCGCAATCAGAGAGTATTTTTTTTTTTAAGATTATGGAGAAAACAAAGAAGTTCAAAGGGAATATTCACACAGAATGACTTCAGCCTAAGGATATTAGTAATCGTAGGCAACAGTAAGCATTTCTGAGTAATCTCTACATATCTTGTACCGTAAAGAACAGTAAATATTTTTCTGAATTACTGCACTCCAAAACAACTTCAGAAGAAGAAGTGTAGATCTCACGAAAAGCAGGATAGAGACAAAGAAATTTAAAGTAATCTCCAAATATTAAAAACATCTCTGAATGCTTTAGTGGCATTTTAACACTATGAATATTGTGTCGTATTTGAGTCATTCTATCTCACTAAGATGGAGAAATTCAAATTCAATTCTCATCAGTGTAAGTGAAGCCAATTGCAATTTAAATAAGGTAAAAATGCAACAACACAACTTCACATAGTTGATGGAATGAGTTCTGCAATGTGGACTGCTACTTAATTCTGATCAGTGCATAGGGAAAGAAATGTTGAATGATATCAAGGCAGAAATCAATTTAAAAGCATTAATCCTTCTTTTCAGTTGATGGTTTCATTTGGAAGGGACCTTAAAGCCTCCCCAGCCCCAATCTCTGCCATGGGCTGGGTGTCCCCCACCAGCTCAGGCTGCCCAGGGCCCACCCAACCTGGCCTTGGGTGCCTCCAGGGATGGGGCACCCACAGCTCTGGACAACAGTACAAGAGCCTCACCACCCTCTGAATGAAACAAAACAAACCAAAACAAAAAACAAACAAACAAACAAAAAAAACCCAACTCCTTCCCATTGTCTAATGTAAATCTATCCTCTTAGTTTAATGCCATCACCACAAGTTATGTTTAACTTGGGATTCAGAAGAGGTCTAAGCATCACAAAGTTAAATCGCTGCACAGGACAAAGTAATAATGACTCAGAAGTGGATAAATGCTTAGGCCTCAAGAAAAAGACGAGGCATGAGAAGGCAAGAATTTTAACAAAACTTGCTCAGCAGGCAGACCTATGGTGAACTGGGATCTATAAGTAACCAGGCTAATTAGAAATACCTTTCAATTTATGTTGAAGTTAGGGCAAAGGTTCTTAATGTGAGGCTCACGACTAAATTTGCCATCTTGTACTATCATGTTATTGTCTGCTATCTTCTTATATTCTAAATAATACACCATGAATATCCTTGGGATCACATAATTTCTGTGGCAGCAATTGCCAATGCAAAGAAAAACACTATTCTGGGTATGTATGAACTTCTCCCTTTCCTTGTTTCTTAGAAGACATTTACTTACATTTTTAGTAGCTCCAAAAGATCTTCAAGGTTCTTCTGAATGTTGTTTCTCTGTATCTTGAAGCACCAACGTAATTAAGAAATATGATTCATAAGATGATTCCAGACTTGAGAACTGTATCATAATACATAGGAGAGCTCCTGAAAAACGAATTACAGAAGCATAAAAAAAAGCTGTTATTAATAGATAGCTGATATTAATAGATAATTAATTCCTGCTGTTATTTTAGAAATAGAGCTCATAAAATGCATTATCAGTTTATATTTTAGAAATGTACTTTAAATATCATGAGGCAGGAACTCAGTTGATTATGCTGAACTTACCTGCCTTGCACCATGGTCTGGATTCATTCTGCCTAGCTACGAAGTTTAATTTCTTACAAGTTCCCTACATGAAAAAAGACACGTGCTTCCAAAGGGTAATGAAAAGATAGAACTCCCTGCTCTCCAGTGGCAGTGAACTGTAGAGTTTGTGACTGCTGGGAATTGGCAGGAACAGCTGTCATTGAGAAGAATGCCCGATGTCCCCCTGCTCCAGCCCAGGTATTTCTGCAAGTTCTGCAGCACTGTGAAGCTCTGCAGTGCCAGCATTTAAGGGCTGGGCCCAGGCAGTGTAAACTAGCAAATATATGCCCACCTGAGATGTGGTCACACCTTGTCCATCGCATGAGCCAACCTGGGCTATCAAGGACTACTTTTAGAAAGACTCGGCCAAAGTATGGGGACAGCTATTGATTTCTTGACCTGCAGAGCGAATCTGGGATTGTTACAGAGGGTAAGTGGGTTACCAGGCTGCTCTGGGTTCACTTCAGACTGCTCCAAACAAACTCCTGCATCCCATCAGGGACTGGTTTCAGTAAGCAGCAGCAGGAGAAACCCTGCCAAATGGCCACAGACTTCAACAGGCAACTTTAAGAGTTAGCACTGTCTGCAACAACTGAATGCTTCACTACCACAGATATCAACACTTGCCACAAATGGTAAGAATAAAAAAGGATCTTCAAGAACTAAGTGACCTTAAATTAAGGCATCTCCTTGACTCTTTTGTAGCCCTGATTAAGAATTGCTGTTGTTGTTCCGATGTCAAATTGGATTATAATGAATTACAGTTATTTGTTTCCACAATACATTTTGCAGTACCATACTACAAAAGTATGCCTTACTATGGCACTTGCAAGCTTAACTTCGAACCAACAGTTTCAATTGTTTAATCAGGTATTGAAGTCTATCGCATTCAGTTGCAGCTTGAGTGGAGCTTGACAAAGTGTCTTCAAAGAAGCTGGAGACATGATGCAGAAAAGCATGGTATTCTACATTAGCAATTTAAAATACTTACACTTCATCTTCAGAATCTGTAACTCACCTTTAATGTTTGTGAATTTCTGAATGCCTTAACGCACCAAGTCACTTGCACTTCTCTAAAAATCAAGAGACATCCACAAAGAGAGACCTGTTTCCTTGCTACGCACGCAAATGCATGCTTTCTGCTCTAAAGCACCAGTCAGGGTGACAGCAATGCTCCCTGCAGGACGATGCTGATTTAAATGGACTAAGAATTGCCTCATCCTAGTCGTGGTAATGCAATGATGTCATATTCTGTCAAGCAGAATTCACATTTCCCTGTGGAGAATGATCTCATGCTAAAAGGGACAGGGAAAGAAATCAGGACAATGCTTCAAAAAAAAAAAAATTAACAGAGAACTTACTGTGTTCCTCAATACTCCTTTCCTGAAAGCTTGGGTAAGAAGAGCTCTCAATCACAAGGAAACGTAAAAAATCAAGCAGCAGAAACAAGCAACAGCCTTTTAAAAAATCTAGCAGAGTATGTTCTGCAGATTTCAGGAAGCCTATTTTTATGACCACTTGTACAATATTTTTGCTTCAAGCCACACAAACTAAGCAAACAAACCACGAGATGGAGATAAAGGGCGTAAAGGTAATCCTACAATGATCTCAAGCTGCACGATGTGGTAAAACACAGTGCTTGAAAGAGGCGCAATGCTCAGCAAGCTATGAGAACCAACCAGCATCTCCTGGACAGCAACGAAACCAAAAGCATACTTTGCTCTATCTAGATGCAGTTGTTTCAATGCTTTTGTTTTGACAGGGAGATGATAAAGCTTATGTATTCAGTGTGTTCCAGCCTGGATTGACTTATTGTGCTCAGATCTTCGTGTACATCACTGCCGCCACATAAGAACCACCAAGGTTGCCCAGAGAGGCGGTGGATGCTGTCCCTGCAGACAGCCCAGGTCGGGCTGGGGGGCTCTGAGCACCTGATGGAGCTGTAGGTGTCCCTACTCAGTGCAGGGAGCGGAACCACATGGCCTTTAGGGGCCCTTTAAGCGATTCTACGATTTTCTTCTCTTCAAGGCACGAGAATAACAGCCAAGCTTCCGAGAGAGGAAGGGAAGCCGCTAGCTGACCCGCCTCCAGCTGCCAGCTGCCCTCACAGCCGGGCAGACAGCTCACGCTCCTGCCCTCCGGCTGCTACAAAGCAACCCGTCACAGCCACGAAGCGCGCGTCCGAAACAGAAACCGTCCTATCGGCGACAAAAGGGCACGGTTCGCCGCCGCGTGTGACTGAAAACGCACAGCTATGCGACTACTGAAGGCTGAAAGCTGTTATTTTATGCGTGCATATACACGCGGCAACGCTAACGCAGCTGCGCTCCCTGCGGCCGCAGGGCCGCCATGGCGGAGCGCTCAGAGGGAACAAAGCGCAGCCCGCCCCGCCGCACCCCGCCCCGCCTCAACCCGCACCGCCGCCGCGGGGCCGCGCAGCGCGGCTCCCACCCCACCCTCCGGTCAGCCGGCTCTACTCCGCCGCGCCTCCTCACCTCCACCTCCACCACCGCCCGCTCCGGCACGCCGCCGCCACCAACGAGCCAGAGGGCGGAGGGCCGGCAGCGGGCAGCCCCGCCCCGCCCCGCCCCGCGGCTCCGTCCCCGCCTCCCAACGGCCGCCGTTCGAACGCCGGCGGCGGCAGCGCGCGGGCCGCGGAGAGGCGGGAGGGAGCCGCCTTTGGCGCCGCGGTCTCGGCAGCCGGGCCACGAACCCGCGCTTCAGAGCGGTAATACTGCGGTAATACTCGGCGTGAGCGAGTGGCGGGCAGCCGTGCGGCGTGCCCCGCCGAGGCCTGCGGGCGAAGTTTGGGCTCTGCGCTGTAAGTACGTGCCGGCCGTGTCCGAACCTGTGCCGTGCGGCCTCGCGCTCTGTTTCACTTCTGTCTGCTGGAAGGAATTACGTTTCTGACGGTCAGAACGGTCGCTCGTAACATTGCCTCACCAAAGAGAGGCTGTCCTGATTTCAGGGCGCTAAATAAGTACAGAAGTACTGAGATGGGTCAGAGCAGGACCGTCACTTAACATGGGTTCATCTTCCTCTGTTACACGATTAAAAACTGGAAACTGTGCACCTGATCCCCAGGTGGAGGCCGAGCTCGTCCCTAGGACAGTCTCAGTGCCCACCTTCTGCAATAGCACTTGGAACCTGTGCACCAGTTCCAGCTCCATCCTTACCTTCCAGGTCACCTTAGTTTCTTATCCGTACCTTCACTCTCAGTGGGCAGAGTCAGCATAGGCTTCGGCTTAGAAATGGAGTTTCCAGCCTCTCAAAATAGGTCCTTCTCCTACTTCTTGAGGTTCTATCACCAGGTCTGATATCCTGCCTTTTGTGCAAAATTCCCAGAATCTTATCTGTAGAAGAAGCTACTCCTCATATTAGGAATGCAATACAGCTGAGCAGTGCAGTTGGTACAGCAGAAGGAAGGGATGCCATCCAAAGGGACCGTGACAAACTTGAAAGGTGGGCCCATATAAACCTCATGAGGTTCAACAAAGCAAGGTGCGAGGTTTTGCACTTGGGTTGGGATAATCCCTGCTATGTATACACACTGGGAGAAGAACCTCTTGAGAGTAGTCCTGCTGAGAAGGACTTAGGGGTCCTGTTAGATGAAAAACTTAACGTGAGCCAGCAGCATGTGCTTGCAGCCCTGAAGGATAGCAGCGTCCTGGGCTCCACCAGAGGAGAAGTGACCAGCAGAGAGAGGGAGGGGATTGTCCCCCTCCATTCTGCCCTCCTGAGATCCCACTTGGAGTCCTGGGTCCAGCCCTGGGGCCCCCAGCACAGGAAAGATGTGGAACTTTTGGAGAGGGTCCAGAGGAGGCCCACAAGAATGCTGAGTGAATCACCTCTCCTATGAACGGGGGGAGGCTGAAGAAACAAGGCTTGTTCAACCTGGAGAAGAGAAGGCTGTGAGGAGACCCTCTTACAACCTTCCAGTATGTATAGGAACATTATAAACAGGAGGGAAGTCAACTTTTCACAAGGGAACATAGTAATAGGACAAGGGGAAACGGGACAAGCACGTTAAACTGAAGGAGAGAAGATTTAGATTAGATGTCAGGGGGAAGTTTTTCCACAGAAGGGGTGATGAGACTTTGGCATAGGCTGCCCAGAGAGGCTGTGGATACCCCATCCCTGGAGGTACTCAATGCCAGGTTGAATGAGGCCCAGGGCAGTCTGATCTAGCACTCAATCTAGCAGTTAGCAGCCTTGTCTGTGGCACAGGGGTTGGAACTAGATGACCCTTGAGGTCCCTTTCAACTCATGCTATTTTATGATTCTATGTGATGTGCCTTATTACTGCCGAGGAAAGATGAGCCGCATCCATTAGTGTGCCACACGTCAGCTCAGCATCAAGACAATCAAGCTGTTCTTTGCTCATGTCAAGAAATTTATCAGTAGGGAGAAAGCTATCTAATATATTCCTTTAAGGCTGGATGAACTTCTTGGTGTTAAGTGATAGGAGCTCCACCATAGACCTACATGGCTTGAGTCATGTAGGCCAGGAAGCTGATTTGCATGTCTGAGCTTCATTTCCCAGCAGGTGTGGAGGGTGTTTTGTCCATAAGCAAAATAGATTTTGAGAATAAGTTTTACTTCATAAAAACAGTGGTCACACATGACAAAATAATGCATTTTTTTTTCTTTCCTCTGTAGCAAGAAGGAGAAAATTGCCATGTCTGAAATGGCAAGTTCACTTGTTTAAAAACACCACCACAAGGCTAAGGTATAAATAGTTAAGAACTCCAGTGTTCTCATCACTAAAAGAAGTAGTCCTTCATTATAAAGGGGGAAAATGAAATGCACATCCATTATATCAGATATATTTTCCTCAGCATCTTCTTGCTATCATTCTGCTGAATCAAAACCACCACACACACTGGTGAGAAGACTTCTTGCAAGTGAAATAAAAATAATTCTTCCTGCTTCTGAAGCAGAAGTGACCAAAAGAAAGCAGGAACTTCCTGACAAACCCAGAAGTCTGGCTGGTCTGTAGGTAGAAGTGTACATGCTGTAGGTAGATGTGTCTTGTTAGGTATAGTGAACACAGGAACTGTACTTGCCTAGGAAAATCCTGACACGTTGTACTGCTGAGAAGCCAAGAGTTGTTTGGACTGAAGTAACAGCAATAGATCTCAGAACCATCAACCTCTGCCCAGGTTCAGATATCACCCTGGAGCTGTTTCTGGCAGGGAGCATACTGATCTAAACAGGAAGCTGAAAAGGAGTGCAAAATTAAGGGGATTGACCTTTTCCCCCCTCTTCGTTTGAATGGTCACCTCATGGGAAGGTTCTGATCTAGGGGGAATGTCTGTTGTGCTTTGGCACCCACTTTGTGTACATTTACAGCAGGGCCATCAGCAAAGTGAAACCAAAGATTTGCTAGTACTTCTCAGAAATGCTGATTGCTGTTACAATTTCTCTTTTCATTTCCAAAGAAGAAACTAATAGCCTTAAAAGGAAAGGAGTAGAAGAAACTAGTACGTCAGCAGACTGATAGCATCTGTAGACATGGTTGACCCCATAAGAGAAATCAGTTCTCTGTTAAAGTGGACATAAGCACTAAGGTATCAAAACACAGGCATCCAGAAAACTTTACTATGGAAAACTTGAAAGGGGAATTCAGAAGACCTAACATTTGGGCTTTGAGATCCACAAAGATATTTAAATGTATAAACTACCTTGGGGATCCATCTTGTTAAAGGTTTGAGTGATTCTGAATATAGCCAGTTTCATTTTCTATCTTCTATTGCAGCTGGTATGTAGTTATGAGATCTAAGGGCTGGACACTGGTTGAGCCAGGAAGAACAGAAAATGTACTTCCAGTTTTTTTTGTGGGTTTTCTTTTTTATTTTACTTCTTCCTCTTCCTGTTTGTAAGGTAGCAGCAGATACAGTTGCTTTAAACCCAGAAAAGGTAGCAGTTACACTCCAGTAATAAAGAAGGAATCACTTACCCCCTTTCTGAGGACCAGAGCTCACCAAACACTCCAGAGGAAATGACCCCCAAGTAGAGATGCTTCCCTTGTGGCTGCCAGCCCTTAAATGAAGTTAGGGAGGGGTGGAGCCAGGGTCTGCCCCCTGCCAGTTACACAAGTGAATTGCTTCTACCTGTACTCCCAGGGCTGGTTACGCCCCTTCACCAACTGCTCGGTCACTGGTTCAGGCCGTGACCCAACAGTTCCCATATGCTGCTGTGCTTTTACCTGTTTGCAGAAGTGCTGAGGGACATTGAATTTTCCCAGGAAAAAAAAAGCTAATAAAATTTAAAAATAATGATACATGTGTTATGTTAATATACTTTTTTTGCTTTATTACCCAACTTAGTAGCATTTGGATTACTTTATCTGACTATGAGTTTAAAGGTTGCATGATAGCAAGCATTGCAGCATCACGTGCTGTTTCCTGACACCAGATAGGATTGCTATTTTAAATCTGCAAGAAAGGATATAGAATGTGAGACTGTAAAGCAGATGAAAATACTGATTGATAGCAATGGTTGACAGCAAGTAATGGAGCACTTTGGATTTCATATTTTTTTACTTTGAGAGCAAAGAAGCTCAGAGCTAGAGTCACTCAAATCTCAAATCAGGAACCCAAGTGATGTTTTTCCCACAAAAATCAATTTTATCATTTGTTTCTCCAAGTGTAAAGCAGAAGTAATAGGTCACAGCTCTGTATACTTTTTTTCAGGAGGAATGTATTAACACCATTCTACAAGCAAAAGTGAAACTTCTTAGTCCTTCCCTTACTACATCTGTTGTGTTGATCTTTGATGATATTAATAGGAAAATAAATCATCTTCCAACTCAGCACTTGTGAGGCCCCATCTGGAGTACTGCGTCCAGGCCTGGGGTCCCCAGTACAGGAAGGATGTGGAGCTCTTGAAGCGGGTCCAGAGGAGGGCCACTAAGATAATCAGAGGGCTGGAGCACCTCTCCTATGAGGAAAGGTTGAGGGAACTGGGCTTGTTTAGTTTGGAGAAGAGAAGGCTCCAGGGAGACCTCATTGTAGCCTTCCAGTACTTGAAGGGAGCGTATAAACAGGAAGGGGAACGGCTGTTTGCAAGGGTAGATAGTGATAGGACAAGGGGGAATGGTTTTAAACTGGGACAGGGGAGGTTTAGGCTGGATATTAGGAGGAAGTTTTTCACATAGAGGGTGGTGACACACTGGAACAGGTTGCCCAAGGAGGCTGTGGATGCCCCATCCCTGGAGGCATTCAAGGCCAGGCTGGATGTGGCTCTGGGCAGCCTGGTCTACTGGTTGGTGACCCTGCACATAGCAGGGGGGTTGAAACTCGATGATCATTGTGGTCCTTTTCAACCCAGGCCATTCTATGATTCCATGAAAGGAGAATCGTAGGCAAGGTTAGATGTTGATTTGGAGTATTGTCTATTTCTAGTCATTAAATAAATTATGCTCAACAAGAAAAGGTTTCAAAAGCAATGATGAGTATTGAAGAAGTTAGAAGTGAATCACAAGAATTGATTGTGATCTATTTGTAATTGCTTTAGGACAAATGAAGAGAAAATGGGAAGAAAGAGTGAAGAAAGTTGAAGAACTAGCGTCTTACTATGAAAGAAACCCTCTTCCTACAGTTTACAAACCAAGACTGTCCAAACCCTTACAGCCATCCCGTGTCTGGAAAATATTCTGTCGACAGGCTGATGCTTTCAGATTTGTGAAAACCTGCAAGGAGGTAAATCGTTAGTGAATATCTCTACTCCTAGGTGCTTTCAAGGTTGAACTTGACTGGAAAGCTTGGTGAACAGCGAAATCTTTATCACATTGCAAGGTCTCCTTTTTTGCAGTCCTGATACATCATTATTTTAATTCTTCTGGAGATAGCTCTAAGAAGTACTACTTGGAACATAGGAATTGATATCTGGAGTTAACCTCTAATAGGAGAAGTAGTTTTTGGTAACCTTGTAGTGATCATTTCTTCTTTCTGAAGAGAAGGAAGCTTTCAGCTTTGGCAGGAGAATGGGAAGCGAGTGAGAGTTGCATAGGAAGAGAAGCAAAAATGAGGAAGAAAAAGGGAATTACAAGAGTGAGAGACAAAAAGACAAAAAATACAACTCTCCACTGCCATCAGGGTAACAAGTTCAGATGCTGTGAAGTAATCATAGAATCATAGAATCGCTAAGGTTGGAAAAGACCCACAGGATCATCCAGTCCAACCATTTGCCCTTCACCAATGGTTCCCACTAAACCATGTCCCTCAACACAACATCCAAACGCTCTTTGAACACCACCAGGCTCGGTGACTCCACCACCTCTCTGGGCAGCCCATTCCAGTGCCTGACCACCCTTTCAGAGAAGTAGTAATGATCCAAATAAATATATTATGTAAAATATATCTTTTCCGGTTCTTTGCATTTAATACTTCTCAAATTGCTACTTCTAAAGAAACATAATGCAACGTATTATTTCCCCCTGCTGCATTAGGTGTTCAAGTAATCCTGATTGGCCTGCTTTCCTGAATGTACATCCACCGTATCAGCTGTGGTGGTGTTTTGGTTTTGGTTTCAGATTTCCATTTTTGGATCTAAATGATTTTGGATCTAAAGTGGTCTAAAGACCACTTACCGTAAAGCCATATGCTGCCATCATGTCAGTGATGTCCTGTCAGGACTCTGGCCTTCCTCCAATTACATGCACTTGCTACTGATCAGGAAAAAAGGACTTTATTTTTTTATATTATATAAATATATTATGATATATTTATATTGATATATATGACATATATAATATATAATACGTTTATATTGATGCACAGCAAAGAAAAGCTTCTTGTTTTCACTCATGTAAATAAAATTAGGATGATGTTAATTAAAAAAACATGCTACTTCTGTTGAAAAAGGATGAGTGATCTACTACTTAGAAGTTCCTTGTATTTACTAACTTTTGACCAAAAAATGAATGTCGAATAGGAACTTTTGAAGCCTTCTGAATTAAAAAAAAATAATTAAAAAAATCTGTTTTTCTTTTAAAAGGATGTTCATGTATTTGCCTTGGAAAGGAACACACAAAATGGACAGAGGTTTTACCTTGTGACTACATATCAAGAGCTTTGGTATTATTACACGTAAGTATTTGAACAAAATACCCTATACTTTACTGGTGAAGTATCACAGAACCGCAATGGGACAACTAAGGTTTGATCTTGGGCATAGGAGTAACCTTCATAATGACAAATCTATCTATTCTACAGTGGTTTTCAACTTTGCTTTGAGTTGCAGTCGGCTGTTATTTCCTGTGAATTAAGGATCCCACTCACTGAACTTAAAACAGTAGATTTGACTGTCAGCTTTCTGTAGGGATCGTGCCAACAAATGACTCAAACATATCTCAACGATTGGTCCTATTTCAACTTAAATTGGTATTAGTATTAGTATAAATGTCCAGTTACCACCTGTCTTGCTTTTGCATGATGGAGTTTCTCTGTAACCTCCCTTTATTCTTTTGCTTAAACAATATGAATGATAACTTTTTTTCTGTAGTTTCCATCATTCCTTAAATTCTCAACACCATTTCTGCTGATAGCACATATTGTAAGGCTTGGGAGGATGTGTGTGGGAAAGGAAATACTTTCCAAAGTTAAACTCATTCTAGACCAGGCAAATATTAACAAACTTTCTGAAGTTAGTTACATTTTTTTTCAAAGTGTTACAGAGCTGTGACTGGTTTGAATATGAATGGTTGACTCATATTATAATAAAAGAATGTTTAGGACTTGTGGGATTCATGTTTGCAATTGATAAGTGTCTAGAACGTTTATCATGAGATGTTGTGATTTGTTTTTGTTTTTCCTTAGCAAAGGTTATAAAACAAGTCTTATGCATTGCTATGAAGTAATTCCTGAAAAAGATGCTTGCAAACTTTATTTTGATTTGGAGTTCTACAAAGCAGCAAATCCTGGTGCTGATGGCAAGGATATGGTTGCAAAGCTAATTGAGGTAAACTGGAACACAGTCGTGTTGTAGACCAACCTGAGTTTGGTTTAGGTTTAATATAAAACGAAAGTATTTGGCCCTTCATCTTAATTGTTCTGTAGTAAAATGAAGAGTTACAGAGTTAGCGGGTACTTTTAATGAAGTGAAAAGTACATTTTAATTACAGCTTAGGTTGCCTGCTTCATGCTAGAGCATGATGGCTGCCGGAACACTTGTATTCACTATCAGTTTACTGTTATGAATTTGCTTGCAGATTGCTTTATGTGCTCTGGCACTTCAAAGCTGTAAAAGTGAATGAGTGTTTTAGTTATTCTTCAGAACAGTATCAATAAAAGTTGCATTTGAATATTCTTCAGATCATTCCCTATGCTAACAGGTGCAGCAACATCAAAGCTTAGACGAAATTTTAGGCACCTTCATTGTAGTTGATGTAGATAACGATGTAGAGAAAATCAGGCAACTGCACTCATCAGTTTTGATACCCAAAGTTAAATATGTTTGCTAACTATCACTTCAATTAAACAGTGCAAATTTCTACTCTATTTCAAATTTGATTGGAAAATGAGACCCAGTGCAACTGCAGGACGAGAAATAAAGCAGGCTCTTAGAAGAATGTCTTATGTTCCAGTACCACCTCTTTGTCGGTGGCTGTTTATTTGTGAGACTTCTGGTGCTTATGTGTCTCTAGCTAGAATGGAAAGGAAGATGATTGATGCCATTCCTTTGTAAATACCCTTTAGAAGATATACGATCTGGAGGGCTCTACTCCATCATAGATAAGTTCTGAAATCTAGAGATTTCTAGGGTTAGGAAGAGATCTTTGGATTTGCTGGGTGGAGGACATGTGAGATGCTATAAAGTTAAGCTTCCAGACCCTTCGATTCTGAATCCCAGTCCTAAAAATGTTTAGACTGTAGTGGTTGTGCATAGTTGTTTGGTGTGAGCTGTTTTGGGGGCGGGGGGAGGGGAATGAGAATGAAGGCACTACATTAGATTTTGACTTGAAAAACTGCTCAACTTATCACTGCTAGTATATTCAGTGATTTGCTCAATTAAAAAGGTACAATATGTACCAATATATCGTTCTATTTTTGTATATTCTGAGTTAATTAATTGTACCCACAAAATGAGAGTTAAAGACAGGCAAAAAAAAATACAGAATCTGCATTTGTGTTAGATTTCACAGACATCACTTTAAGAGTACTAGAGAAAGTAGTCAAGCTGATGTTCATATAATTTTCAGCTTGTCAGCCAGAAGTTAAAAGAACTGTATGATGTTAACTGCTCAGCCAGAGATGTCTTGAATTTAGATTCCAGTACTGATGAAAAATTTAGTCGGCACTTAATATTCCTACCCTGCAAGACTGTATTTAAGGATAACATTCACGTCGGTAAGTGTGTTCTTTTCTCTTACACGCTAGAAATAAAAGGTAAGCTTTTGTCTCTTCACAGTGCCATCTCACATTCAAACACGTATTTTAATTGATTTGTATGTGGAAACAAATATCATCCCAGAGAAAATAACTGTTGCTACTTAAGTGTCATTATTCCTCAACTCATCTTTTACTTCCTTTTTCTATAATTATCACTTGTTTTTGTAAAAACATAAGCTTTTGTGTTTCTATTTTACTTAGAGAACTACTGGCAAGACTGTTATTTGGCTTGAAAATTATTTTGCAATAATCAGTTAATTTTCAGATTAATGTAAGTCTTTAATTAGCAATTAAAGTTAAGACTGTTGGCTGTAGATACAACTGGTTTGGGCTCTGCACAGCATCAGAAAGCCAAGACAAAGATGGCTTCAAGCCACTGGTGTATATAAACATGGTTCAGAGAAAGCTGAAAGCAATTTTAATTGATGGAAGTTGGGATTTCCTGGAATAGAGCAACTCCAGCACAAAAAGAATGGCCAGGTCAGGATTGTCTCAGAACCATTTTTAATTCTTAGGAGCACTGGAATCTGTGTCACTAAAACTTTGAGGAGCAGCTCACTTGGCAAGGTAAACAGACTGCTGAATTTACTAGCAACTTGCTTAGGATATTGGCTGCCATTCCCAAATGTGACACAGAACAGTTACTTTTTACGTGATGCCATAGCAACAGCAACAAACACAAAGGATCTGAATAGGATCACTGCAGTGTTTATTTCAAAAGCATGGTCTTTAACTCCTGTGCCACTAGAAAATTCTTATGTAACACGTGGATGATAAATAATTTGGTATGACAGAAATTTTAGCCTGTGATCCTGATAAGTAAATTATGTTAGTCAGTTCTTTCAGTAGAAGCTTTAACTATTTATTCTAGCTCATTAGCGAAGAGTTTTGTCTCTCAACTGTTGAGTGAATTTGACATTTACTCTCAGACTTAACTATACAGAGAATTATGTATGTTCTTCTTAAAAAGGCCTTTGCCTTTTCAACAAAAGTTGAAGTTGCAGCACGAATGCATTTTATAATTGCAGTCTGTCAGTTAAACTCACGCACGTTACCAGTAATATTTCAATCCAGACTTTTCATTCATGCATTTTAGTAACCTACTTGATAAACCCATCTGAAAACTTAACTTCATGCTTGGTCAAAATGCTCTGTGGTAAGAAATATCTAGAAATGCAGTTTCATAAAATAACTTCACAGAATCCACATGAAAAAATATGTATTCTTCAATGTGACAGGAAGATTCTGGTCTAACATTTAACTTAAAAGAGCCAATATATTTTTAAGACACATTCAAATGTTTTTAAATTTATCATAGTTTGTTGTTCTCGAAAATTAATGATCTCATCTTCGATAATATCATTCCACAAGCATTTTGTCAGGAGTCACGCACAGAAGGCTGTCTTAAAAATGAGACCTTGGCTGCCAGTGTGTAATAACTGCAATAGTACACGTGCTGCGAGGAGTGGGGGAAACTATTTGAAAGTTACAAAAGACATTTGTTTCATTTTTGCTCTTCTTTTATCTGAGACTGAATTTGCTTCAGAACGTTGGCTTGGGAAACCGCAGTGACAGCCTATGCATTTCTGTTTCATTATCTCATTTCTAATGAGGTGATTGCCAAAGCAATTCATTTCTCTCTTTCTCCTCAGCAGTGAAATTGCAAAGGGAAAGACAGTGGCCATATGGTACACTTAATGCACACACAATTGTTTATTTTCTCATGTTTAAAAAAAAAATTGGTATAAATTCTTGCCAAGCATTGGTTTCTTATTCACTAGCCACAACTGTTAACAAAATCCAGGGGATGAAAAAAACCCACTTCCCTCTTGGCTGTTTTGAAAATGTTTGCACAAGAGCAACTAAGGTTTTCTTGACTCATACAGTTGTGTTTTGTTTTGTTTATAAGGTAACTTTGTGAGAACCATTTTGCAGCCTGCCATAAGGTTAGTGGGGAGTAACGTCGCTGCTCCCATTGCAGAAGGAGGAGCAGGATATACGTCCCAGTGTTCTGCACCAACAGTTGAGTTAGATGGTTCTCTTACAAACCTCACAGCAGTCGAAGATGCTTCCAAAGGCTGGCCAGCCATTGCTGACCAAAGAAAGGAAACAGAAACATCACACCATGGAGAAAACTCTGAATTTTCTTTTCTAATAGTAAATAACAAAGAAGGAGACAAGCAACTTTTTGTGGATCTAGGTAAGTATAAGAAGTGCTTTTAAACCTGCTTAAGATGCAGCAACAGTTAAGAAATCAGACCTTTAACCTTTGATAACAGAATTCTTAAGACTGTTCTTGTTTTTTCTTACGTTCAGAATTTAAACCAAATACAGTCCATGCTGAAACAACGATCATAAACATTGTACTTCAAAGGAGTCACAGATTCTTGGCCTTTGGAACTTTTTATATTTACTATATTTAATTACTTTGTTCAAAAGTTTGAAGAAATTCTTGCTATGCGGCTCTAATGGATTTTGTTCTGAAGGTCTTACTGCTCCTGTTTGATTGAACGGGGACATATTGTTATCGTTTCAGTTGAATTAGAAACTGCTTAATTACAGAGCAAGCATTAAAGGTGTGGTCTTTTGTACCATTCTACACGTATGAATTGAGGTGTCTTCCCCTGTTTGGAATGAAAGCTATTAGATTTTGATGACAGAATAATAGAAATTAGGGTTGGGCACTTCATGCCCCACCTGTTCTTTGCCTATTCATGGCATTAAAATGTTAATAATCTCCAGTAGCACAACACCCATGGTCAAACTGAAGTTTGAAATTGCCACCCTCCTCCCTCCATCCTTATGATCTGGAATCTCTAGTCTGATCTGTTGAAACACAATCCCAAAGTTAGTATTTTGTTAGGCTTCTCCATTACTGATTCAGGATCACTTTATATAATCTACTAACTAAAATGCCTTTGAGATATTAATTACATAATGGAAATTAAAGGAAAACAAACCGTTCACTGTGTCAGTGCACCTTTTAAGGATTTGATGTTGGTCCCCCCAAATAACCAGCTTTAATATTTATGCTACCACCTTACCACAAAACTGGGAAGCTAAACCAGACTGGCTGGAGCACTGAGTTACATCACGAGGTTGCAATGATAGAAAGGCATGTGATGTAGAGTTCTTAGTTCCTTTCCCTTCATGCAAATTAAAAGCAATCTACAAGTAAAGCACCCACCTCTCTGATAAAGCTTGAGACACATTAGGTGATGTTTACCCTTTTTACTTTTGTTTGTTTTTGAGACTGGAATTACATTTTCCTGATGCACACTTCAGACAAGTCAGATAGGAAGGCTGATAAGCGCGATGTCATTTCTGATTAAAATAACTGTAGCCTTTTATTCTCAGTTGTATTTCACAAAGTTACGGTGAAATCATGTTTTATGCTGAAGAGAAACCTTCAGCAATGATAACATCAGAACGACGCTGATGTGGAAATGCTGAGTGTCTTTATGATATAAGAATTTGTGTTTGCACAGTCTTAGTTGGCCACGTTTCTCCTGTGAGAGGGGAGCTGAAAGCAGTTTTCATCCATTCCTTAAACCCTTAGGTGGGTCTCAGAAAAATTATTTTCAAAGAGACAGTAAATCCTAGCAAGCACTGTTATGTTCTGACATATTTGTTTTCCTGTAGGAGTTTACACAAGGAACAGAAATTTCCGGATGTATAAGTCATCAAAAGCAGGAAAAAACGTGATCCTGACAATAGCAGAGGATAATAAGTTTGTCCCCAACTGTGAAGAGAACGTTTCTTTGGAAGAAGCGTATTTTCTTTCCTCTTTGGTCTGCAATGTTAGGTAATGGTTTCATTCCTCTGCAATTTTAAATACTTTTAAATACACCTTTCAGTGATTTTTCTCCTACAGCACTGATGAGCAAGCGCTATGAACAGGCAGGTAATCCATGAACACTGTTTCGCTGCTGGTTTTCCTGCAATTCCCTGGTTTTGAAGAAAAAAATCTTGGGACTCAGTTTCTACTTTTAACCTACCTTCAAATGCCCAAAGTATGTTAAAAAATGAAAAGATTTTTGTACATGTTTACTTGCACACCAGATTTCCCCTTTGGTATAGACTCCTCCTTAGGTTGGTTGCTGCCTCACATAACTGTCTGTTCCTAACCTAACCCTCAGGTATGTTTTGCCCTATAGTGACTTGTAGCTGAAGATGATACCAGTAAAAATGCTGTTAGAGAAAGAGGGTTCAAATGGTATCTCTGTGTATAATTTTTATGAAAACAAGTTTTTTTGTTGCTTCCATTTTCATAAGCGTTCATTTTCCTGAACTGATGCCAGCAGCGTGATAGCATGAACCATATATTGCATTCATATTACAGAAATCAGCTGAGTATATCACAAATGTGGATGGGAAGTTCTGTGGCACTGAATTTAGCCTTCTGTAATCAGCTGGCTTGCCGTTAACTGCAGTTCAGTGAACGGGAAGAAAAATTAAGTTAAAACATTTCAAAATGCTCAAATATTACATCTAGAGCAAATACTTCCGTGAGTATGGACCAGTAGTCTCTAAATGGCTGGCTCCTGGGATTTCTGCCAGGAAAGTTTGGCTTTTTTGAAGGAGTAAACCCTGCCCTCTGCTGAGTGATCAGAGGCAAGTGTCCAAAAGTGCTGCAGAGACAGTGAGAGGCAGCGTAGGGGGATGACAGAATGGATGACCTTAGAAGGAGTCTCTGGAGGCCTTCTGGGCCAACCCCTCTGCTCAGGCAGGGTACCCACACCTGGTTGCCCTGGGCTGTACTTATGCCATGCTGTGTTATATCATGGTGTATAGCATGCAAGCATCATGCATTTTCCTTTGCATTCTCTCTTTTGTTCAGATGTGAAGATGGCACAAAAATTCTATCATCTAACTTTGTAGAAGAGGAAATAAAGATGTCTGCTTTTTTAAGAAGTAAAACCACCAGAAGCACCAGAGGTACTGCAAGCCTATTCTGCTCCATAGGGTAGGGACACAAAAGCAAATGTATACTTAAATTAGATGTGCTGTGTCTTACACACCTGAGAGCTTGTATAAGAGCTCTTCCTCAGCTAGATTCCTACAGGAGGCAGAGTAGGCATGTATTGATCTGTACCAATTCCAGCACTTTGCAGTGCCCAGATGCCACTTACCTTTCCTCCTGGTCCCCAAGCAATCATGCTCTGTCCCAGAGCCCATCCCTTGCTGGTGGTGGTCAGGGAGAGGTCTCTATTTGCCATTCCATGTCAAGCACCAGTTTGCTGCCACAGCACGTGTGGTTGCAGGTGCTGGATAGTCAGCAGAGTGAGAGCACGAGTTAAGAGAGGGCTCTTTTCTCTAAGCCTTTTGCCCCAAAGCACCTAACTAAACATAGAAGAAAGCTCTACAGGAAACCATCACTGGATTTACCCCTGCTTTTATATAAGGAGGGGTGGGATTTGTGCCTATGATCTATATAGCATATAACAGTATGTTTCTACTACATGTTATAGTTACAGAAGCATTATGCGTATGTGACTTTTTTTGCTTGTTTGTTTAAACAGAGCCCATGGAAGGCTATCAGGAGTCACCGTATCCAGAGATTGATTGTTTTGTTCGTTCTTTAATTAATAAAGACGGGGTGCAAGGAGGTAACGACTGTGCCATTATTTACAGATGAATATTCAGCAACAGTATTTATAAACAAGTAATTTTCCTTTTCAGGGATAAGGCAATGGAATTATTTCTCAGGGGAAGAAATACTTGTTTATGATATTTCTGGCTACCGTTGGTGTGAAAATATTGGAAGAGCCCACAGAAGTAACAACATCATGTATGTTCTTTAACTATTCCATTTTCACTTCAAATCAGCTTTACGTATTTTCCTGCTCAGCTGCAATTCTATAAAACTACTCCGAAATTCTCATCACCTGTTAAAATTTCTGCTCTCTTACTCTGGGGGGGTACAATTCTTCTAAACTTACTTTGTGATGTAAGAGCCTCATGTCGGTGTGAAAGCAAAATCCATAGTTTGGGGACAAACAAAACCTGTTCCTTTAGTGACAGAGTTTCACGTTGTGTATATTTATTTCCTTTACATAATGTTAGTAAAAACCAAAATTCTTATTTCATTCTTAGGATTCTGGTAGATCTAAAGAAGGAAGTCTGGTATCAGAAGTGCCACGATCCAGTCTGCAGGGAAAAAAACTTCAAATCACAAAGTATGTATTTTGTTTGCTAAGTGATTGTATTTAACACTTTGGAATCTTGATTTTAATTAAACATCTTATCTTTGATTTTAGGTCTTCCATTGCCTCCGAGGATATGTTTGTCTTCTCTTTTCATAGAGGTATGTGTTTTGTCTTATCAACGTGCTAAAAGCAAAGCCTTCTTTAGAAAGAAAACCTGTATACAATACAGTATTTTTAGTTTGCTGAAAACACATTCCTGTTAGTACTAAAACAGGCTTCCACAAGGTAATGTGGCTACAAATTAACTCACTGGAAACTCTTGTTGGCCAGCTTTCTGTAGCATTCATTATATGTAACAGTTGCAAGAATTCAGTTAGAAATAGAGAATAAAGAACGTTCTTGTTTCTAAAAGGAGGAAGATCATATGGTAACAGATGAATGTGAGAACACAGAAGTAACATCACATTCCAACCCTGCAGATTTGTCAGAAAGCTCAGCCTATCTAGCAATAAACACACCTCAAGACACTCAGTGGGACAATGCAAGTGATGATGCCTATTTGGTCGAAACTGCTGAAGATGTGGAGCTGGCAGAAGCTGCAGATTATAGTCTGGGTTATGACACAGAAGAAATTCCTGATGAAGTTCTTTTGGAAATGTCATGGAAACAAGACACTTGCAGCAAAGACGACAGCTAACCATGGACTTGGCTAGCAAACAGACTAGTAGCAACAAAGCTTGCTTTAATACTGCATGGGTATCACATGCCTTCTGTGAAAGATACTGCGATGTAGTTCAAAAGCACTCTTCTAGAGCTGATAGACAAAGTGAGTAACTGCTAAAAACAAGCAACCTTGAGAACAGATTAAATGGGTATAAAGAGATCACAGGGGCTGAAGAAGACTGGGCTGGAAACTCTTCATGAAGGCTGCTTCAAGACATTTAGCACTTTGAAGGCTTATTGTCATGCAATTTCTATTTTCTTAGCTGTTTGTTCAACTTCTACTGATAAGCCAAATACTGTATTTCTTCACTTCCAGATATG
This sequence comes from Gallus gallus, assembly GCF_016699485.2. Taxonomy (NCBI): domain Eukaryota; kingdom Metazoa; phylum Chordata; class Aves; order Galliformes; family Phasianidae; genus Gallus; species Gallus gallus. Next base: position 39,056,596 of record NC_052535.1, on the reverse strand, counting down.
GAAGAACACTATTTATTTCTGATACAGATTTAATAATAAAGAGATTTGTCTGTCACTGGTTCATCCAAAGTCAATGCATTCCCTCTTTAAAGTACATATTGTTTTCAAGATCACATTACTTAAATAACTGAAGATTAAAAATAAGTTTTAAAATATGTTGACAGAGTACAGGAAGTTTTACTATATTAACCAGAATTATTTCATTCTGAATTCAGTTCTTAGGCAAGCTATTTTACAATAGAAAGATACTATCTGATGAAGTCACTGACTTCTTTTAAGCACTGAAGAACAACAATTAACCAAGCAAAGCACCGTCCATTACAGTAATGATCAATTATTGTCAAAAAGCCTATTAAAAGAGCTTAATGTTCCTTTGCTAACTTCCCTCTTTGTACCTCCAGGGCATATTCCAGTTTCCTATTGATATTTTGAAAGTGTCTTTCTGCTTGTAGAATTCTCCGTGACTCCACTAGAAGAGCAGGTAGGCTGGAAGCTCCGTACTGTTGTGAAGGAAGAAGTTACAGGGCAATGTTTGTTTGTTTTTTCTTCCCCAAGAATTAAAAGTTACATACCTATCTGTATTTATTTTTCCTCTATCAGAAGTAGTGCAATGTAACTTCTAAAAGCAAAAAATAGCCAAGCTAGGCAGTCTAAAAGAGCACGTTTTCCTGCTCTTTTATATATGGCAGACACCTAGCACTGTCCACAGATTGGCACACCAGGTCACAGGGACAGCCACAGTAAGAGGGGACAGAGTTCTGAGACTACAAGTGCTGCTTCTACCAACCATTAACCACATTATAGAACATGTATGTCAGTACCAGAGCCCTCCCTAACTTTGAACAAGCAAAAATTTGGTTGCCTGTTTCTCACCATTAATATTTCTATAGTTTCTATTAAAAAAAATGCTAGACCTGAGGATAACAGTTATGTTTATGTGCTCTTTAACTCTTGGACATTGCTGGGGATCAGAATTTTCTCTCAAATATGTCAGTTTCTAACACGAGAGAAAAAGAGCGAGATGCTGTTAGAGCAATGACTCTCAAGTTGGTTCCACAGAAGTGTTTTTTTTATGGCAATACTGCTATTTAATGTAAGCCAAACGTAAGTAGAAATGCATGTCTGGCCAGAAGAAAAAAACAGAAGGGAGGCTGATCCAGAACAGTTCAAAAACATGCAGAAATATATACTCACTACCACTTTCTTTCTTGGGTTTTCTTCTCTGTAATCCAAGTAGTCTTGCTGTAGTTCCTTTAAATCAGTAAGGAATTGAACTACTTGCCTCAAGGAAGATCTCCTCTCCTCCACCTCAGCATATTCTTTTTGTAGTTTTATCAGTTGTGGTTCAGTTCTGAAAAAGATCATGCTTTGATCATTATATCTGAATATTTATGACACGAGTAATTCTGAATGCATTTCCTCTGCGAAAGACTTAAGGAAAAAGTTGATCAGAAACATGAAGCATAGGTTAAAATAACATACTGTTTAAATAGAAAAATCAGCATATTACTTCAATTGGAGTATAGTTCCAAATCCACAAAAAACAAACAAACAAAAAAAACCATTCACCTTGTAACTTCTCACAACATTTTTCCACACCTTACCATCAAGTCTGACAATACAGCAAACCTCTTAAGTGCCTCCGTGCCTCTGACATTGCTTAAATATGCAACCTGCTCCTGCAGACACCGGCTTGCAGGCTGAGGTGTTCTGTGCCTATGCTGAAGCATACTCAGGAACTACAAACTAGATACTCCTCTGCCTAAGAAAGCTGAAGGGCTCAATCTATTAAACAGTGTTTGAAGCATGATCAGCAATCCAGAAACAGAGCACCCAACAGCCATTTTCGTTTCAGTGTTGCCCCAGAAAAGCTTTCTTAATATGATCAGATGATTAAAACACAGCAAATAAGAGATGTAAAGACAGCTTTCAACCTACGAGAGGGGCTAGAGACATCAAATTCTCATACCACCAAAAACAAACTCCATACCATCTTCCTAAGTTTTGATTCATTACTTTCACTATTCCAATTGTAACAGTGTTTTTCTTAGAAACATACTGAAGTAGCATCCCTGCAACTACAGTTACCTAAGAGAATACTGCAAGAATTACTCTATCTGGCAAACTGAAACACGGAAGGGTTACCCTAAGCTTCTGTAAAAACAAAACAAAACAACAGGATTGGAGTTTCACCAAAATAAAATGTAAAAGCTGCTTTTACTTCAGAGTAATAAAAAAAATAGTAGCCTCCTCCAGCTTTTCAGGCTATTATTGTGCACTATTGGAGACGTACCTACTTAGCTTTTCTCTGACTTGCATCAGTCGCTGCCTTTTCTTCTTGATGTCTGCCACCACCTGTAACAAATGAGGACAGTCTTTGAACTTGTTTGTGACTTCACAGGCAAACAACTCAAATATCGAAGGCTCTTTTTTTCTTTGAGGTTTTAATGTGTATGATTCAGTACAACTGCTATAACTATGGAATTAAGCATAACAAAGCTTTCTTTAATAGATGCTTTTTAAGAATTCTCTAACGATTTAAACTTGAGTTTCAACAAATGTATAAAGCTCAAAAATCAGAAAACAAAGCAGCTGTGAATGCTGGATGCATACTAACATTTTCATTTTTACAGAGTAGTCTACTACATGAGCTCAAATTGCTTTTCATCCTCAGCACATTAATTGCTACCTGTCAGAACATGCTTTCTTTTTGTTAAAAGCTGTTTAGTCATCAGCAAGTTTGCTGCAGAGGTTAATCTGTGCACACCGCTTGCAGTTGCTAAGTAGGTTAAGCTGTTTAATAATTAAACAGAAAGAGATATTCAGGAAAAAGAGAACAAATTTCAATCTTCTGTGTTTGGTCCAACTGCTCTTTCACACTGAGAATTACAACAAGGTCCAAAGGCAGAAAGTTCTACAGACACTTCTCGCATGAGATCAACTGTACCTAAAATATGCCACTGGAAGATAGGGCCTAACTTACTCTTAAATCTCCCTGCTGTGGGGGCATTCACCTCTCTCCTGATGAAACCACTCCAAAGTTTTCTGCTCCTACACCGATTTCTCCAACTGCCTGTAGTTCCTGTTCTGCATTTCAAGTCTGAACGAACAGAGGAACTGCCTTCTCTGAACAAAAACCTGGCACGCACTAAGAGAACGCATCTCCCTTAGACTTCTCTCCTTTAAACAATGCAGTGCAATCCCCACAGGTCTTTGCTGCTTTCTTCTGAATTTTACATTCATCTGTTTCTGGAAGGTGAGCTTCCAATATTTAATTGGTTCTCCAGAGGCCTCATCAGTGCTTGCTAAAAATAAACGAGCACGTAAGAAATAAACAGTAGTTCACATGCATGAAAACGACGCATGTCCTAATGTACGTCTGTAGTCCAACAGTACACACATGCAGTTTGCATTCCACCATGCTACTTCAGACCCCTTCCCCAAACATTCTAGATGCTCTTTATCCTGCATTTGTGCTCTTGTTTCTGTAGTAGAGTATTACAGAATTTATGTAATACTTGACAAAAATGACTTTTTTGTCAAGTATTTCTTCCACCCTACTGTCTGAGTTTTCAACATCACCCCTGCACACTGTAGATTCCAGTGATAGCATCTATTTCAGACATGCATTACCTTAGCATTTTTTTTCTTCGTATTCTTTAATTCCTGGACTTCTGTTATCTATGGAAAGAGAGAAGATTGGTGATGAACCTGGATATCACCTCTATACTGCTAAAAACATGGTTGCAAGAATTACTTCACAATCACATCAAGAAGCTATTTAATAAAACACTGTTCCAAAGGAAGATGACAGGTGTCTCAGTTGTAAGACTGTTGCACACCATTAATCACCTTGCACCAATTAGCATTACATCCACTGCGTAACACTACCTATACTATTTTTTCTATTACTTTACAGGAAATGTATTAATATAGTCATTTTCAACCTGCTTATTCCAGTGAATCACTTAGAACTATAGATTTAGTACTCATACATTTTACTTATTACAACAAAGTATGAGTTTATTTTACTAGCTGTAATTAGTGAGATTAATTCTTAGTCTTCCAAGTTGGTAGTTTGGTGGGGGTTTTTTTTTTGATAGATATGTTCACACACCACTAAAAAACAATGGTTTTCATTAATCTGTTAGAGGCTTTAGTCAGGCTGCTACACACAGGAGTAACTAAGACACAGTCTGTGAGCCTTTAGAGCATCTTCCATAGCTGCTTTCTCACTCAAATTGTACAGCTGTCCAGTTTTATTGCACAATTCTTTAATTATGACAATAACTTCAAGATCATTAGATGCTTCCCTATTCTCAAAAACAATTTTGCAATGTGTTTCCATGATAGCAGTACCGTCTAAATTAACAAGTCATAACATACAAGTAACTATGCTTTCATTTAATTCAACCTGACGAGATAGAAAACGTGAAGTATCAGAAAGTAAGCACTTAACAGACAATGTAAAGCCATTGGCATTTTCACTACAGTGAAAACACATATTGCAGTGTAATACATAGTTCTATAATCATTACCACTTTCTTTCTTTACTGTGTACTTACAAGATCAGTGACTTGGTCCTCGAAAGCAGAACAGAAGGCACTGACAGCTTTTCTGCAAGCCTTCGATTCTATGCTTTGCCTGGAGAAGTCAGAGGGATAAAACACAACTCATTTGTTATAGCGAAGGAGAAATCTCATCCAGGAATATTCTTGTGAATACAAGTACAACCCAACGTCAACCAGCTAGTAGCACAAGCAGCTGCAGATCATTGACATGCTAGCATTTCTACACTAGAAAACATCAACTGATGTTTTGTTCTTGTATTTGGAAAAATTCCAAATTCCTGAGGATCGCCGCCTTAAGATCACGTGTAAAAAAACGTGTCAGAGAAACCTAACAGTCATTAAAACAATATCAGAATGTAACTAGGCAATGCTGCATTGCTTAAGGGTGAGTCCACTGGAAAAAAAGCACATTATTTATTTATACAGCTTTGAGCACTCAGTTGAACGAAAGCAGAACGTTTACCTGTAGTTTGCTGCTATCTTCTCAAATTCAGCCAGAACAACATCCAGTTCTGTGATATCTCTGGATGATCTTTTCAGCTTATTGGGACACCACAGTTGTACAGAAGATGGGCTGTTAACTGAAACAGTAGAACAAAGACAAGCATTATACAGTTTGGGTGCATGCTCTGAAATAACAGAGAAGTTATTGTACTCACCATTAAAATAAGTAAGAATTATGAATATTTTAATATGAAACTTCTAAAAAGGTAAATATTAATTTGTTCCATGTTTTAGGTGAAGCAATTATAATAACTTTGGGAAACTATAGAATTATAGAGGTACACAAAGATTGGAATGATCAATCCTATAATCTTATCACTTACTCTTCATCATTTCCCGAAAGTCCAGTAGCACATGATTACACCAACTGAAAAACCACACAGTGACACAGACACTACCAGCTGTAAGAACTATCAGCCTGAGTCTGGGGAGCCTGCATTACTCAAAGAACCATGAATTGCTGTATCAATTTTGTAACAATTTGCTATTGATACCTGGCATGTTTCAGAAGTAGCCGGATAACAATATCTTTCTTTAAACTTGGAAATAACAATATTAATGAATTCTATAAAAATTAAGTTTCTTCACACACGTCTAAATGTAAATCTAGCTTCCTTGGAACTGTAACCCATTACATGCAAGTACAAGATGCCCCTGGGAAAGTTTCTTTCTACCAAAAAATGCCACAGTCTCGAAGCTCCCTGTCTCAAAGGTCTTTAAACTGTGTTCTGGCTGTACATCTGGGTAAGCCTGGGTGCTGCACAGGGATCCACTGATCTACAGGGGCACATTACAGCTCCATACCCAGGGACCCAAGCTTCTCTCCAAAGGAAACCAAGTACATGCAAAGAGTAACACAAACCACCTGTGCCCTATCCCTCCGCAAGGGATAGACAAGTCCAGGGATGCAAACCACAGGTATCAGTGGTTTCCTGTGTGGCACACCAGCTCCTCCATTTATCCATTGCTAATGAGTGTTTAGACCCAAATTAGAACTGGAACCTCCCAGAAGAGCATGCTGCTACATACCAGAAATCAAAACCACTGAGTTAGGGGAAAGTATTGATCTTGAATGAGGAAAAGCTATACAAGAGTTTTGAAAAGCCTACTTTACCAGAAGAATCCGATGAACTCTTCTTTGAAGGTCTCTTCTTTTTCACCTCAGGTCGAGTAGTATTTGGAGCGTTCTGTAATATAGAAAAGCAGATTAACCTTTTAGAAGAACCTAGGTGCACTCACTTAAAATTCTGAAAGATAGCAATTAGGCAGAACACAGGGAAGCATTTCAGTATTTCTTTACTGACAGAAACGTCAGTAACATTTACTTAGGTCTGCTTCACCAGAATCATAGCACAGTGATTACGCTACAAAGGGACAGCAGCTGCCTGGCTGCACAAAGCAGATACACAACAGGTACTGCTAATACAGCAGGAAGAACACGGTAAGCAGCTCAAGGCCCCTCACTTCAGCACAGGTACCAATAGTAACAGTTCTCTGATCAACAGCTCATTCTCACCTTTTCACCTACGTCTGTCTCAATTATTTGCAGACTTTGAATGCTTTCTGTAACAAGACAGCAATCCTACAGCAGTTCTTCATACATGCTGCTTACTGATGAAAGTTTAACACTATATCCTGAATTTTACAACATGTATCTCAATAATTCCAATGAATTTAAGTAGGTGAAAAGCTTTTACACAAACCACTGCACAGCTGCTTCTATCACAGGCCTACTTTCTCAAGTCTGTGGGTAAGTAGTTCTCCTACCGTAGACCCAGAAGCTAAGCTGGCCAAAAGTATGACACACTGAGGTCTGAGCATGGAAATACACTCATTCAAAAATCAATTGGCTTCAGTCTAATTCTAATATATTTTCAAAATTCATTTTATCAGCAAAAAATTCAACTCTCCCACAGGCGTGCTCTTCAGTACCAAACAAGAATAAGCAATTTATATATTATGTAGTATGGCATTCTTTGAAAAAATATGTTCTAGATGTAATTATACTCATTTGAAAAATAACAAAAGAGAAAGTCATGTATTCCCAAATGAGCAATAAGATGGCCTACAAGACCCTGGTTTTTACATTCTCCACTGATGTGACCACTGCAGGGTTAAGAAGTTCACCTAACACTTGGCCATCTCACAAGAATATTAGTAGATTTACTTATTTGTGACATAATCAAGTATTAAAAAGGAAAGTCTTCCTTCCCTGCCATTACCCAGTGCAGGCACGGCATAAAGCTAAAATCAAATTGCCCAATACGCTCACACAACTTTCTCTGTACCAGATTCTCCATAAGGGGCTCACGTGCAGAACCACTTTGGCTGAACTCGTGAACGTCGCCTTCAGGCGTCTCCAAGAGCATCTTTTCACTAGAAAAAAAGAAAAATACCCACAGGTAAATCAATCACATACTGAGGGAAAAAATATACATGTTTTCCACGTACAAATCAACAAAATCTTTGGGGAACATTTTGTACTGCTGTGTGCAGTTTGACTGCACTAAAAAATTCCAATGGCATACAAAGGGGGCAGGATCCCGATCCCTCAACAGAACAGCTCGCAACAGTTTAGAGATCATTTCTAACTATCCACTTGGATAGCCATATTGTTTTCAGGTGAAACTTTGAAACAGTGACAAAAACATTACTTGGTATGTTTTAGGAGGAATGAAGAAGTCCTTTGGAGATGGGAGGGCTGAGGGGGAAGTAAAAGAGAAATGCATGCCCTCACACAAGCACAACTACTGTCTGGTTAATTCCTTCAAATAAGACCTTCACTGAACTAAGACTGGCACCAAACCAGAATTAACAGACAAGGAAAGTACTAAAACTTGTATTAAAAGGGGCTTTAAGTTATTTTTCTTGTCGCATATAGTTTAACAGGTTTTTACCTGTTAATGTGTTAACCTGTTGTATTTTGCCACTTTCCACACTTTGATGACACCAAGATTTAAAGGACAAACCAGCATCTCACAAAGGCATTCTTTTCTTTAAAAAAATAATCCAGTAACTAATTAAGTCAACGTGCTGCTGGTAGAAGGCAGGCTAATTTAATTAATTAATTTACCTTCCCTACTTTTCTTACTCTTCCATTTTTTTCCCCATCTGGGAGATTTTAAGCACCTGTCTAACAAGCAGTTAGAGAAACCAGACAAATAAAATGTTTTCCCTATTTAATCTAAAAAAAGAAAAATTAAATGCTGGCTTTTTTTTTTTCCCACCAGACCTTCTTTCTGCATTTGTCCTTTGTGGAGCTGGAACATAACCAGATGATTCATTTTCTGAGTGCTCCTCTCCACAAGCATCCACAGCAGTACTGTGCAAAGGCTGATCTGTGAAGAACAGAAAATAAGCTGTATAGAATTGTTCTCATCCGTATATACACAGGTATATTAGCACTGTCTACCATTCAGCATTTAGAATTTCTGAGGTTTGCTCACTCTAGCTATACTTGTTAAAATTAACATTTGAATGTTAGGAAAACATTCTGTAGTAAAAACTTCAGTGTCTATACTCATATCTGCTGTTGGTAGGGCCCGGAAAACAAGGCCTGCGAGGAGTGGCTGAAGGAACCAATACTGCTTAGTCTGGAGGAGAGGAGGCTGAGAGGACCTCATTAGTCTGCAGCAAGGCAGTGTTGGTATCTTTTCTTCAGCAGACAAGTCACAGAACACAAGGCAATGGCCTCAAGTTGTACTGGGCAAGCTTAGATCAGGAATGGTTTCTTCATGGAAGGGGTGGTCAGGCACTGAAAGGGGCTGCCCTGGGAGCTGGTGGAGTCACTATCCCTACAGGGATTTACAAGACAAGGGAATGTGGCACCCAGGGACGTGGCTTAGCGGTAGACTGAGACTTGATGTTCTTGAAGGCCTTTTCCAACCTAAATGCTTCTACAACTTTATTTCTTTACAAACTGAAAGCGAAGGTGCATGAAAGCTCAGCATATACATATGTACACGTGGTATAGAGTAAATGAAAGGTTTAGTATTTTATTTAAAGTCTCTCTTTGCTATAGTTTATATCAGTCTTTCACTGAACTCTTTTTTCCTCAGTGAAAGAAGCACCATTTCTTAAGTAAGCACTGCAATATTTAGCTGATGAAAAATCAGACATTCAAATTCATACTAACCAAACGAATCACAAAGCTCCTCAAGTTGGTTTACACCTGCTACCTTCGATATCCTTGAGACATCGGGTTCCTCAGGTGGAAGAAATTTCCGGCGAGGATGAGACCTGCCTTTGTGTTCCTGGTAGGGTACAGAATTAACAGCTCAGTCATCCCACTGACTGAGTGTATGACACACTAAATATAACAATGAATTTCAATATTTTTTTGTCTAGAAATTAATTTAACATGGACTGCATTGACTACTAACCTACAAAATTGAACATCCGGAGCACAGATTTTTCCTCTTGCGCTATGTTTTTTCCAAAGGGGGGAGCAATGGCATAAAACCAGCATATACTGCTGAGTTAGGTTAGAAATCAGGAGGAAATCCTTTACTCAGAGGGCAGTGAGGCACTGGCAGTGCTGTCCACAGCTGTGGGTGCCCCATCCCTGGAGGTGCCCAAGGTTGGATGGGCCCTGGGCAGCCTGAGCTGGTGGGGGGCACCCAGCCCACAGCTGGAGCTGGGAGGGCTTTAAGGTCCCCTCCAAACTATGCCATTCTATGGCATGTTGCTATGATTTATATTACATGTAGCATAAAGTTTCTCTTGTTTTGTAAAACCAAGCACACACACCTAGTAATCTTAGAGCTGTCTGACACTCGCTTTCTGTGACCCGTAGCCTTTTCCTTTTCAGGCATTAAAGCATCTCCTTTCACCTCCATATTCACACAACATTCCTGGTTTGTCCAATTGAATGCTTTTAAAGCTTTCCACCAAATAACTCAAACAGAAAGGGAAGGGCAGCAGTTCTTTAAGTGTTTGTAACCGTTCCGTTCACCCTGCAAACACAGGGCGAAGTTTTCTCACTGATGTTTGTGCAGAAGGAGAAGGAACTGACGGGAAGGGCTGCCCCAGCGGCACGGCACCCTCTGGAAACAACGACACAAATGCACGGTAAAGCAACACAGGATTAATTAAGCTTAGAGTGGAAAACTTTACCTTGTATTCATCTCCAGCACGATTTCTCTTCGTTCTTTTCTTAGAAGACATCTTACTAAACCTCTAAGCTTACAGTTGAATACAAAGCCGCCGAAGAACAGCCCCGAATACAGATGCGCTTCCCTCGTCTTAAAACGGGCAGCCACGGGCCTCGCTTCACCTCACACCGCCCAACGGCTGCAACCCGCCGCTGCGATTCAAAGCGGCCGCTGGGCGCCGCCGGAAGCGGAAGCGCGAGCAGCTGAGGCGTCCCGCCCGCCCCCCGGCGGGAAGGAGCGGCTGAGGGGATTGGCGGGCGGCGAACACTGCCCGCCCTCAGTACCGCCCCGCTACCCCCCCCCATTTCCTCCGTAACAGGGGGCGATGTCCTTTCAGTACGTCATCAAAAGTGGCGTCCAGCTGGAGCAGCAAATCCTGTGTTGTTCGTTGCTGGCTGTGCTCTTAAGCGGTGGTACTTTAGAAACAGGCAGCACTGCTGGACCCCACTCCAATACCTTCTAAAGCAGGGTCCCAGGAACCCTAACTAGTTAGAATCCTAGGGACCTTACTAACTACTTCACAGAAAGCACAGCCACTTGCAAACAGAACAAAACCCATCTGGTTTCCAAAGCGTTGGAGAGGAGCTCTTTCCATGCCCTCTTCATCCACCGATACGGGTATTTTTCCAAAGATCTGTCGTTGCCCACAGCCACCTCCCCCCCCCCCCCCATCTAAACTGGGAAGCAAAGTACCAATTAATACTAATGTGATAATCTCTATGCTCAGAATTTGTTTGACATAGCAACAAAGCTCCCTGTGGTAGACTTTAGGCAACAAGCAATAGTACAGGTGATAGTGCTGCTTGGCTCCCACAGAAGGCTCTTGCTGACAGTATGTAAGAAAAATAAACCAGACTCAGCTCCTCAGCTATTTTCATTATGAGATATGGTAAAACAACTACACTATCTGTCCAAGCAACATACACATTTGAACACAGTATAGAATCTGTCGTAAAAAAGGCACTTTAGAGTTCGTTCAGTGGGGAAAGAATGCATAAAGAACATACAGAAGTACTCAAGTCTACAATGGTACAATGGTTATGGACAGTAGCAGAGGAACAGCTATAAATATAACCTTGGTGACGCTTCATCTACCGTGGTTTGCAGAGTCTGCCCATTAACTCTTTCCTATTGTTCCCCAGATTAAAGCTAGATACACAGTATATGCACAGAGGAAGTGGGGATAAATACACACAAGGGAACAATGACACCAACCACCCAAAAGCAGTGCAAAACTAGTAAAGCTACAGATACCACTGTAATTTAAGTGACAAGTGCATCATGTGCCAAAGACCATATTGATGACAAAAATAAATTAAAGGAATACTGATGGGGCAAGTTACATAATGACATCTTTCTTACAGATGTTGGTCAAGAACTTGCAGATAAATACGAGATCAAAGCAGATTTACCTTCCAAACAAAGCATCTGCAGACAGCATTTATATTGTAGTAAGTACTATGTTAAGAAGTATAGCTGTAGTAACAAAGTTTGCTCATGAGAATTACCAAGTTGCACCTCAGCTTGTTAGTCCGCAGCATCTTCAGTTGATTAAACAAACACTTCACTGAGTTGAAATGCAGAAATATTTATTTTGGTTTCCTTCATTGGTTTTGAAAATTGTTTTGGTTTTATAAAACATAGAAATAGCCAACACTAAGCAAACATTTGAATTCCAATGTAACAAACTACTGCTCTAACAGTTGACTTGGATTTGTGTACCTTAATTGCACACACGTATGAAATTATGCTACAGAGTAGTGCATTACAATCACACAAATCTTAGTGCAAACCTTGTTGTGCTTGTATCTTACATATATCCATGTTTTCAAAAAACAGTAATGAGTTCTAATGCAAAACCAACTCTGTTAAGGATAGCAAAAGACTTATGTTGTCATAAGGCTTATTTCTGCTGATTTCTGAGACAAAAGGTAAATAGTTCTGTAGTTTATCTGGGAATTTGTTTCTTATCCCTGAACAAATACCCATCCAGTGCCAACACTGTTTGTTGGCACATCTGAATACTTCCAATTACTGCAAAGCATCAGGCAAAAAAAACATTCTACCTGACCTATTCTGCTATTCCATGAAGAATACTCAGTGGCTCATACACACAGCACAGAAAATGGAGGTTACGTCAGAAGCTGTTCTGCTTAGAGGACCTGGCACTTTTTAAAAAACACATTTTAAATCCACATTCATCATGGGGAAAACGAGTGACTAGTACAGGTGCGATACTTACCTGACAGTCAGCATAGCCCAGCCTCTTAGATCATTTTTGTTTCTAGTGTTCTTGCCAGAGTTAGAATCTGCCCACTAAATGGGCAGGCACTACTCTGGAATTGTGTTAATGCAGCGAAGGCTACACTTGCTGAATTAACTGCTTCTACACTTCCAGTGCAGAGTCACCAAATGCAAGTTTAGCCTGAACCTGTATTAATCAGTCTCTTTTGTACAGAGTCCTGACTTCTACCTTACAAAAGTAAGCCTCAGAACTGGCTGTAGATACAGAAGGGAAGAAACCCTTGCCTCACCCCAGTTAATATTAGGACTAATTAAAGATGCAATATCAGCTATATAACTGTAAGGTTTTGTGTTGATGGGTTTTCTCTCCCTTCCCCCCAGACTAAGTAACTCTCCTGAGGTGGCAAGATACTTAGAGGCATTTCCAAACCTGCCAAATCCTTTTTTTGAACTGACAACTGCAAGATACACTGCAGACAGCAAACATGCTGGCAAGAAGAAAATCTTAGCTCCTTGGTTAAGGAGAGTCCCATTTTTGGCCAATGAAGTTTTAAATAACTTATATATAGTTACCATTTATAGTTAAGGCTCTTTTTGGAAATTGTAGGTCACCATAAAAACAGTATGCAACACAACTTGACAGTAAGGCAGTGTTCCATTTCTTCAATGTTCCTATGGCAAGTACCCATCCCATTTTTGTACAAGTTTATGATTGCACAGTTTCCTTCCCTATATTTGCTGTAGTCAAATTACAGATATGAAGACCAACAGTAGACATCAGATGTGTGCCACTTTACTCAATCCACTGTTACATTTTGGTATTAGCATAGAGTTCATCTATCTGCGACTGGAAATATTTCCGTAGTTCTGGTCTCTTTGCTTTCAGTGTTGGTGTCAGCAGGCCATTTTCAATAGAAAACATTTCTGTGTGCACAATAATGTCTTTAACCTGGAAAAGAAACAGACAGTAACCAAGCTGCATTCTTTGGAATACACGAGGTTTTTAATAGAGTCACCATAAAAAAAGACTATTACTTTAAAATATTTCCAAATGCAAATTAAAATCAGTTCTTAGTCTGACTATATTGTTAAAGATTGTTTAAAGAATTAGATGCTCAAGTCTAATCAGCATCTTACCTGTTCAAATGACTTCAAACCAGATTCTTTACCAACTCTCACCATGTCTTCTAGGATGTGCTTTTTGACATCCTGTGGATACAAGAATACATTGTACAGCTCAAAAAAGTTGATGCAGAATAGCTAGCTGTTTACTTAGCTATTTACTCACCTTGTTTTTACATAGCTTCTCATATGTGCCTTCAAATCCTTTTTTCTTGGCCCATTTGCACAAGGTTTCGGGATCAGGTACCACAACAGCTAGTAAGAAGGCCTAAAAAGAAATTTAAATGCTTTTTTATCCCCGTTTTGTTTATTCATTTCAAACTTAAAGCAATGCAGGTTCCTAAATGCTTCTTACTGGTTTTCTACCTGGTTTTGGGAGGCAGTTTTAACAATGTCACTTTTTTCCTTAAAGTTTACACATACACTGTTAGCAGCTTATATATAGTGCTTAGTGACCAAATGAATTAATCCAGTTCTACTACCTGGTCTAAAACTAGATCTAGAAGCATATTCTGTAACCGGTGGAATCCAAAGTGGATTGAGAACTAAAGTGTGCAACAATAAACAAAGACACTAGGACAGGTTGCTCAGAGAAGCCATGGATGCCCAAACATTGGAAGTGTTCAAAGTGAGGTTGGATGGGGGCTTTGGGCAATCTGGTCTAGTGAAAGATGTCCCTGACCATGGCAGAGGGAAGGGTAGCCTATATCATCTTGAAAGGTTCCTCCAACTCCAACCATATGATCCTCCTGAAAGTGTAAAGACTAATCTCAAAGTCAGGGAGAAAGGAAAACCCTTTTCTACCATCTCTCCCTGGTGTTTATTTTTTAAATTACCAGAAGAATGCCTACCTGCAAGCTCTCTCCATGGACAAACACTTGAGCAAGTGCTTCACTTCTCAGATACACATTTTCTATCTTCTCTGGTGCTATGTACTCTCCCTGGGCTAGTTTAAATATGTGTTTTTTCCGGTCAATGATCTTCAACGTACCGTTCTGTTGACAGAAATAATTTCCACTCAGAAAAGGCACTTCAAGTGATAACCAGTCTACACAACGCATCACAGCAGATCACATAATGCCCCAGAATTAAAGCGTATGAACAAGAATTTGCCTCTACTTATTTTTATTTCAGAAATAAGTTCCTTTTATTAAGCTTTCAAGAACGGACCAGAAGCAATACTGCTTAGGTTCTGTCTTAACATGAACTTAAAATGCCGTGCACAATTCAAGACAGTTTACTGATGGAAGCTATTATCAGACAACACAGGAGAATGGTGCTAGACCCAGAACACTGTCAAACTACAGTTAAAACAGGCTCTGCACCCATCTAACCTGAACTAGAGACAGTCTCAGGCTCACACTATGTTTTTATTATTATTTTTAGCCCCAGATATAGAGTTGGTTCATATATAACAATTCTCCTCATAATGTTACATATTTGTTTTTTAATTCACTGTATTTTTAAATATATATATATATTTAAAAAAAGTTGTTCAGTTATTGCTAATAGCCACTGAAATACCTTTCAGCTATATACGTTAACTTACTGGTAGCCATTTCCCAATATCTCCTGTATGAAGCCAGCCATCTTTGTCCAGAGCTTCTGCTGTTTTTTCAGGATCTTTCAAATAGCCAAGGAATACATTTGGCCCTTTTACACACACCTGAAAGACAGCCATGTGTTGATATACGTTACTATGAAGGAAGATTAATCACCATTTTTTGTAAGGAATGCTCTCTCCCACAGTTCTCAACAACCACCACTACAGTAACAAAATATTAATTGATTTTTTTTTTTTTATTGTACGGGCTTTTTTTTGATGCAGGCACAGGCTGAGATGTTTTCCATTGGTATGAAGTATAATAAAAAGCTCTTGCAAGTAGAAAGTTTGAAGAGTAATCTTAGGGTATAACTGGGTGTAGGGGAGTCTGATGATAAAAATATGCACATAAAGTTATGAGAAGTACCAACATGATTACATTATTATTACTAATAGTCATCAGGACTTTAGAATGACCCTGGAAGAGTTAGATAGAGAATCCAGTTTGAAATCAAGGCCAGATTGGTAATAAATATTAATAGTGACTGACAAATACTAGGTCAAACACCACTCTAGGGAATTAGTACAATTGTAAAATAGGCAAGGAACTGACTAATGCCCATTAATTCTCAGATTTGAAGAAGTTACTAATATAGTTCAGAAACTAATTAAAAAAACTCATCCCAAACATTTTTAGTGCTTACCCTGGCATAAAATAAGCATACTGGCAAACTGAACTACTGTACAAGTGAACAGAAGGTGTCGTCAGTTTGAGGGAGATCAGAGCATTAGTGAGGACCCCGAGAACCTTGCAGGGACAGTACCAAATTCATGACCAAACTGAGGCCGTGTTTTAAAAACTAAGTCACTTTTGCTATAAAACAGATTACCTGGAAAGATATGTAGACTTCTCCTCTACACGTCCTAGAGAAGTCAAAAGCTGCTTTGTCAAACTTCATGACTCCTACTATCACTGGCTGGCAGTAGGTGATAGCTTCTCCCAGTAGGGACAGCAAATCATTTATCTATATCCTTCTAACTGGCACTAAGACCTCATCTGCATATAAACATACATAATTCTGCTTAGAAGTTTCTTTCTTGAACGTGGATAACTGATTAGAGCGAAGAGAAAGGCTGACAGGGCTGAGAATATTGAAAGCTTATTCTCAGAAAGAAGGACTAGAACTGCTGAACCCAGCTGATGATAGAAGCTGAAGAGCAAACAATGAGGAAGATCTATTTTAAAAATATATTTATATATATATTTATATTTTACTATGAAAAGACATACTCAGTTTCTCTAACAATCATACTTCTAAAGCATATTTAAGATGCAAAAAATAAACTGCTGAAGAGAACCAGCAATTAGGTCATACACACAACAGGAAAGAATCTTAATGCTGTTCTCCACTTGCCAAAAGATAACCTTCTACCAACAAATGAAAGATAGCCCTTCAGCATTTCTGGGAATTAAAATCCAATGATTCATTTCTACTCAAGCAAATAATGCACAATCGTTTTGTTTTGGTTATTTGTGACTACAAATCAGTTATTTGCTCAGACAATTTGTTCCTTTTCTTTTCCAAGAAATCTTGACATTTGGAAGTTACTCACCTCACCTTCTCCTTTGGCAGCCAAGTAATTCATCTCTTGTACGTCAACAAGCTTTATGATGTTACATGCCATTGGTGCTCCAACGTGACCTATTTAACAGACATTCTTTAAAAGCTTGAATGGATTTTTAGTGAGATTCTAGAAGTAATAAGCTGTCCATATACTAAAGTAATAAAAAAAGGAACAACTTCTGGTAACACACCACACCAACACCAGCACAGTAATAGTTTTAATTTGTTGTGTCTAACACACTAAATTCTCATATACCCACAGAACACTGTTTACTGAACTGTGTACCCAGGCTCACTATCTTTATAGTATAACCAGACTGTGGACATTTTAAATTAGCAGAACTATTACAGTAAGTTTCAAGTATAAAGACTATAACAGTTTGGGAGCTAGAAGTAAAACAGATAACAAATGGAGACTGTTCCAACACTGGAAAGCATCATTTGAATTTCCAGTGTTTATGAACAGATTTCTATTCTACAAGACTAGAAGTTAATACTACAACCTCTTCTCTCCTACACCTACTTCAACTCACAAGGGCAAAGCCTTTTGAAAGAAAAGGATTACCAAACTTTTCTAGCTATTTAAAACTAATAACTCCGTAAGAGCATTTCAAGATTTTCTGACGTGACTTGAAAGATAGTCTTATTCTTCACAACATGTGAAATTGATAAAAATCATACAGCTGGGGCTTCTATAGCAATCTGAACTTCAACAGGCAGGTAGACCATTAAACACTATACCTGCTGTCCAGTCACCAGGCATTGACAGTGAGCATCCAGCTGTGCATTCAGTCTGTCCATATCCTTCATAAAACTAGGAAAGAAAACCAACACTTAGTCAGAATTCTTACTTTTCAATATAGTTTCTTCATTAAAGTAAGTATTTTGCTTTCTTCCTAATCAAGATGGCTTGAGTTTAGCATAATCCTCAGTATCTTCTAAAGAATACTGCCATATTAAGAAGTTTTATTTCAATACACACTTTCAAGTAATAATATTCCACCCTCAGTTCCAATACTTACTCAGCATTTCACAGTATTTCACATGCCATGTGTGACACCTGCATAGATCAGAACTGAAAGTGACAGAGTGCAACAGGAAGAGACTAAGAACAAAGGCACTAGAAATGACTTCATATTATTTAAGGACATGTTTGTTCAAGAAAGCCAGAAACAGAATCCCTATCTCATCACAGCTCTGTTGTTATTGTTCTACCCCTAAGATCTATTTCACCACATTTATTCCATCCTGTGCCATTGTTAGATTTAGCCTCTTCAGATTTAATCTCAAAAAAGCACATACTTGGAAGAGACTTTGAAGAGAAATGCAATTGAGCAATCTAATTCTACCCACTCTCATCTATAAAGCAACAATACTATGTGATATTAAAAGATTCTCTACAATAGAATCAATAGAATCATAGAATGGCTTAGGTTGGAACAGACTGCAAAGATCATCTAGTTCCAACTTCCCTGCCGTGGATATGGATGGTCCTGTTGCGAATACTTCTATAAGCACAGCAAGACCCAGGAACTTAATCCAAGAACATTAATTACTGCTTACAGCATCCCATGAATCTTTTTTCTCTTTTAGTTTAGACGTTAATATTTCAGTTACCACAAAGACTTTGAGATGAAGACAGAAGTATCAGAGGTACAAGAATCTCTAGAAGACAATATGAACTTGTATAGCTTCCAAGAATGCTAGAAAGCTACCCATATAATCAGATCACTAGAAGTGCTCTAAATTAAGTCTTTAATCAGGTACTTAAAAGCATTATGGTTTTCGATGAAGGCTAGGAAACTCACCTGACAGCCAAGAGCTGTTCTCAGGAAGGTCAGTACACTTGCAGATACAGGTGCTGCTCCTGTGACCATTAGTCGTACTTTTCCTCCCAAACTTGCCTACAACAGATACAAGATACTGCAGATACCAAAAGCATTTTAGAGAGGATTTAGAATGGCATATCAAATACATAGCATCTACAAAGGCTAAGCTGTGGTGCCACTGCAATGCAGACTCAGTCAGAAGCTGATATAAATTATGGCCATGCAGCAAGGGTTCTTACTTTTAGCATGACTTCTATTGGTTTCTCATATACTCTAAATGCTATAAAAGCAGCCACAGGAGGGTGGTGTACTACCAGAGTTGAAAGAGAGCACAGATACAATACCAGACACTTTCTAGTGACCAACAGTGAGGTGACAGTAGGGGCTAAACATAGTACTAACATTCAGCATTCCTCCTCAAAGGACAGTGTTCACTTTTAAAGAAGGAAGCACCAGACTTTTAGAGCAACTCCCCTAATACAATTATCTGATACAATAAGAACAAGAAGAATGGAACAAGAGTTTAATTTTACTGAGAAGCCAGATAGTCTTTAACGAGTCGTGAAAGCCATATCACACTTCAACCATCCATATCAAATTCAGCAATTGCAAAGTGATACCTATAAACTACAAAGTAGATGAGATATATGATGATGCTTCAGACTCCAGTATTAAGAGCACATCATACTGCTAAATCTGTATGAAAGTAGGCACATTTGGAGTTCTTTTCAAGATAAAAATGAAGACATAAATGCAACAGTAGAAAAGGTTCAATATCCATAATATAGAGACCTAGACTTCCAAGTATACCTGTATTTTTCGGAAGATAACTTTATCCCAGAAACTGTTGTTTCTAATTATACCACTTCTGAGTTCTGCTTCTTTCCTCTTGGAAGCAAAATCCAGCATCCACTTCTTCAGTGATGTATCCGCCTGTCCAAAAATCTATTTAAAAGATTATATATAATTAGAGTGCAATAGTCTGAGACTTCTTTTCTCCTTATACTAACATGCATAAAGACTCAGTGAAAAACAAGCAATTAAACAACTTATTAGTAAGCATAGTAATTCTGATATTTATGATTTGGCCTTTTTACCTTTTGTGTTCATTTAAATCAGCACTGAATTCTCTTCCCAGTCAACTGGGCACAACATTTTCATGAACAAGTTAATTCATGAACAAATTATATTAAAATATCAGCAAGCAAAAACATCAGTTTTTAATTCTAGCTTGGTTGAAATGCCAGTTAAGCATAATCCTTGTTATGTTCTAAAGTACATACACACCTCAATAAAACTTGGGTTTCTTTAAGAGACAGATCTTTTCAGAAATACCTAAGAGCAATTTGTCTTGCATATAAGCTTGCTTTTCAGAGCATTTTTAAAGGCTCCTTCTGGTTGTTCCCAGAAAGCTTCAGGGCAGACTAGAACCAATATTAGCATAATTACTTACAGACCCAGCAGGTCTTCAGCATTAGGGGGTTTCCCACCTTAATTTTCCACTTGCTAACTTTACATGCCAGGCTACTTACTACAGGGCTGTGAGAGGTTGAAAATGTGCCAAAGAAATATGAAATTATCACAGCACCATGGACAACAAGCAAGAGAACACAATGAAAGAAGAAGGGAGACCCAAGCCTTATCCCTGTTTCTAGAATTCCAATACAGAACACTGGAGCAGAATGAGGGGCAAAGCTCTAAGCACTACCTTGCAAGTGATCTTGGAATTTCCTGCCCTTCCAAAGTGATCAGAACTGTGCTACTTGCTCTTGGGGCTAAACAGGGGTGTTACAATACTTGCTGTTCTTCTAGTCTCATGAAAGAGACAGCATAGACAGGTCTGCCATTTATTTGGCAACTACAGCCTACCTGTATCCTTCAGCTCCTCTGTCTGTACCCTAAGAGAGGTCAACCATCCGTATATAGAAAGGATCATTTAAAATATTCTATAAAAAGGGCCAAGGAAGACTTTACTTCTGAATTCCCATTGCAGAAGATACTGAGAAGGCAAGTAGCAAACACAGGAGAGAACAGGTCAATTGACACACCGTCTATCCAGCACTTCAGACTGGCTTGTTTGTAGTTCTCCCTGCTAGAAATTGCTGGCTGCTATGTAGGAAACTTGTACGTGTCCATGCAAACATAGCAGACACCTGACCTTGATTTGCAAACCCCCTTCCATGAGTCAGCTACTAGAAATGCAGCATGCAGATGCTAAGCCTCAAGTTCACGGTGTAGACTGGACTTCAGCTTGCTCAAAGCAAAACAGTGAGCCCTTAATAAAGCTAGAGAGAACCAAGTCTCCTAGTCAGACTTTTCAGTGCCAGTGCTGGCTGCCTGAAAATGCTTTAATACATTCAGCACTACTCCCTGTACTTTCTGCTCTTTTAGAAGAACAGTAGTTCAACAGCATCCCAGAACACAACAATTACTTCTGCTATGTCAGCACAGACTTCAGGAAGTCCCTCAAAACCCTGAACAGCTCCAGACTCAGCTTTAAACTTACCTTGTCAAACATTCTGTTCAACAGTCGTGGTACTACTGGAAATACAGTTGGCTGTAGTGTTTTTAGGTCATCCATAAGTAGCCTGATATCCCCTTGAAAGAATCCTATCCGAGCTCCATGGCACAGAACTACACACTGTTAGAGAAAAGTAAGATGTCTGAAAACGTATAATATGTATGATGCATTCCAACTATGTGTATTACCTTTTCTTTTAAATGTGGAGCAGACTGAAGGATCCACTCATGTGGACAAGTTCTGCAGCATTCTCTGACTATTAAATGAGACTGGCAAGATCAAATGGCAAGACATCTGTTGCGCATGGGCCAAAGACTTGGATAGAAACAAATACTGCACAAAAGCCCCTAACCAAAAAAGCAGTTAAATAAGTTAGTGCCAGAATCTCAAAAGGTAGCAAAAGATGCAAAGCACTATCTAACAAGCTTATTCAAAAAATATACGAGAACTTTTTTGCCTTTATTTGTACTAGAAAATCCTGCATTGAAGTCAGATTCCTGCAATGAGCTGCTTGCGTAGTATTCTCTTGCACTCCAGTTTTCCTTCCTGTTCCACAACAAGGATGCAAACAGGATCTGTCATTAGTCATTTGTCAAGATGTTTGTTGACAAATGTAAGCAGAGCCACTGCTTATTTCTGCATCATTTTAGACTTGCATCCATGGAGGCAGACTTAATCCTGCAGCGTTCTATGCTCTCTGATAGTCTAGAAGCTCCACCCAGTACACCTATGTAGGTCAGGCACATCCTGAAACAGTGATTGAGCACCTGGTGGGAAGGCAGGGCCAGCCCAGGGGAACTCAGGTGCATGCAGCATACCTAAGTGAGTGGAAGGGGTGGAGTCAGAATCCATATAGTGAGCATATTTTGCTGGAGATCCCTGCCTACCTGAGGCCTTCTAAAAGGTAAGCTTTTTTCCTTTGTTTCTGCATCCAAAGCTGCTGCACTTGGGCTTATCCTCACTTGATGCAGCCTGGGACTCTGCTACCCTGCTATTATTGCTGTGTTTTCCATAACATTATAGATTATTTACGATGTAATGCTATTTTGTTAGAGTTTTATTTATTCTTTTAATAGTATCCCTACTCATTTGTGTTTCTCTGTACCTACTAGCTTTTTATTTCTCCCTCCTCCTCAATATTTCTTCCTTCATACCCTGCCATAGGTTTTTACCTTTTCTGCATAAAATGTGCAAGTTACTCTTCTCTTCACCTGTATTTTGACACTATCTGCTAAGAAGCAGCAAATGCATGAGGACAGCAACCATCTTTGCTAGACAAGAACATGTTTGTCCTGAAAAGTTCACTGACACCCTAACCAGTTTCCTTAGGAAGCCTGGATCAGCTAATGCCAGCTTTGCAAGAGGAACACTCAGGACAGTTTCTCACAAACCCTGTATTCATACCTACTTAAGAGTAACAAATTTATCTTTCTTCTAAATGCTTTCTTGCTTATCTCCTTATGTAGATACATATGTCAGGAGCAACTCTGTAGAGCCCTCAACAGACTAATACAGAACAAAAATGTTTGGATCTCATTTTTATCTTTTAAAACATTTTTCTATTGCACAATTAAGAGAGCTGATGTCCACAGAGCTTGTACCTTCTGGTGACGATAGACATCAGTAAAACAGACACTGAAGTATAACCATTACCATGTGGAAAAAAGGGTTGAAGTCACAAGGACATCTATACACTTTGATTAGACTACATCTATTCCCACACCTCACAAAAACATACATATAGATCTTCTCACACTTACATGGAGGCCATATATTCCCTCACACAAACCGGGAAATAATCAGCTTCAACATTCATGTTTGCTATTTCATCTGAGGGAGATGGGTTAATTGAACTTGAAGTAGAACCATTAATGTTTATGATTAAACATCTGTGCCTTATTACACATGACATATTTGAGGAACCTTATTCCAGTTGCATATCACTTCATAACAATCTTTCAGCCCACTAATAAAATTACCAGCATTAAGACAGCCTTGAATCCTCTCATCCCCAGAAGTGAAACTCCAAGTTTGCCTTACAGGCAAGGAAAACTATTCAAGAAAACTTTGGCTTTCAATGCCATTTAATGACAAATTCTATTTTCATTTCCTGGAAGAAAACTTGACTGAAACAAAATGCCTCTCTTATTCAAGTTTATTGGAAGCAATAGTAAGCTTAGACAAAACTAATTTTGAGTTAGTTAGGAGAGTAGAACACCACATTATACAATTAATATTTATATAACTTTTGCAGGTCAAAGAATAGGGTGGAATTCTAGCGCTGCATTGATTATATTAGAAGGATGTCTAGGCAGTAAGCAGATGGAGGGATTGTCTCTTGTTCTAGTAAGCCAGTTTCTCACTAACACTAGCTCTAAAAGTAATGTTTGAGATGTTTTCCAGAACTTTATCTTAAGTTTTCACATATGTGTAAGAGGCAAAAACAAGCTCTGTTTATCACAGATCTCCGTAAGAGAACATAAGCTTCTTAATAGTTCTGTGAAACAAACATGCCTACCTCAACGATTCTCTCGAACATATGAGCCAAGGGCAGGAATGATATCAGAACATCTTCAGGGGTAGGTATAAATGTTTTCTGAAAGTGTTAAGCAAAATAGAGAGGATTATTTTCCTTAAGCTAAAGAATGAAACCAGGCACCTGAACTCTAGAGCACAGCCCTCACACTACAGTTTTGTTTAAAATAGAGCTTTGCTGTCTCTCATTCATTAAAGAGACTACATGTACTAGAAGTTATTGCTGTAATTGTGTTACATCTGTGTACAATAACTGTTCAGATTATCACAATGTATATGTATGATTATGAATAGAAACAAGTTCTGAGAGAAGCTACATAATACATAAAGTGCCATTATACACACTGCAGAGGATGGTGTAGAGGGAGATTAAAGCAGTTAGTCCTTGGGGGTAAAAAAGAAAATACATTCACTGTAGGTCACAAAGTTCATTTGTCCAGTTTACCATAAGGCTAATATCAGAAGTACCTCACATGATCTAAACATGAGACCAGTTACTTAATTTAGAATTAATTCTATATGCAGCGTATGCAAAGTAGGTATGCCAGAACTCCTGCATGAGAAGTCTCCTTTTCTCCACATGCTCCTGCCCTACAACATCCTAAGTAAAGAAGGACTTTGCCACCAGGGGTTCTAAATAGTCTTCCACCCATGGTTTCCCCATTAAGACACCAGCCCACTTCTAACTGAGCAAACTGGGCTTTGGGAGCAGTGCAATTATGCTATTCTAGACTTTTTCCATACTGTTGGACTGTTCCTCTTGGATGTTCATGAGTTACCCTATGGCCCAACTTCCACCACATCTACACAAGTAGAAGCATAGTTGCAAGTTCCCCAGCTGTGCTGGACTAATAGTTAGTAATTTAATAACAGCTTGGTGGGGTGGGGAGGGGATGAACATTCCCCAAAAGAGCTAGCAGACCTGTACTAATTCAAGAGCAGTACTCAGTTGCTATTCCTGGTCCACAATGAGTTACATGCATAAGAAACTAAGGAGGAGTTGACTGAAGAAAAAACTAAGATCCATGCAACTAAAACTATTCAAGTCTTATAGATTTATACATGGGGAAATCAAAAAAATCTGTTAGGTTTAACACAAATATGCAGCTTCTCACATATCCTATAAAGTAAAAAGATAGGGGTCTTAGGTAAACGTTGACTTCTGAACCAGCACGGACTCAGCGCTAACAAGTTACATTTTCAATTCAATCTTACTATATTATGACTTAAGTTAGTGTAATTTTAGTGTTGCTCCCCTCCATGCAAGTAATCCCATAATGTTAACTTTGCAGTTTACCTCTGTAGTTTTCAGAAAAGCTGAAGAATTGCTGACTATGTTTTTATGAGTGATCATAGCTCCCTTGGGGTTTCCTAAAGAAGAAACACATCAGTATGCAACAGTGAATTTCTCAGATCCTTTAAGTAACCAAGCAGAAGTAAAATCAAGCTAATAGCATTTCAATCAGTTCCATCCTGGGCCTTGAAGAAAAGACAAATAACTAACTAATGTGTTTAAGAAAACTACTACCAACTACAGTATTAAGTTCACGTGTAAGTACTCAATTTAATAAAGAGAACAAATGCTCTAGAAACATGTTTCTTAGATCAGCTTTTCAAATTCAAAATTTCTGTGGAGATGCAGCTATTAAGAGCTCAGACAACTCTGCTCTTAAATCTGCTTTAGAAGTGTAACCAATATCATTGTATTCTTCCTTTTTACTCACTACCAGTATTGTATATTGTCATATGCTTCACATTTGTGAGTTATCTAAACAGCTGGCTTTCCATTTCAGTTCTTCAGTGAGAGGGACACAGTGCATATGAGCTATGGAATTCCTGCTACTACAAAAAACACAATTAAGTTAGAGCCAGAGCCTAACAGTAATACAGCTTCAGTGCTTATTTCCAAACCCAAAAGTGTAAGACTCCTGTCTAACAATACTGCAACTCTGTATTGATCATCAGGAAAAACTGAAAGAATCTTTATCATAAAATATCCCCAGCTGCTACTTGCCAAAAAAAATAAAAGGTTGCAGCAGTCTTGGAAATCAAAGTAGGAGGGCTTCCTGAGTTAATCAATCATGCAGAGTGTAACTAGGTATACCTGTTGTTCCACTGGTGAAACAGATGACTGCTAGGTCTTCAGGCTTTGGAAGCTATGAGAATTAAGAAAGTATTACTATGGTTAAGATTGCTAGAAAAAAAAATGACTTGCAAAAAACTTTGAAATACGAGCGTTGAAATAGTGTTACTTTTGAGCTACAGGAGACAGTATTATATAGACCAAACTAGCAAGTCACCCCAACTTCAGAATCAATTGTTTGAATTAAATGTATACTTACTATAGGTTTTTGTCTGTGTGCTTTTCCCAGTTCCTACAGTAAAGAAGGGAGACACAGAGCTTTAAGTTTAGAAGACCAAATTTGGTAATTTACATTACTAAATACCATAACATTCTATCATTAGACTGCCTGTTAAGGCATTTTTATTTAAACTTACAGAAGAAGAACAAAGGCTGTAAAGGACATTTTAAAGAATGTAGAGAATTAGTGTTCTACAAATACAACAATAACTAGAATTTATAGAATTCACCCTACCCCTTCTAGCTAGTAAGCCAGCAGCCGTTCATGAGAGAAGCTCAAGGCTGAGCAGTGTAATGACAAAATCCAACCCCTCATGCAGAAGCTATATGCCACTGAACAAGCAAAGCAGTATTCATCTCAGTAAGCACCTTGCAGGTTACATCACTGCTTGTGATGATTAAGACTGAAGTTTCCGCAGGAAGGGTCGTTGATGATTTACAGTCCTTTTATACTGATATTTAAGGACATAGGTAAGTTTCAAATTGACTTCTTGTTAAATATAGTTTTGCCATCAGTGTGCAAATGCATTAACTTGGTGATTGTGTTTACATTCTAAATCCACAAGAGTATTAATACGCATTCCTTTATTAGCCCTAGCCTTCCTTGTGCATGGGCAATTTTCAGCTCCCTAGATTACCCACATACATCAAAGTTTAGGAAAAAAAGGAGCATCTGGAAACAGTTAAACTGTAAGCTTGCCTTTTTGAAACAGTGCCATTACAGAAAAAATTGTTACCATGATAACATAGCTGTCTACTCAAAACAACAGCATCTGCATTTCAAGCGCCACCAGTAGCTCACTACTTCCCTACAGTCTGTTTTGAATGAGACCCAATGTTTACTTTTGATACACAGCTGAGATCTCTATGCACTCTTACAGCTATTACTATATTAACCCCAACCATCAAGCGTACTTGTAACAGCATGCTAAAGACCTTAACATGTTACTGAAAGTTGTTACTTAAGCATCTAGATTAAGTATTTACTGCTAGGTTTTGTTTTTCTGTAGCTAGATGATTCAGTGGGAAGTATCCTCCTATACTAAATATATACTAGAGCCCAACTCAAGAAAAGCAGCTGATTTTAGCATACCAACCTATTAATGCAGTCCCCCCCATGTAATACAATCCTTTTCCCAGTGAGCCACAGCATTTTAACTCACTTACTGTGCATTACATCTTTCAACCCGGCAGCCTTGCTGATGCTAGTTAGCTAAGACATTAACTATATAGTGTAAGATGACATGCTGGCAGTTATGCATCACTATCAGAAGGTGGCTCTATTAACCTAGCAGTTAAGATTGCCATGAGAACAAGTTCAGTCAAACTGAACTGTGGGTTCCCCTCCCTTTAAAACAACAACAACAAAAACCTCCAGCAATTACTGACACTCCTGCAAAAGTCAAGCACAATTATGTGGAGATACTTGGGTCTTATTGAGTCAGGCTTTCACTAGCATTCCAGTTGTAATCAGGCTATACTGTGAAATTGTGAAACAGGATTAAGATGAATTCTACGTAATTTGCAGCTCAGACTTTAAATAATGACGATACTGAACAAAATTGCAGAAGAGCCAAACTACTAGCAAGAAAAATAAAAATTAAGACTTGAACATTAAGAGGCTAAGGAAAACAGTTTCTACTACTAAAGCCTGAATGTCACAACCGCCTAACATTACTATAAGCATACCCTAGAACATAATACCATCATTCTCCTGATTGAGGAAACATCTATATTCACTGTACAGGAGAAGATGCCTTTTTTCCCCACTACATTATGAATGCCTACACAAACTCTTTGAAATTGGTACTTCTGGAGTATTTTTCATAGCATACAGTTAAGTCTTAATCACAGAATCACACAGAATTGCAGAGGTCAGAAGGGACCTCTAGAGATCATCAAGTTCAGCCACCCATGCATGCAAGGCTTCATGTTCAGATCTGAAGTTACACATGGACCTTGCATACATGCTTTGGCACTTTGCGTACTGTGAAATAACACTAGCAAGTTATTTTCCTTTTTTGTGTAACTATCTCTTGCATTTAAGTATTTTGAAATGAATGCAATATGCTCTGTTTAGTCCTGAAATCTGTTCAATAGACTCTTATTCTTCCACAAGTAAATGGGAAATTAAAGCAGTAGATTGAGCACGCTTACCTCTATTTCCTTCATGCTGAAGACTTCTACCCCACACTTCTTGCCACGTTCCAAAAGATCTGTGCCAAAAGGCTCCATGATCACGATGGTGCTGAGGATTGGAGTTTCCCCCTTTTCTACAGCAGTTAGCAGAAGTTTAGCCTTTTCAGGTGTGTCGCAGAAAACCAGCGATAAGTCAGCTGATGAAGGAGAACAACATTACCAATGTGACAAGTTCAGACTAGATCATACTACAGAAGTCAGTACTGGAAGACCTCTAAAGGCAACTACGGATCAGTTCTTAGTCAGCTCCATCATACGTTCAGTTGTTGAACTATTAGAAATGCCCTACCTTTGTTAACAATGTAAGTAATTGCTTCAGTTCCCAGTGTATCGTAGAGTGGCACCACCACCATGGAGTATGTATAGCAACTCTGTTCAATGATAACCCACTGCAAAAAGAAGAGATTTAAGTTACTGCATTTCCTTAAACTTCTAAGACTCAGTGGCATTATAATAATTATGCTATTAGGACAAAGTTCATTTGGACAAGCTCTCACTAAAAGAAACTGAACTGTCCTTAAGAGCAATTTTAAGTAGTCTTAAAAGAACACTTCACATGCATTATTTAACTCTTTAACTTACCTACTAACAGTAGGAAACTGATTAGGAATACTATACTGTTTCCTGTCTTCAGGTTATCAAGGAAGCCACTGAAGCATTCAAAACTTTATATTATCATTTATGAATTAATAAAGGACTTGTAAGTTTCTATACACATGGTATGTTCTCACCTGTACACTACCTGCATCTCGTTTGAGGACCAGACATGCAATATATACAGATAACAGAATATCTGATAAAATTAGTACAATGCCAGCTAACTTACTGCTATGTCTTGTATCTGCATTAAAGATAAAGCAGGCACATCTACATCAGCTGTAATGGTGTCTACTGAACATTTTTTTCTTAGACAGGATCTACCTGCCCCATCCCTAGAGGTGTTCAAGACCTTCATCCTTGATCTGATGGGATGCAACCCCATCTTCCACAGCAGGGGGGTAGAACTAGATGCTTAAGGCTCCTTCCAACCTAAACCATTTTATGGTATCTATGATAGATGTTGATTCTATAATAGATGTAACCAGAAGGGGCAGCTATACAGCAGCTTCAATTTTAGTTCTTTTGTTGTAGGTATGTCTACTACAGTAACAGACTTTGGAAGCCACACACAGTTAAAGCTTCCCATGATAGCCTCCAACTATTTGTGCATGCTGTGACTGTCAAGACAACCAACATCCTATTTTCTGGACCACCATGATATTTTTCTTCCTTTTTAGCTTCTGAATTTAAAACCATATTTAAATAGAACTATTAAACCTCAACACTTCAGGTCTCTCAAACCCCAAGCAGATAGTATGGAATAGAGACAGCAGGCTAGAAGTTTCAATTTCTTTCCTGATATGGATGTGAACTTCTCTTAAGGGAAACAGCACAGTGAAATGTGCAGTTTTCTCAATCTAAAACACTATTTCCTTGCAGAAGAGATTCTGTCATCCTGTTACTCAAAATAAAAGTAGATTTTAATAATCCAGGTTTATTTTTCTAGTGAATATTTCAAGAGGTAACATGCTAGGATTTCAACTCCAACTCTAGGGGGTTTTCCCAGCAATCGTTCCTGGAACTGAAAACTATGAATCATTGACAAAAATCTTTACATAACCTGGACTAGTGATTCTATTTTGAATGTCACAACACTTGTTCAGTAGTTTTCAGTAGGGAAAGTCCCAGATTTAAAACTGTTGGTTTAAGCAATTCTTTCCAGCTCACTTCTGATCCAACTCAAAGTCTGCCAGAGCAATGCAACTCAAGTGCATTCGGCTTTTGTCATATATAAGCAGACCACACCATCATGCCCTCCCCTCCTTCAGAAAATCCACTGACCAAACAACAGGAGAACTTATCTTTCAGCTCAAAAGTAGTAGCTGTGACAAAGAGAAACAGTTTCTCTTTGCACCCAAATGTCTATTGTGACACTAACATCTGGATCTCTCCTCCACTCTTTTTTCCTAAAAGGAAAACTTCCACTTAATGCTATAAGCTATAAGATTCCTAGTTGGAGACATCCCAGTTGTTTGTTTATTACCGAGGAGCTGTTAGAACCAATATTCCAGCAGGAAAATGCAAGCAAAGCACCAGATTTAAGATCCAGAAAAAGCATTTATTTGTCTGTACAAGGCTACAGGGTTCTTTTTTGTATAATAAGTTAAGAGAAGTTGAGAGGAAGGTCCAACATCATTTGTCATATTGGTTTATTGGTTTTTGGTATTTGCTGTGTCTGGAGGGTTTTGTTTGTTTTTAAAGTTCCATAAGGGGTCAATTAGTGACAAAAAAAATCAGAAGAGATCTAAAGTGTTGTACAACTGTTTGAATGGCAACATTGTAGGTGGCCCTAAGTAACAGAATCCAGTTGCTGGAATTCAATGAAAAGGGTCAACATACTTTAGACAAGATTTATCAATCATCCTTGTATCTTGATACAGGTTTGGTTTAAAGTAGCCTACCACAACAAGTACCAGCTCACACTATTAATCACAAACATAGGTTACAGCAATACAGTCCTTTTAAATCAGCTTAATGAACAAGTTTTAAGAATAAAAAAAACATGTACCAGTTCATACTATTTTTAATAACAGCAATCTAGAAATACAGCCAGACTATGATAGATACTATTAAATCAATCTAAACATCTCCTTAGCTGTCTCAGGCTTGTGAGATTATTTGGCTTTGCTAGATGATCTTTAATTGTGCTACTTCTGGTCTGTCTCCTTAAGTTTCAAAGAATTCTCTATTTTTGCCTTTATTAGTTTTCTAATCCAAAATCTTGATGTCCAGGGCCTCTTCCACATAAAACAAAGATGGCTGAAGATGACAGAACTTTGTGCAAACATTTTATCATTAAAGGTCTAAACACCTTATGACTTCCAACCTCTTTCAGTTACTTAGTACTCTAATGCCATTTTAAGAGGAAGCAAGTTGTGATAAACATTAAATAAGTACTGTACTAACTTCCTATCAAGCATGTCTGCTCTATCAACCGAGGAGAGAAGAAAATAATTAAGTTGATTTGGATTCCCTAATGATTACTGTCCTCTAATCTTTTGCATGCAGCTTCAAGACCATAAAGGAATATGACACAAACAATTGTGTCAGTTATCCATTTCAATTCCTAGTTAAAAGATGCTGCATCTATGGCTCATGGGTCTACAGTAATGGCTCAGCCTTTAGCCCTAACTCCAAAAGCACTCTTAGCACAGAAGCTTAGTACACTGCCAATAATTAATAGACCAGGCCATTTCAAACAACAGCTATATCACTGATAGAAACACTGTCAATTACCTCAGGTCTGTTTTGTGCAAAGATGCCTACGTACTGGCTGTGAGATGGTTTGAAGCCTCGGTGAAGTAATGCAGAGCCCACATACTCTGCTCTGTCCGAAACCTGGGGGGGAAATTAAGAGAAGCCAAATGAAAAATTGAGTCAAGCTCCAACAATACCCATACTTTAAACTTTCTTCCCCTTTAGTCTTACAAGGACAATAACTGATGTGAAGTAGACAGTGGCTAGAGTATTTTGGATGTTCTCTAATTTTGAAGAAACTAAAGACTGAAGTAACATTACTATAAACTGAACATAGACACTACACTTACATCCAATATGCAGCAGAAGAGATGCTTAATCCAGTTGGACTTTCATTTGTTAAGCAAAAATTTTTATTTGACACTCAAATATGCAGGAAAGGCTAGAAATGCAGTGACTCAGCTTTATACTGCTGCTCTGCAACAACACTAAACAAGCTATCATTCTGCTTCATTCTTCAGCAAAATACTGAACTCAATTGCCTACAAGAACACCATTTCACCCTTCAAGAAGCAAGAGAATAAAGAGGCAAAAGCCAGTTAATCCTATAAACAAAGCTTTTGGGAAGGCAGTTTTCTAATTCTTCTTTCACACAGCATATTACCTGAATCCATATCAGTCATTTGCCTCAACCATGCTTTGAGGTTGTGAGGTCGTACCAAACCAATGAGGTTGTACCAAACAGACACCCAGCAAAATCACCTTGGAAAGCCATTTCTGCTACCCACTAAAGGTCTTTAAGTGACCCAAGCAGTATGCACTAGATAAAGCTTATGCAAATTTTGAAGACATCAGCTTACTAAATCAGGAACAGCCTGAAAGTGCAGACCTGTTAAAGTTTAGCATGAAGACATTTTTAAGGATATTTTTAGTGATAACAAAGCAGCAGTGTGCTTATAGGTAGAAGTACATTTATTAGCACTCTATAATGTGTCCTTCAGCACTACAGAGACAGGCAGCCAAGAAGCACAGGTAACATTTGTAGATAGGACTCTTTCTACTGTAAAACTGCAGCAGGCTGAGTCCCTGAATACCATTTAAAGACAGTCCTTCAGAGGCAGCATCCAAATTCTAAGCAATTCAGCAGCAACTAAGCTGCAAAGATGAGACAAAAACATTCAGGAATAAAACACTCAATAAACTAAGTGCAGGAGGTGGTTTTCTTCCCCTTGTGTTTATTTTTGAGGCTATTCTTTTAAGACCCCCTATTAGAAACTAAAAATCTTTCCACAATGTTTTGATACTAATTAAAGAACACCCATAAAATTAAGACTTTATATTGCAACTGGATTTTGAACCAATAGTCTCAGCAAGCAAAAGCAGATCTAGAACTAAATGAGAAAGACTACTTACCTCCTTATAGGAGATCCACTCATATGGCTGGTTTGGTTTTCTAACACCTAGACATGGACCATTATCTAAAAAACAATAATTAAAGTTACACAAAAAGCAACCCCTGCCTCTGTCTTGACACTAATTACACATTCACCAGCATTAAACTGACATCCTGCGATTTCTTTGCAGATACCTTCTGAAGACAGGGTGGTTTTTTTGTTTGTTTTTTTTTAGTTTTTGGAGGTTGAGAACAAGCAGGAAAGGAAGCCATAGAAGGATAGATTGGTAACAAGGCACTGACTTTATTCATACAACCCTGTTTTTCAGAAGAGGTCATAATTGGATTTGCCTTCTAGATAGCTCACATTCAATGTATTTATTTTCCTGATAGGTAGACGCCGCTGCCCCCCCCCCCCCCCCCCCCTCCCATCTCAACTGCATTTCAAGAGCTCAGACCTTTAGCTCTTAACATTGTTGATAAAATGCATTTTAAATTCAACTTACTGGATACATGTAGCCCCCTTTGGAAGATATCATAGACTGTTCTCACATCATCATAGTAGCAAGTTATCAGTTCATCACTGTTAAGGAGAGAGGACCTTCGAGCATCCTCTTCACCCTATGAAAACCAATGAGGAATGTTAGACTCTCCACCATGGATGATGAAGACATTCTGAAGGAAGTAGAAACTTCTCATCCATTTTAAAAATTATAAGCCCTGGTAAAAAGGGGAGCGGCTGTTTACAAGGGTGGATAGTGATAGGACAAGGGGGAAGGGTTTTAAACTGGGATAGGGGAGGTTTAGGTTGGATATTAGGAAGAAGTTTTCCACCCAGAGGGTGGTAATGCACTGGAACAGGTTGCCCAAGGAGGTTGTGGATGCCCCATCCCTGGAGGCATTCAAGGCCAGGCTGGATGTGGCTCTGGGCAGCCTGGTCTGGTGGTTGGCAACTCTGCACATAGCAGGGGGGTTGAAACTCAATGATCATTGTGGTCCTTTTCAACCCAGGCCATTCTATGATTCTATGAAATTCTTTTAGAGAACTTCACCTCCAGGGAGAGATCTACAGGGCTTCCCTGGACATCACTGAGATGGCAGATTTCTCCCTACATTACCACAAATGTGTCAGGCAAAAAAAATCTATCTTCATCTACATAAGATAGCACAGAACAAGTTTAAGTACCACAAAATGAAGTTTAAGTACCACAAAATGCCTTTTGACACTGCTTACTTTCAACAGGATTTTTCTTTAGGAATATTTTACTCCAATCCTTCCAATCTTAATTGGAACATTCTAGCTATGTTACCACTGAGATCCAAATCTCCAACTACTAATTGTTTAATTACTATCAGAAACCAACCATGCTACAACTGAGCATTCAAAACCTAAATATTTTAGGCATGATCAGCATGACTTCAAAGCTTTGTACCAGATAAAAACTGAGTCCAGAAAAAGTTGTTTCCTGACCTAGCTACAGGCATTTATGATATTACCATTTTTCAGCAGATGAGCACTTGCATATACTGTCAATTGTAGCCTAAAAGAACCAAATAGTTTCAACATAGTCCATTTTATGGTGGCGGATTAAATAACCTCATTTTATACCAATTGAAGTTGCACAAACTGCAGTTAGGCAAGTACT
Organism: Gallus gallus; assembly: GCF_016699485.2. Taxonomy (NCBI): domain Eukaryota; kingdom Metazoa; phylum Chordata; class Aves; order Galliformes; family Phasianidae; genus Gallus; species Gallus gallus. The sequence continues at coordinate 39,022,052 of NC_052535.1, read as the reverse complement.
AGTAGACACACTCAGATGACAGACACAAGCAGATTCTTAACAGGGAGTACAGCTGGTTAAATAGTGTCAAGTAAGCATTACTAAAAATCCTCTTTATAACTGGTTGCTGTGAAAGAGACAGGAGTTGACTAAGAGGACTACCTAAATCTATGCTTGTGTTGTGATAACATGGATGATGTCAAAGTGCTAGTCAAGTGCAGTCACTGACACTTCCTACACTAAGGGTTTATTCTTGTTTTCAAAGTGCCCTATAAGACCAGAGAGCATCTACTTATATATAAACTAGAAAGACATAGGTTCATCTGCAGGGACATAGGTCTGTGTGTCATACCACACACATACCTGGAAAGGAGCTAGCACAGTAGCAGTGCACCAGAGAGAGAAAAACATTTTAAATGCAAAAACAAGTCTAACTTGTTTTAGAAAAGCTATGTGTAATGCAGTTCTTGCCACTCCTCTGACTGTAAGTAGAAACATACACCAAATGTGACCCAGAACAAATTAATGACTGGCTTACCTCTAAACACTCATACATCAAAAATTCAAGAGCACACTTGCCCTCACAGTGTCTACTCTATAGAAATGAACCGATCACTTAGACACATCTCTGTCCAGAAAGAAAATGCAGGACTGCTTGTTTTATTTCACACTTGTTAAACAGACCACGGAAAACCAAGGTCAGCTTCTATGATTCCCAGTTTCACCACCTCTTGTGTTGGCCAGAGGAAGATCATGCCACAGAGTTCATAATAGCAGTCTCACTGTAGATGTCACTGCATCTATGGCGTAATCCCATTTGAGGCACTACAATTCACACATCAGGCAAAATACCACACCCTAAGCCATTCCTCAGCAACAGAGGAGAAATGGTTTCTTCTAATCAGAGCTAGTACTGTTTCGCTCACACATCCTATTACTTAGACCTACAAAAGCAGTTTTCACAGGGCCTTTGTCAGACAGCACACTGCTTAGATTCAGCACTGACTGCGCTGTTCCCTTTTAAAAAGGAACATCAGAGAAATTATAGCAGACTACTATTGAAACAAACCATCAGTTCCAAGTTTTACCAATAAAGGGAAGCACAACCATCATAAGGTCCTGCTTGATTCCTCCCCCCAAAGCAAAGTGAAATTAATGCTAAGGTTGCTGGAAATCCAGTTTTCACTGAGGAGTACATGTTCTTGTGAGACAAGAGATTTTTTTGTGCAAGTTTAATGATATTCTTCAGTAGATAAAGGTGTATTTCACTACATTTTTGAAGATCATTTAGAATACACCTCATGCTGCCAGCCTGAAGTCATTTATTAAGCAGTATTATAGCATTGGTCTCGTTTTGGTTTAGAGGTCCTCATCCAGAATATTTGTGCAACCATTAGGCAAGGGTTTGCTCACAGCAAGCTTGTCTAAGAAGCACCTCTGCTTGAGCACAGATCCTAAGAAAAAAACTATCAGATATCCAGGCCTCGGGACCAGAATGTTTGGCTGATCTCATACACACTATTTGAATGAGACCTAACAGATGCACCTAGCACAGAGGGAACTGCTCAAAAAGGTTCTCAATTTTAAAGTGGTTTTTGGCTCCTTAAGAACAAGTTTTCACTAATGCTGAGAACAGCCTTGGGTTACTTGCTAAGGCAGCACTTCAGGTTGTCACAAGAAGTGACCCATTATGCATTAAGTTGCACATGCTGAAAGTTATACCTTGGCATGGGTTTGAAATAGGTGCATCCGGAATAAACAGGTTTATTCTATAACAGAGGCATATCTTTCTTAAACAGGTATTCACAGACACACAGTTAGGAAAGCCCTATTGAGACATAGGCTTACTTGTTGATACAGACCATTCAGGATGAGCACTACTGCCAAAACATACTGTTGTGTCAACTGCACCCTAAAGCAAGAGGCCAACTTCCCATTTTCTTGAGGGAAAGTATACTGGTATGTGATGCTTAGGTCACAAACACTAAGGCCTCATTGCTAGCATCATTACAGCACTGAAATTCCTAACATACTGCACAATTCAGTCTGAGTCTCAACAATATGGTCTGATAATAGTTACTTATAACTACTCTTAACTAATCTTGCCTTCCCTTCTACAGATGACAGATTCAAGTGGATGCTGAGAAATTTTCACTTATAGCTCTGAAGAGATCCTCCTGAAAAAAAGATCAAGTCAGGAGCTTTGAAAGCAGGTTTTATGTCAGTGAAGTGGAATTCTAGCAAGTATACTTCAAGGACTGCACTCCACATATTTTAGTGGACATCAGTCTAGAAGAAAGCAGATACTTTCAGTAACTCTGTATGCTGAGTTGAATATGAGTACGAGCACAGTGCGGGCTCTGGGTCAATTAGAACAGGTTACTGGATGCTGACCTACTAAAATCAAAGCTTTTCAGAAGCTGGAAGTGACCTGGAACAGCAATAAATAGGATGTTTTTAGCTTCTCAGGGGGAAGAAAAAGTTTTATTATCAGAACATATAGAAACATTATACCAGTCACTGACTTCACTTAACCTCATTAAAGACCAGGAAAATAATGTACATCTAAGAATCAAAAAGTGTATTTGTAATTCAAAACTTTTAACCAGTAACAAGCAGGTAGATTTGATATTAAAAAAAAAGAAGAGAGGAATAGTGTTCTGCCCCATTTTTTGAAGTACACAGCTGACTCCACAGACCTTTCAGCACATTTTCTGATTAAGCAACACAATATTAAGACATGTTTTGAAAGCAGCATTTTGCATTTTCTTTTTCCTGTGGAAGTGACAATACATCTTCATGTACTCTGTTCTCTTATAGACGCATGAAGTGAAATCCTAAGCAAACAGCGAGGAGGTGAATCCTAAGCACTGTATTACACTCAGTATTTCTAACAGCTAAACTCGCATCAAAATACATTCTCATTTGATTAGTTTGGTACAGTATACAACACTATACTGTAAAGGGTTTTATCTGTACTGTCTAACTAAACAAGACATATTTTGGTTATGTCAACATATTAAAGTTTGAGCTCCTTATCCCCAGAGCATGCTAATACCTTCAGCTGTTTTCCATTTAATGCTCATGAGTCTTTTTATTGATGCATTTTTGGAAGGGGCAGGAGGAAGTAATGCTGCTCTACCTACCTTACTCTGATCAGAGAGCAGATGTTAATTAGCAGAATATGGAAAACTGTGAATTAATTATTTTAGCGAGGTCACATAGTGAAGAGCAATTTTTATCATAGAATTTAGCAATGACAAGCAATTTAGCTTGAAGAGGTAGAGGCAGTGAGCTGCACTTGCTGGCTAGCCTCAAGCATAAACATTTGTCAGTGGTTTTGTAGTCAATTTAGAGCCACTGTTCCACTATCTTCCAATGCTAAGCTCCCAGTCTGCTACTGATATAATCTCTACTGAGTAGTAAGGCATTCCACAGCTGGAGAGCTTTCACTGCTAGTTTACTACAGCCACTAAAACATGCTGTTCCATAGGACCATTCACCACAGTGTCTAAATGGCTGCTATCCAGATTAGGAAGAGTCACCAGAAGCGAGTCCTAGTTTCTGGATCCTTATACACACGTGCTCCTCAATGAGATTTTTGTAGCTATCATCAGCTGAGATCATCAGATCATGTTTTTGACTCCCCTTCGTGCAATTCTAACAGCAGATCATTACTTACTATGTATTCCCTATAGTAATGAGACCTGTGCATTACCTTACCAGTACACCATATGGAAAAAAATTAAGAAATAAACAGCTACTAAATAAGCTTCTGGATGGAGGGACCAGATAATACTTCATTCTTAAATTCCAGTATTAAACACTACAGAGAAAGAAATGCCTGATTTGAGGCTACAACAGGAGTCTGTTTTGCTAAAGCCCACGAAAGCTTACACAGCACAACATTTAAATGACTGCCACATTTGTTTACACCAGTTTACAGTCACAGCTACTCTTAAGCTTGAAAAGAAGTCACGTGAACTGCCTTTGACACAGAATCTGCTGTAATGGGACACCTTGGTTGCAAGCATATCTAAGAAAAATCCACAGTTGGTGTTTCTGAAGAATGCAAGAAATGCAAACAAACAACCTGTCATTGTATTCCTACATAAGGTAAGCATCTCACTTGAAGACCTCAACCATCCAACGCTATCTCCTCCCTTCATAAAAGGAAAAACCACACAGGGAAACTGATACAACTGCTGCTCACAAAACTAACCACCTAATCAATTGTCTATATGTGCTTCTAAGCAACAGTCAGGCTGTTTCGATATCAGATTTCAACACTGAACACCACTTAGCTGCAACACTGTGCCTCTGGAATCAGAATACAAAACTAACCTAACTTATCTAGAGATTATTACACGATTGCTTTAATTTCAGCTTACTCTATGGCCGGGATGTCTTGGCAGGACTCATATCTTTCCACAGATCACTTCAGGACAGTTAGTACCCTCTTGATGCTTGTAACCTAATATCAAGTCTCATCTGTCAGCTATTATAAGCTAGATATTGTAATAGAAGAGTATTAGTCCAGTCAGTATACCCTAGCATACATAATCTGACCCAACATTTAATAGGTCATCACCTAAGCACACAGTTAAGTGAGAACAACACTATCAGTTTTAACATCCACGAGTTTCTACATCAAATGACACTTACCTCTACCTTCACAGACTGCATTGCTAAGTCACACGGTGGCTTTAGTGCTTTTGGTCTTGTTGCATACCAGTAGGTCGTGAGGGCTGCAAAAGCACCAAAACCCACCAGGGTATTTGTCGGAAGGGTGCGCACATACTGCCTGACATCCACAAGTTCAGGAATCCTCATATGCCTAAACAAGTCGTGTGCTTGCATCATAGCTCAGTGCAGTTGTCCCAGTGCTGGAACCTGTTGACACAAGAAAAGTTACAGATTTGAAGTCGTTTTGATGTAGTACTGTAACATAGCAACATATGCTTTGTCCTACTAGCTCCTCCCTAGCAAAATGATTTTTATCTGCCACTAAGCAGACAATATCTTTAGAATTCTGTAATGGAATTATGTAAACAAGCAAGTTTTGGTTCAGAAAAATCAGGTAAGACTGACAGAAGGTCATTTCTGAGTTTTAAGATTGTTTAAAAGACACCACACGCTCACAAACCACTTGTTTTTAGTTTTTCTTTTTTGAAGGGCAGCATTTCACAAATGGTAAATATTTACTGGTAGAGTAGCTGTACTACAAGGCTGCTTTTAGAGTAAGGGTCAAACAGGACTCCAGGGAGGGAGGCAGGGCTGCTAGCTTTCCTGCACCAGCCAACAGAGAGCACCCTAACCCTGCAGCAGCAGGATCCTCTACCTCTGAAGTCCTATCGAATAACCTCTCCTTTTCCAGTCTCCCTTCGGTCACACACAGAAAGCTCTGCTAAAGAGCTCATGGAAGGCATATCCCTATGGCTGTACTGTGCTGGCCAGCTTCCCATTTCTCTCAGCGTCACACCACCATCACTGGGCACAAGGCAGAACAAAGCAGCATGCAAGGAGCAGCAGCATCAACAAGCACAGGAAGCACGTTTTGCTCGTCACGTCCATACAGAGAGCTGAGGAGAGGCAACTCCCAGCCCGTGCCTGACATGGATATTCCGCAGTGAGAAGCAGCCATGGAAAAAAGCACTGCTGCCAGCTCAGCTGGTGCCCTCCTCCACAGCCAAGGTCCCCGGGGATGTCTGTCACATGCCACAGCCACCAGCTCCTGCCCACTAGGTTAGAGGTGAGCAGCGGGCAGACGACAACCCACACCAGTGGGATCCATCAGCTGCCACACCAGGACAGAGAGGGCAGCAGAACTGCCTCGTCCTGTATCCAACCTGCTTCTTCAAGAGCAGAGATGCTTTTTGTTTTGTACTTTTTGGCTGAGCCACATCAGACAGCAAAGCAAAAAGCCCGCAGAACGTCAGATGTCCATGAATAGATCAAGAGTGCTGTGAAACAATACGCTGCTGCAGGGTGAGAGTGCAGGAGGCCAGAATTCAAATACATATTCCTTTTTCTAACCAACTATACCAGGTCAAGATTTCTCATTTCTTGAGAAAGAAATCTCAAATTTATAATCTATTGTTGAAATCTTCATTGCTATCATCAGTTATTCAACTAGGTAGCAGAGGAGTCATCTAGTCCATAAGGACTAACTAGTATTTGGACTCAGATTTGCTACAGCCAGCAAAAGAAAAGAAGCCATTAAACAGTTCAAAGGGCCCCACAGTTTCGCAATGTTAGAAGGACAGTCTGAAATCAGGTCATGGATGGGAGCAGTGTTAGGATGGGATTGATGCCATCTCTGGGCAGGTCCCAGACCCCAGAGCTCCCAGGCCAGCAGGCACTGCCCTCTCCTCTCCTTCCTCACTTTTATGTCTCTGACTGCACCACAAGGCACCCTGCACAGCACCACTACGGAAGTTACCTTCCCATTATCTGCACTGTGACACAACCTTTGGATATGGCCCGCTGCAACACAGCAAGCTGTAGTAATGGAAGGTAAAGAACAGAGTATATTGAAAAGTCTCTCCATCTTCCCTTAGCATAGGAAAAAGTAATCAATTACTGACTCAGTAATTAAGATTACTACACCACAGCTTTTTATGCATGAGATCATGCTCATTTGCATCACAGGCACAGAACGTCTCTCTGAAGTGTAGAATATATGTAGATGAACAATAACAAAGACTTTCCAACATGGAAGGCTTAGCCTACAAGTTAGATATCCTATTAAGCACCACGCTACCAAATCAGGAAAAGAGAGGGGGCTATAATGGAAGGGTTAAGAGCAACCTTTGCTCTTTCCTCCTCATGCCTCACTACAAACACCTTTGACTTAAAAACTGATGCTTGCTTCCCCCATGCATGAGTCATATGTCCTGCATACATATTGTATAAGTCAGGAATGCAGCATAGTTTGAGAATTTCCAAAGGCTGTTGCGTCATTAAAGCTACCAAGAATAGAAGTGAGCATGCTCATTTCATTCACATAGAAGTCCCAATGCAGCCAAGAAGCTGGCATGACTTAGGACTAAGTAAAGAAAAAAGCATCACCACTTTCAGTTTCCATGACAGGTTGTTTGTAGAGCAGTTTACAACATACAATATTCTTGAGCAGCTATATCAGAATTCCAGTTACATAACTGTATTTTACTGCTTACATTTATCTTGAAGGAAACTCTTTATTATACCTCCTGCTTTATCAGCACAAAAAGACAAGATTAGGAAGTTTTCAGCCAGACTAAGCAGTTCCTAGCTTTAACACTACCTGCTAGGTCACACCAACTCTTCTTTTCTGTATTTAAGGCAAAGTCAGATGGAAGAGGGAGAAAACACTCCAAACATATGCAACCCCTCAAAAAGGACACAAGGTTTCAGTGCCCTTCTTTGTAATTACTGGGCTCATGTCCCAATCAGGTCAGACATCTGAGGTCTTCCCCATGACCAGAGGAAGCAGCTTAAAGCCATCACATCTAGATACAAATGTATTTTCAGTGGAGCTATGATCTGGCCTTCAATCCTTTTGGAAAAGGAAGGGCCCAGCTATGTTTGATTATTCAAGACAAGCAAAAGAGGCAAGCAGCACTTCATACGATCCATTCTGCCGCTTCTGCCCTCCAACACTTATAAATAAGATGCTCTTCCGATTATGCATCCCATTCATGGCTGGGCACTCCTAACTGCCACCTACAGATCTCCACATTTCTGGACTTCAAGCTTTCCTTCCACATTTCACCTCAACCATTAGAAGACTAACAGAATGAACAGTAAGCTATTAACTTCAGATGCAAAATCAGTACAGATCATCCACTTGGAGAAAAGCACTTTGAACTTCTTGGCAGTAAGATACCTAACACGGAGGCAGAGTTGTATGTACAAGGCCAACAAGATCTATTGGCAAGCAGCATTCTTTCTTACAGATGCAATTATTGCATTTGTTTCTTATCCAGGTAGGGGCTGGATTACAGATAGCAGACTGCGAAACCAGGCCCTGATAGAAGACTGTCCATAGTGACTGACTGTGTGTCACAGCTGGAAGTGCAACAAAGGAAGTAAAGCCAGGATGAGAAGTACCAGCCTGTGATCCTCAAGTTGCTACGTACAGCAGAAGACATGCAATAGAAGGGACAACATCTGAGCAGCTCATAAACACTTCTTCCTTGATGCAACCAATAGAGCTTTGCTAGTTTGGTTTTAGTTAGGAGACAATACCAGATACATGTAAGTGGTTTTAATAACAGGGAGGATTAACCATGTCAGAGGTAATTACCTGTCCCCTCCAGCAATAGCAGTTCCCCAAACACAGCCCTGAAAGCATCCCTCCAAACTGATTCCATGATTCAGCTGGAGTTCTGCACAGCTCAGACAAAGCAAGCTCTCTGTGCATATGCACAGCCCACAGCATCCCAGGCCCATTCTTTACAGTGGAGCCAGTATCTCAAGGCAACAACCCAAGTTGGCAGCTCTTGGCCGTTCTTTGCCGCTCCTACTCGCAGCACACAATGGGCTATTTACAGAGGGCAGCAGCCTGCCTATTGTCCATCCATAGCCAGACATCGTTCGAGTGCAACGGAAGAACAGGAGAGCAGCCGTCAGCTTCTTTAGTGACAAAAAACAACCCCAAGAGCCAATGGCCTCCTCCCCTCTACCCTAACACTGAGAGCACACCAGCACTGGGGTGGCCTGTGACAAAGGCAAGCTTTCCACATAGTAGAGAAGGAACAGCTACACTATTTTTAGAGCCTCTTACAGAAAAGGAAGGCAGCTAAGTCATAGAATGGCCTGGGTTGAACAGGGCCTCAAAGATCATCTGTTTTCAGCCCTCTGCTGTGGGCAGGGTTGCCAACTACTAGACCAGGCTGCCCAGAGGCACATCCAGCCTGGCCTTGAATGCCTCCAGGGATGGGGCATCCACAGCCTCTTTGAGGCAACCTGTTCCAGTGTTACCACCCTCTGAGAGAAAAAACTTCCTCCTAATATCTAACCTAAATCTCTCATCTTAGTTTAAAACCTTTCCCCCTTGTCCTACCACTATCAATCCATGTAAACAGCCATTCCCCCTCCTGTTTATACACTCTCTTCAAGTACTGGAAGGCTACAACGAGGTCTCCGCAGAGCCTTCTCTTCGTCAAGCTAAACAAGCCCAGTTCCCTCAACCTTTCTTCATAGGAGAGGTGCTCCAGTAGTTTGTAGTTTCTCACCGTTATCAGTATGGCCCTAAGATATTTTCACTATGAAATGCTGAAATAGGTGATCAGCCTACCATGTATCTTTGAGTTGCCTCAAAGCAACTCAGTATTATCTTGCCTATTATCTTACTGCTACAGGTTACACCACAGAGATCCCAATGTACCTGTAGTACTGAAGTTCTTCACCACTCATCCTTCAGGAGATCAAGTGTTCTCAATCATGTACTAGCTTCTTTACAGAGTACAAGAGAGTGCAACAAATAGTTTTGGCTACCAACAAAAGAAATCTGCTTGCCTGAATAGATACATAACCCTAATCTCATGGTGCAATTTGTAATCATCTTAAATTTGATTCGGTTCAACTGGCCCCAGACGCATGTTCCTACAACCTTCCTGGTAAGGGATCAAGCTGGCCAGGGGCTCATCTGGTGGTGCAGTCACACCAGGAGATGGTCTAGCAAGAAGGCCTTTCATAGGTTAGTACTGATGACAGCTCTCAGCTAGATCAGCTTTTGTCTTGAAGACCAGATAGCCATTAGTTCCTAGAAGAAAGCAGCACAGATTGGGAAAGCAAGGATGGTTGTAATACTACACCTTAAGCATGCAACTCTAAATACTGCCTGCAAGTGCTCCCTGGATTCTCTCCCCACCCTGCAGTCAAGGCAGTATGTTGGCTGATGTCTCACAGCTACCTGTGTCAGATCCCAGCTGTAACCAGAAGGGAAACCACAAGCACCCTCAAGACACAGCAAAGGAGCATAGGTAATTAAGACCTGAAGGGAATTTCTCAGTTGAAGTCTCCTTTAACAAAAATACTACAGTAAGAGGTCTCCTGTGGTGCTGCATCATGTGACTTAACATGCCACTCTGTCCTCAGCCACAAAGGACTTTTCCAAACAAAAATATTATTGAATCGTAGCAAGGTTCCATCAACTATTCTACCTTCCTTCTCCCTCCCTACTTTCCCAATTAAAAATACCTAGATCTCATCTTACCCAGAATCACCTCAATGACCTAATCACTCTACAGAGCTATAACCCCCACTTTAAAGCAGTTAGCCATCAGATTCACTTTCCTGCAACAGTGAAGAGCAAAGAACCAAGAAGTTAATGAGGTACCCATCCCTCGCACAAAGAGGAAGCAGCAGGTCCCTAATATTCACAACCCCACATCCCCCCTCTGCCCAACTCACCACCTCTTACCTGCCCCCGTTCCCTGGTCTGGCTCAGAGCAAACACCAGGCATCACACAGTGTTTGAGGTTGTATCAGGCTGAGCCAGCAGAGCTAAAGCAGGTGACTGCAAGGAAGCAGCCTGCAAGTTGGTTTCAGCCCTGTGCGGCAGGACCTGCTCACTTAATAAGCTATAACTGAAGCAATGAAAACTCGTGCTGCAACCCAGAAGCATTACATGTGACATTGATGCATGAAGGCTCTGTCCTCCACTGAGTAAAGCTACAGCCCTGTCCTCAGGCATTTGGCTACAATCCTTCTGCTATCAAATGGAACAACACCTGGATTCCCGCCCTTTCGTGCTGTCCAACAAGAAACCTGAGCACACAGCAGTAAGGTCACTGAAGTTTAAGTGCAGAAGCCAAGTGGATTCCCATCATCTGGTTCAGCGTCTTTGGTGCAGTTGGCATCCTTCAGCAGCACTCAGTAACACTATGCATCAAGGAAATCAGTACTTTACTAAAACTTGAGACAGTGACCAACTTAAGTGTTTCCTTTGATCTGCACTTACACGCTCAGGTCACTGAGCAATCTTATTTTCCCCACCTTCGGTGATCGCAAAAGATGCTTACAAGTATATTCTGAAGACTGAGTTATTCTCCCCATTAGATGTGCATTCTTAAAGCTCAAGCTTGCAAGTGTATCACAGTACTGTGTTCACTTATCTCAATCCAAACAGTTCAGATGACAATCACTCTTCAGAGCAATCACCTCTGCACTGGCAGCTTTCTGGGGGCATTAACAGCTCAATTGCACCAACTTATTTCTGCTACTCGTTCCAGGAGCATGACCATTGAGAAAGCCCTGTGTGCAAGTCAAGTGCTCACATGAGACTGTGCAGGAAAGGTTTTTATTCACCCTTCTGTCACCTGACATCCTCAGCAAAGGGCAACCTGGATCAGGCACACTTAAGCCATGCTGCATCACACCAGATAATGTTTACGTTCAAAGAAAGTTTAAAAATAAACAGAACTGGTAACACTGAAGCCAGGCATATCAGTAAGTACTTACTAGAAGCAGTTGGTTCTGAGTGACCTCCTGATGCCAGCACCATGAGAAAGCTATGAGAAGCCAAGCAGTCCCTTGGTACCAGGTACTACGGTGCTACTTCCTGCAAGTCAGTCCTGCTTTTGCAGAAAAAACCCCACCTCACTCACCTATTAATGCAGCCCAAGTGCAGAGGACAAGCTGTCAAAACAAGGCACATGCAGTATCAAGCTAAAAAAAAAAAACACCTTAAGAGGTCTGGCTTTAAGAACCGTAATTCATATAAAAAGCCAGAAGTCCTTTTCTGTAGCTTCTTACCATGGGGCTTCCTGCATTTTCACAGGAAACTTTAAGGAAGTCCACCAAAAAAAAAAAAAGCTTTTTTCCTCCAGATTTTTATAAAACCATATAAACTGTTTTCAGTCAGCGTTGGACAGAGTATCAGTACCACTAAGAATCAGATCTAACAGAAATTAATATTTTGCTATCATGTTTTCAACTCCACAGATAAGTAACTCTTAACTCGAAAGGCAGCAAGGGACTGCAGCAGCCTTTGTGTTCTCATGTATCCTTGTTTCAGGAGTCAGGCTGGATCTGCAGAAATGCAAGCCCCCAGTCTGCAGGCAGGGTTCAGACCGCCGCCTGCAAAGGTCAGTACTATACAGCGCTGCTTCCTTCAGTCACGCAGCATAGTAAACTCCCACACAAAGCCATTTCCTAGTGGTCAAACCATCTCCTCTCCTATTTATGAGGATTTCTGAGGCGCTACCACTGTTTAACAAAATATAAGAAATTGTGCATTTTCACTTGTAATTTAGCACAGTAGGGAAATAGAACAGAGCTGCCAGCTTCGCATCAGACTACCAGAACTCCAATTTATCTCACTATGTACACCCTTCACTATGTTTCCCAGAGAGAATCTGTCCCTCTGTTGCATATTTGAAAGATTTGATGCCTTCAACCTTACTCGAGTCTACCCATCCCCAGTCATCTGTATTACAAATATCTGTACAAAACAAACAAAAACCAAAACAAACACTATTGTGTTCTATTGCTCGCACCGGTTAAAACATCTTCTTGGAGGGAAAATAGTTCGTGCCTTCATGAAAAGGTTCATGCCTTCTCACTGGAGATTAATGCACCCAGGTCTGAAAATACTGAACACCCCTTCACCTCCTCCAAAAATGCAGTGCAAAATTGATCTGCAGGAGAGTGACGAGGTAGGAGAGTCAGCTATGGAGACTTTACTCAAAGAAACAGGAGAGTTACTTACCCAGGTAACTATTTTTAAAAGCTTTCTTTCCTTCCATTTGAATCACTGCTTTTGTTTGTCCACTGATACCAACCTTGTGCTTGACCTTGAAGCAAAAGGCTACTCGGGGGCTCACTTCAAGAACTGATGACCTACTTCCAAACTCATGCTGGCCAATTTGTAGTTGTAAAACGCACCAACCAAGTTTAGAAGCTGCCTTTTGAATTCAATATAATCACTGCAGCCCTCAGAATAGGCTAAGGCCACATGCTCGAGACCTTGAATTGAGTACACAAGCTACTTGTAACTACAAGCTTTAGACCCTGCCCACCCCCAATCAGCTAGTATTTTGCTTCTTTTATTCCAACACCAAAAAAAAGCTAAATATTGATGAGGTGCAAAGAATCAACCAGCAACAGTATAATTCCACGAGGAACTCTGTATTGAGTTCTCTGCATTATTAGTACCGATATTGTTGATAAAAGGGATTTTTCCCTCTAAGCTCAATGCCCTCTTGCACTTGAAGCTTCTTGATCCAAGAAATCTGACCTGAATCTCTTGATCTGAGGGACTTCAGGTCTCAAGTCCAAGGGCACGTTCCAAAGCGCGGAGGTGAACACAAATGCTCCCAGGCTGGCTGAGGAGACAGCCCTGTTCCCTGTAAAGCAACGTGGTAAAAATAAGCTGCTACCACCGCGTGGTTTAACTCTTGCCTGGGCACAAGCACAGCACCATGAGGCTCCAACAGCAGTTACTTGCTATGTCACCGTTCTCCCTCACAGCCCCGACCACCTTATCTCTGACACCAGCCCAATGGAGGCCAGCACTCAGACGGGCCGCTGGGTCCACAAGCACTTTGCTAACACCCCAGACGGCTCACACACGTGCCCTTTGGAAATACAGAAGGCTGCAAGTGTCGCCAGTCCTGTTGAACAGGAACAAGAAATGTATGCGCCTCGGAACAAAAGCATCGTTCAACTCGGTTAAATCCCTGTAGCACCGTATTCCTACCTCACAAGGAAAGGAGGCCTGCAAAGCCAAAGTCACCCAGCCTTCCATTTTAGGCCAGTTTGCCACACGCCACATTACCACACGCACTCGAGTGTTTGGAAAAAAAAAGAAAATGTTATTTCAAGAGCACGCCGGCAAGCACGGCCCCTCGAGCCGGGCAAGCCGAGGGCCGGTGACCGAGCACGGGGCACGGCGCTCCCGGCCCGGGCTGAGAGCCGCGTCCTGCCGGCCCGCGCCGCGGCGGCTCCCAGGCTGCCTCCGCGGGGACACCGATCGCTCCGCCGCCAGCCGGGCGGCGAGCAGCCCTGCCGGCACTCCCCGACCGGGTGACAGCCCGCCGACCCGGCCTCGAGGCGAGGAGCAGAGCCGTGCTGGGGCCCCGGCGGGCCCCGCCGCGGCCACCCGTCCGAGCAGCCCGCGGCCCTGACAGCCGCCCGCCCCTCGGCCGGACCCGCGGCCTTCCCGTCCCTCGTCCCCCGCCCCAGCGACACCGTTGAGCCCCCTCTCACCTCCGGCAGCGACGGCAACAACGCACAGACCGGTACGCGGCTCCCCCGACGCCGCCCTATTTAAGCGGAGCACGGCGGGAGCGGCGTGTGCGTTTGGCGAGCCCGCCCCTCCGCCCTCACCGCCCCCCGGCGGGCGCTAAGGCCAGGCCCGCCTCCCTTCCTCCCTCCCGCCAGCCCGGGGCCTGCGGGCCAGCGCTGCCTGCCCTTACGGCCTGCTCAGCCCCGCGCCTGCAGCTCTGCCCGGCGCTGAAAGCGGCGCTGCGCTGCCCTAAGCCGTGCAGAAGGCTGGGAAGGCTGGTGGGAATGCTGTTGTGAGCGTGGGCACACGCTGCAGAGGACGTATAAGCAAGGAAAATGAAAAGTGTACATGCTACAGGGTGCACCCCTTGATACCTGACTAATCCCTTATACCTTACAAAAGGTGACAGCTTGTGAGGGAAACGTTTCCTTACACCTCTGCAAATGACGCTTCATCCGGTGCAATTCCGCTTAAAAAGAGGCGCGTTTCATGAAGGAAACATTCAAAAGGGACAGTGAGCTCCTGGCGGTCACAAGAATCATGTCACCCAACTCTAAATATTGCTTGTGAGGGGACCATGGGTTGGAGGCTTGTTGACTAGAATGTGGGGTCATTTCAGCAGCCGCTGAGAGCTGTCCTGATTTGGCTGCGTGCCTCATGAGCCCACTTGATTGGTAAATCATCAACCCAAATCTCAAAGTTCCACAGTTCTGTACATGCTCTATTGCTGTGGTTTTTACCCTCCGGTGTTTAATGGGTTACCTGGGTCGTTTTAGGGGGAGGGAGGTTAAGGCTACACACATTCCTTTGCATACCAAATATTTGGTAAAGTTTTGGAGGTTCTATTATTTCGTGTAAAGACAACCCCTGTTTCCTAATGCTTCAGCTTTTACTGGAGTACAACAGGAAGGGGACATCCCGTGAGATGGAAGTGTGACAGAAGGACAGGGCCTGTGTTCACTTCTCAGCGAGGAAAGGTGAAGCAAACTTTGAATCAGCCCATAGTCCCACTTAACTGCACTTGGATCACTTTGTGGAGAGTCTCACAAATGCAAAACAGATTCCTTTCTCCTGAAAGGAAATGGAAACTTGTCATCCAGGAGCGCATCCAGATGCCAACGGTCATGAAGGCCATAGCACAGCCAAAGAGATGGGAATTAAGCCCTAGGGCACAGAAAGCGCGGCCATCAACTCTCTGCAGCAGTTGCACTCTGCTGGTTTGTTCGACTGCACCGCACCGCACTTTGTGCTCCTGTAGACAGAGCCAGCCTCTGCCAAGTGATTTTTGCATCGTGCCCATAGTTTTGGATGAAGGCATCAATCAAGTGATGTGGAAAAAAAAACAACTCAGGCAGTGGTGATTTTTTTTTTTTTTTTCCCATGAATGCTTCTATTTGCCAACCACCAAAAACTCACACTGCTTTAATCTACTATGTAAATTAATCCTTCATTATCACATCCTTCCCCACATCTGGGTTTCTGAAGGACAGAAACCACATTTTTCAGCCCTCTCAGAGAAACTTCGCCTTGCCTCCCACTGGAAGGAGGGTTCCTAGTAGGTGTATCTGTGTGTCCACCTTTCTCTATCATGTATATGTACCCTTTTGTGAATCCTGTCATCAACATGAAACTGCAAAACCACCAGCTAAGTGGTATTTGAATATGTCTCTCACTAATGCCATGCACCACACCTCTCTGCTCATACTTGGCATTCACCTGACTATACAACTCAGGACTGCAGTTTTCTTTGAAATTGGCTTTTTCTTGCTGATCAGAAAAGAAAGAGACCTAGTCTCAAGCAGATTACCTAGAAAATCATATAAAGACAACATGGAAGAAAGAGCTGTATGAAAATAAAATCCATAATGGCAATATTGGACTGTCTTATGCAGGGGAGCTCAGGAAACAGCTCCTGTGGGTTGATACATTCCTATTGGTGCCACCGTCCCTTGTCCTTCCACTGGGCAGCACTGAAAAGAGCCTGCCTCCATCTTCTTTCCACCTCCACAGTAGATGTTTATGCATACCAACACAATGTGCCCTCATCACAAGCTTTCCCTTCTTGAGGCTAAGCTCTTCCAGTTTGCTCAGTTCTCCCTGTGTGATAAAAGCTCCAATCCCTTTGCCATATCCATGGCCCTTCACTGGGCTCTCTCCAGGATGCCCATGTCCCTCTTGCACTGGAAAGTGCAGGCTGGACCCAACATGCTAGCTATAGCCTCCCCAGTGCTGATACAATAACACTGATGTTGAAGTACCGTCTATTAGCTATCATGGATGAAGTAAATTAAGCATCTGACAGAAGCATCACTTAGCTGTGTTATTTTCACTTTGATTTACTGGGCATGCATATCACTGTGCTGAATCTGGTCTCTTCTCTTTGAGAACCATCCCAAGTGCATAATTTATGTAACAAATAGACTGTCTAGCCTCTACCATGTTGTAACTGCATCTGCTCGCACTTGCTTAAAATATCAAGGGAAGAAAAACCAGAGAAATTCCTTGTAAATAAGCACTTCAAGATGTCTAGCATATACTGCTGTTAAAAAACATGAGCTACTGGATCCGCAGAGCAGGCATAATCTCTCATGTTTCCTCAGCTCTCTCCATAGTGGGGAATGGAATAATTTTCATTTTACATTTGTAACTGTTTAATACACTTGGGAAATGGATTATAAATGCTAATGGCAATTGCTGGGGCACAGGATGAGGGTCCCTCGGTGATGGAGGATGAGCA
Source organism: Gallus gallus (assembly GCF_016699485.2). Classification (NCBI taxonomy): domain Eukaryota; kingdom Metazoa; phylum Chordata; class Aves; order Galliformes; family Phasianidae; genus Gallus; species Gallus gallus. The sequence goes on along the minus strand of NC_052535.1, from coordinate 39,005,121 downwards.
AGGAGTCCAGGGGGACTGCAGCAGCAGCAGTGTCCCCAGTGCAGTCCCAGAGTATAAAAGCACAGAGAGAAAAAAAAAAATTGTAAAGCTTCTGTGGCATAGCAGAAAAGAGACATGATACACAGATACATAAGTGCACGCCTGAATTTGCTTAGAGAGGATATTTTGAGGAAAAAGGAGAAACAGAACTAGAAAACCAACCTAAAATTGCAAACATATGTTTGGGTTTTTTAAAATGTAATTGTGTTGTTGACTTTCAAGGTTTTTGTGTTTTTACTTTCGAACATATAAAGGATTTTCCAGCTGTTCCTACTATTTCTTCCACTTTCTGTTTTTGTCTTTGTTTACCAGAGTCCCTGCCTGGCTCCCACTCAGAAGACGGGACCCCTCCAGAGCCCAGTGTGAACCCCCAGAACAGGAAGGAGATAGCGGGCTCTTGGGGAATGGCACCTTGCCAAGTAAAAAACAGACACCCTGGCCACAGCTCTTTCAGCTTGCTTACGTCGGGCTAATGACAATGCTATTTCTTCATGTGATAAGGTACCAGGGTAAAAACACAGATCTGGAAAAACCAAACATAAACCAGCGGCGGATTCAGCCGCGCTAAAGCTGGTTCATTTGCTCCACATGCTGCATTTCCCCCCCCTTCCACTCCCAGGCTGTACCTAATCCCAAGTTTACTGCTTCCCTCATACGAACAATCAACAGAAAGCTTTTCAGATTTGAGCCGCTCAAATGAAACCACGAGCATAAGGATGTTCTGCTGCTCGTTTATGGCAGCGTAATACAAACAAGCCAGACGTGCCCTTTTGTTAACTTTTCCTCCTATAAAATATTTTCCCAATGACCGTTCCCCTGTATGTCTCTTTGAGGGCTGAAGGCACCACACAAAGGAGAGAAAAGGTTGCATTCTTTACATTTAAAATCTACTTGAGCACCAAAGCTACGACATGTAAAGCCCCATTACAGAAATGCATAAACTGATCATAACACAGTCTGAATATTAAGTGAAATATTACACAAAGATAAACTGAGCAAGAAAGCTCAGAAGTTAAATATTTATTTATGCTTAAACTCCAGCTGGGAAGTGAAGTCTCCATCCAAAAACAAATAAAAGACTGTCTCGGGGATATATCCTGAGCTCAGTCCTTTCTGGCTGACAAAAAGATTGCATTGTTTTATTTGGTACACGGTGCAGCTCACCGGAATATATTGAACGTGAAAAAGAGCAGCCGTGCCCAAAATAGTGCAAGACTACGGTATATTGAAAGTCCCTGCTAGAAATGAGCTCCAAGCACACAGTGTGTTTTCACATTCTTCACATACTCACAACTCTCCTAACTGCTGCAAGGAGCGTTGGTGTACAAGTGCAAGTTCAGCCCCAGGAGGGAGCAAGGAACGTCTGCTTCTAGAGGATGTCTAAGGGAGGTGTGCTCCCTCCCCAGATCTACCAGCACAGCACTGCACTGCATGGGCTCATTCAGACCCCTCTGACCCCATGCTAGCACCTGCAGGAGCCGAAAGGGGACTATGAGAAGAATTAATGGGGAGTAAGAGCTTGCATACAGTGATCGTGGCATAGTGTCCTTCACACTTTGCTGCAAGTTTGTGATGAGAAAGGGTGAGAGGGAGAGCCAGCGTGCAGGTTAATGTGGTGGGGAAGGTGAGTCTTGGGAATATTTTTAATAAAGGGTTTGTAGACATGGATAAGATCAGGATGGCCAATGTTCAAACCATGAAAGTATTTGACAACAAGGCGCGTACGTAAACTACATCTTCACTTGGGATAAAAGCCAATCTGGGGATTAAAACAGCATCTTGTCAAGGCTCTTCATCATAAATTACCTGTATTGACTCTTGTGATGGGTGGAAACAATTCCACCCTCCCTCTGTGGTGGTGTGATTCACCTAGGTATGCTGCGTGGTACGACAAATAGGTCTGGCTTTTGAATAACAAACCTTCTCATCCAAGCTCCCTTCTGTAGGAAACGGACATGAAAACCAGGTTAAATATACCTCTCTCTGGTAGAATATTGTTAATAAGAAGAAAATGAGCATTGTTTGACCACGTCTTTCTTGCCAGAAACCACCATTAATCAAACCAGAAGTTGAACATGTACCTGGCTGTCTACAGAAACCAGCTACAGGGTACTGTACCAACACAGTTTCCCTGCCGATGAGCACTGGACAGCATGCAGCCTGGCATCATGCATGGACCCAAGCATTAGAGATGAGAAGCCATGCCATTCTTAGAAATGGAGTTTCCCTATCCTGCTCCTAAACAGCACAGGCAGGTCAAGCTGTCACTTCTGACCTGGTGCCTCCCCCATCCCATCCTGATGACTTGCTTACAACACTCACAGCCTCACCTACTCACCTCAGAGACCTCAGAGTTTTGGACAGTACAAACATGCAGAACTCAGGTGATCATTTGCACTGGAGAGGTCCTAAACCCAAGTGTGCAGAATGCTTTCGATACCTCTTTGTTAATCCCTTTTACTGTGCATCCTGTTAAGGAGATTCCTTTGTTTTACATAGAGATGGGCCTGGGGGAATACTTTAGAAACATTTCAAGTAACAAACTGCTTGCTGTTATAAAACTTTATTATTTGAAGTGTTCAGCTTTTTTATTTTCTACATAACAGTGTGAACACCCACATACTGGTACTTAAAAGACCAAAATCTCTGTCTAGAAATATCTAGTAGCAACAAACTCTGCTAGAGACAAAGAAACCTAAATTGGCCTGTGTCTAAAATAAGTTCTTTCCTTATGTTTTCTGCTAAGCAACAGTGGCAGATCCTATTTCGAGGTCATTTTACCCCTGTGTGAAAACACACATTTTATATGACTTAATGGAAGACTCCATGTTTTCCCTCAACATTAAACATACTTGATCGCGTATCTCTCGGTGAGGCTGAAAAGCCTTTCCTGAAGGAAATAGGAAGGAACCTGCTCTGCCACTTGTTCAAGAGTAGGACTCACAGTTCATCATCTATTTGGGTATCTCTTCCTTATCCAGTTTCTTTTACTACAGAATTTAATGTGCACTGCAAGACCCAAGGGCCAGTTTGTCATGTATCTGGCCCAGCAGGGTTGCCAGGCACAAAATGTTCAGTATTTGCAAAAAGTATCGGCCCTCTTTTAATAAAAAGAAAAACAAAAGACACAGTTCTGCAACACACACGTGCATTTTGCATCCCTCACGAAGACCCAGGCTTCATCTTGAGCATGGCATTCTGCTGGAGCTAGCTAAGATCCCACTCAAAAAGCCTAAATTTAAGTTGCTGCTTCTGCTTCAGGAACAAAGAAAGGTTTATGTCCAGCTTTCCATTTTTCTAGCTATTGCCTTTTTCTAAGAAAAAAAAGTGAGTCTCACCCGTTGGGGGCACTAGGGCATATTGAGCTCCACGATGAAAAAGTTTAAAAGAAAATCAAAAGCAGTTTTGATTTAACATGAATTCACTTGTCTTCAAACAATACTACAGTACTGCAGTGCTTCCATATCAAAGGCTTATTGTGAACCACTCAGCTGGTCATCATTCTTACCCACACAGCATTCATTCACACTAACTTTTTACAGTGCCCACCATGTCTTCCTATTTCCTCTTCTCTCATTCCTAAACTTAATCCCCCACCTCTCCTGACCTGTTTAACCTTCTTGGTCACCTGATGACAAAGTCACCCGAAGACAAGTGTCCAGATCTACCAGTCCTTCCCACTGGTTTTGTAATTCATTTGGCCCATGTTAAACTATAAGTAGGCACATTCACTTGTTTATCTCACTTACTCTTTTATTTTCCAGCATCCATTTGTTTCATCCCAGCTTCTCTACATTTTCTGTAGAGTGATCTTTTATTGCCTTGAATTAGTTTTGCATGGCAGCATCTCAAAATCCCACCCAGGCTTCCTCAGCACTGTTTTTTTTCATTGTTTTTATGATGCTTGAGCTCTGCGTTTTGTTGAAAGAATCAACAAGGATGATGGTCCTTGCCTTTTTCGAGCTGCTAGGCATCGATTAATGAAACAGAACCAGAGTTACTAGAGCTGGCTAGCAAATCCCAGATGTTCACAATAAAACCGTATTGAAAACACATGACCAACCTAAATTTTGCTATATAATAAAAGCACTCCAGAAGCTGAGTAACTGTTTAGATAACTTTTTCTTTTCCCCCAAAAGGCAAAGGAGGCATGGCAACATATCCCTGGCTGAAGAAACACACTTGGGAGCTAAGAAATCGATAGATTGGTGGACTGTGTGAAAGGAGCATGCACATTCTCAGATTAACACTTGCAGAGAGCCACCAGCATTGCCTGTGGTTTGTGCTCAGGGTAACTACTTCTGGATGCAGACTCCTTGAGGAAGCACTGGCAAGGCCAGCAGACAAGGGCTGGAAGGGGCAATGACAGAAGGTGACAAACAGGGCTCTTGTGCCAGCCACAGGCATTTCTCACACTCCAAATGGGACTGCTTTGTCACTGGGCTCTGTCTGCTGCTCTACGGAGAGGCGGGAGCTGGCTCTCCCTCGCTGGCACACGCTGCTTTTGTGTATAAAGGGCAAGAGGTGGCAATGCTCGCCCCAAGGTCATGGAGGAGTACACCTGCCAGTCACGTTGTTGGCCGGTGAGCATAATGCCCCATTCGCATTCCCATCTCACCTCGGTGGCAGCCAGCCAGCACTGCGCTACTTGGACTCGCAGTTCCCGTTGGATTTGCTGACAGAACTTCAAAAAGCACACATTTGGGGCGTATTTTGTTTAGCTTTTATTTGTCTGAAGCGACCGTGGAATGTAAGGACCCGGGGGCATTAGTGTGCACTGCTGAGTACGTTAAGAAGAAAAAAAAAAAAAAAAAAAGCAAGCAAGATTAAAATAGACCTGCAGCTGAAATTGGTAAAGGTTGAAATATATGATTTGGCACAAATCGTTGAGGAATGCAGCAGAAATCAGCTTGCCTTGACTGAGTTGTGATGACCTGAAAATTATCTAGTAAGCACAGGCAGGGAAGCTTTTATTGAAGGTTTTTGTGCTTACTCTACGCACTGCACACCTACAAGGTTAAATACGTGCACTGCTCCTTTTACAAAAGCCACAGCGTGCGTTGGTCAGATGCCAGCATGCCTTCCAGCCAACCCCAAACTTCCCAACTGTTCATTCAGCACATCTCCACTGCGGAGATCGGCTCTGCTTCCTACTGCTTCTCCTCCAGCACATGACATCAAAAAAGCTCTGTCTCTCACAGGGATGAAAGGGCCTTTATCACATTCCCAGAAAGCAGCGTTGGGCATGGGTTTGCCCCATGCTGAAAGAGCTTTTCCTCCCACTCTGCTCTCGTGGAGAATGCCACAGAAATCTGTCAGTGCCCGACAGCCTATTGAGAACGTGAAGGAAAAACTTTACCTTCCCAACCTTCAGGAAATTCCACCCAGCCAAAACACGGCAACAGATGTTTCCTGCAATTTGTCATCACCTACTGCAGCAAAGGGTTGCTACCACAAGGGTATTTCTGACAGGTTAATTTGATAAGAATTGTGAACTGGAAACACAAAGATGGAATTAAAATGCGGAGACCATCTTCAACGTTTTTCAACAAGTCCAACCCAGGCCACACACAGTAACAGTCCCCTTGTTTTCACTATACCAACTAGAAAGAACTCAATTTTAAGCATGGTAACACACATGAATACTGGTACTCGTTAGTAGCCTCATTCAGCTTCTCCTGGAGATGATGAAAATCTCTCTCCTGGCTTCAGCAGTCTAGGTTAGGATATAAATCATTCAGAGTGGGTGCAGTGTATTGCCTCTATTGCTGTTTGCTGGTATATTAGGGTTTTTATCTGCAGTAAGGTGGCACACCTTTTCCATGCTTGTCATTGTATGTGTCCTTTGTGCAATCAGATTTTAAACACACCTAGAATCTAAGAACATACATGTCTTAAAACACAAGTTCTCCAGGGAGTGAAAAATTCCCTTCCGCATCCATGAAAGACTCTCACAGGATTTTAGAGTATCTATGCGAGTGGGTATGACCAAAGTTTCCCTGACACTTCAAAGACTTCAAGTATCCACACTCTTCATGACAAAAGCAGTTTTTCAAGAAAGAATTGTTACTGAGTTTTTCCAGGAATAGAGTGCATATAACTTGGTGTTCCTCCCATATTAAACCAGTATGACGTAAAGCCAGGATTTCAGCCATAGGATGTGGAAGCCATGGCCTATCAGCTATAAGGAATACCTGTTTTCCTTTCTATCTGGTGCCTGAGACACACACCCCCCATTTCTTTAATGGGTCTTTTCCAGTCAGACCTCTCCGGACTATCACCAGCCAAAGCCAAAGGAGGGATTTCCAGCAACTGCAATGAGTGCCACCATGGACTCCAGCAGAAATGGTGCACAATAAGGAAACTTGTAGAATGAGCTAAATTTTGTTGCCTAGCACCTCAGTTATCCTGACATTCCCAGCCCTACTTCCACTGAAACCCAAGACAAGGCTTCCATGGCTTTCAACACAGCAAGGTTTGGCAAAAAAAAAAAAACAAACAAAACCTACTGTCTCCAATTTGTTTAACACTTCCTCTTTGAAACAGCAACACCAAAGCCAAACTTAAATCCTTAGTAAAAAAAAGAGTTCATTCTTCTTTTAGACACCCTCACTAGCTCTGTGTACGTTTGCTCATTCTTCCAGTAATTACAAAACTGTTCTAGCCTCTGAGTTAGAGTAAGTGTTTTTTATTTTTAAATAAAACCTCATATTAGGATTTAGGGGTTTTTCTGGGAGGTGGCAAGAGGGCCAAGAGTGAGAAGATGTGGTCAGTGGGGAGAATTAGGGGATTTGCAGCTCTGTTAAATTCCCCTTTCTTCCCCCGCAGTTAAATTTCTGTCCAGCTTCCTTCCACGCGGAAACATTGATTCCTTTCCAAAGCAAGCAAACAAATGGGATTTTATTTCAGTCCTGCAAGTCATAGAAAAGCACTTGCCTGGGTAGATTAGTCAGGATTGGCAACTCTCTTTGCTGTTGCAAGTGTTAGAAATATGTTTATCACTCAAACGCTCTGCCCCAGGACTGTTATGAAAGTTTCATTTTCAGCATGACTCCAGTTTGCAGACCATCGTGTTCCTTTCTCTGTTTTGCTCATTCATTTGTATGTGTGCAATTGAAGGAGATTTATTTAGGAAACTGTGTCTATTTCATAACATCAGAGTTGGTAATAATTTCACAGGTGACAAGAATACTTGGGTTGAGTGGAAAGAAAAAAAGGTTAAATCAATACCCACGTCTGTCAAATGATAAAAAAAGGGGGGAATATTCTCGTTCATATGGACATGACCTCAAAGTACATAGTGTACGTGAAATTCAGAAAGATTAAGGAGTAATGTTTAATCAAAAGGTCTCTGCACAACATAAAAGCGTGCAGTCGGCAACATCATGCCCTGTCTGAGCTGGCCCACAAAGAAGCACAGTACATAGTGATGACCCACCTTACCAGCGCTCTAACATCATAACTGAAGCACCAGGCACCTACAGGTATATCTATCCTAAACTTCTTTGGGCTATTAGTCATTATGATAACAAAATGCTTTCCTAGCAGCGTCAAAGGGAGCAGCAAAACTTTGGATTGTGGATAGGAAGACCTCAGCAGGGCAAATACATTACTTGATGAAAATTTGTTAATGCCTTGATCATTACTTACTACCCTGTTTTTTTGTAGGGCTCTGTGCACTGGCACCCTGCACACTAATGTCACACCACAGCCACGTGTCACATGGCCACCCCAAAATGGTCATTCCACGTCTCCCATAGCAGGACAATGGGCCAGTCTGGAAACTAACGTTCACTCTGTGTCATTAGAAATTATCGGGGCTGTACATTTTCTGTAGTACATTGGTAAACTGTGGACTGGGCTGAAAGATGCAGTGTTTAAAATAGCTTTTAATGGAGGCTTCTGTAGGGAGTAACCAATAACAGAGCTGGCACCAGCGCTGCTGGATAACCTCCTCACGGCTGCCAGCCAGGGAAGGTGAATTCAGAGACTACATCTCTCCAGTGCAGCTCCTCTTTAAGCAAGGTGAGAAGAGAGAAAACCAATGGCCTTCAGCAGGCTAGGAAAGTCATCATCCTCATGACAAAGCCTCCATCCTGAGCCTGAGGTACAAAACCCCAACCCAAGGGAGCTGCCCAGAAACTTTCCATCAGGCTGTCCAGGCCTGCAGGCAGCTCGTGTGCGTCCTGATATGATGTATTAAAACACAAGACCCATAGGTGTAAGAGGAGTGAAAACTCCCATGTGAGTAAGCACTACAGAGCTATCTCTGAGCTGGTGCTATCAGTGGCACGAGACCATTAGGCAAATGATGAGCTTAGTCCAGAGCCGACACTCCACTTAAATAGACAGACCAGTCCAGATGGCTCTGAATAACCAATTATCTGGCCTCATTGCACTGAACAAGCACAACCAGAGGAGCACAGCAGCCGCAACTCACTCCAGTGGTCACAAGGAGCTGGAGAGGTGGAATGGTTCAGCCTCCAGTCCCCATGTGTCACTGTGCCACGGCAGGACGCAGCTCTCCAGACACCGCTGCTGAGTGATGCTGCAGCCAACGTAGCAGATCCAAACCTGAGTTACCTGCAAGTGAAGTGCAGCTGGAAGTGTGTCTTCGCTTCACGTCCCAGGCCAGCAGCACTGCATTCACCTGCTCACTATCATTTGTTGCCATTCAAAGACAGGAAGGTGATAACTGCTGTCCGTACTGTTCTGCCTGAAGGAAAAAGCAGAGGTGTATCCAGCTCCAGGGCACTCTTTTCACATTGTCCAGCCCTGCAGTGTCCCATACCTTGCAAAGCCTCCAGGCCCAGCCAAATGCCCAGCGGTGCATATCAGCACATTTACTCCTCCCTAGTTCCTTCAAGAAAGCACACAATTTTCTCCTTAGGCTAGCAAGCATTTTGATGAGAACACAGGCTAAACTTCTGTTTTAATCTTTAAGTTCTGAAAGAGATTACAATCAACAGCAGTTATTTCCAGCAATCCCCTCTTCCCCCTAACAAGTTGAGCCCAAAGCAAAGCTCAGTCACCCCCAGGACTCCAAAGACATATGGGATCACACTGCAAAGTGTCTCTTTGCAGTAACAGGCTGCTCTTCCTTACTGTTCCCAGCCTCACTTGCACATCGACCTCATTTCTGAAACTTCTTACACGCACAGGCATGCCACGCTGCTCGCACACATCCCCTGCTGCTAGTCCAAATGACCGAGCGTTATCTTTCTGAAATGCTCTAGCATTGGCTCACATGGAAATCTATATTCTGCTTTCCTCTGCTCCTCAGATCTTTTTGTGGAGGGCCAGGTTCAACCTGCACATCCAAAACCGGCGTGAACTTCCATTAAACAACACTGACTGAACAATCCCTGGATACATGAGGTTTGCTGGTAAGCTTCCTTATTTTTCACTCCTTTGACCAGTTATGCTTCCATTTTGCAGGAAATGCATTTCCGTGTTCATTAGGAAATACCCAATGCTAAGCATCTAGGCGACCGATGAATTCTGCTGCTGATAGCTGCATCTCACATGCCTGGAGTCTTTTACCATCCAAGGGTTTTACAGCCAGCAGTAATAAACCCCTGGTGAGAGAGCATTGAGTAATATAATGCCAGGTAAGATCTGAGGACAGATGACCCCTGACACCTTATGGCGGATAGGAGATATTCTGACAGTGTTACACATCAGTTATCAATCAACAAAATGTTAGCCCCGTCCCTGGAGACGGCCAAGGTCAGACTGGAGAGGCTCTGAGCACCTCATGGAGCTGTAGGTGTTCATTGCAGGGCAGGTGGACCAGATGGCTTTTAGGGTCTCTTAAATGATTCTGTGATTCTATGATTTTTAAAGCTTCATCTGTATTGTTCTCCACTCACATCCACACACAGGTGCGGGGCCTACAGACAGCACAGCTGGGAACATGCTTCAGAGAGCCTGGGGGTGAGGCATAGCTGCGAGATGTGGCTCCATCACCCCATGCCACACTAGAACTGAGGCCAAACCAGCGTTGAAGCCCTCAGTAAGCTCAGCTAAGTTACACATGAGAGAGAAAACTTTCACTCCATCAGAGAAACACGGAGACAGCAAGAAGCAAAGGCTCCTTGTGCACAGCAGTAAGGGGGAAAGTGGGGGCCCACCTGAAAAAGAAGGGCATGGGCTCAGTGCTCCTGCACACAGACCCACAGCAACTGCCCAGACAAGGCGGTGCAGGGCATCACCAGCCTGTCATGCACGGGGTGGATGTAGTAACAGAGAAAGGGAAGCTGTCACATACCCTGGATACGCACACACTTCTGACGTGTTAGGAAACTTCCTGCTAAGTGTAGTGAGTGGTCACTTAAATCTGAAAGGAAACAGTTTTCAGCTATGATTTTACGCCTTGCTGTATGCATCATCACTGAGCCCCACCTCCCCTGAGGGAGCGAGCAGGGGCACGCCAGCCCCGCCAGCATGAGGCTACAGGGCAGAAGCCCTGATGTGGATTTCTTGTGGCCTTCCTGCAGACTGGGTCTGCCCAAGGAAGTGGTGGGGGAGCAAGCTGGCCTTGCCGCTGCTCCCTTTGAAGTCAGACATATTCTATTTCAGGTCTGGAGAAGACAGTCACTTCTTGTTTTCCTGTAGACAGGGGAGTAATCAGTTCCTAGCACTCTTCTCAACGTTCTTATTCTTTCACAACTGCATTTCCTAATTTCCTTTCAGCCCTACAGCTGCTGCAGGAACAGCCCGAAGGCACGTACATCTTTGATTACATCAAGAGCACTGCTTCCGTAACAGCGCAGATCTTTGCTGCTATTTCACTGCGTTATTGTCACTAGCAGAAAAGTCACCATTTCAGACTTACCCTCCCGAGGTCATCTTTTTGCTGACACACACAGCCCCAGCCAGGACTGCTCCCAACTAAGTCACAGCGATGCTGACTCCTCCGGGTTCCTGAAACTGCCACGGGACTGAGCCCATCTGCATTGCCCAAATCTCAAATCCCAGAGCTGCGTTATGGGCATTTTGCAGATTGAGAAAGAAGGGCAAAGAGAAGTGCATGGATCTGCCTGCACAGTAAGTGAATGGTGAAGCTATGAACAAAACCCAGACACAGTTACACCTCTGTGTCTGCTGCTAAGACTCGCTGCTCCAATGAGAAGCAGCAGGACAAACGTATGTACCTCTTTTCTGTTAGTCTGGCACCAGAGAATAAGCCTGAAAAAAACAGGGATCTTCTACTTGTCTTTCAAATTCAATAGTTTGGACCTTTATTGCAAAACTTCCATCAGACAGTTCAGGGAAAGGTGGCCAATGACACAGTCCCGTATCAATTATAGGATTTACTACAGGTCCTCGGTGACAATATCATGACACTCAAAAGACCTGATATAACTAGTGATAGGACTAGAGGGAATGGCTTCAAGCTGCGCCAGGGAAGATTCAGGCTGGACGTTAGGAAATACTACTTCTCTGAAAGGGTGGTCAGGCACTGGAATGGGCTGCCCAGAGAGGAGGTGGAGTCACCGAGCCTGGTGGTGTTAAAAGAGCGTTTGGATGTTGTGTTGAGGGACATGGTTTAGCGGGAACCATTGGTGAAGGGCGAATGGTTGGACTGGATGATCCTGTGGGTCTTTTCCAACCTTAGCGATTGTATGATTCTATGAACTGAATTCACCCCCAAAAAGAAAGAGCCATGCCATGCCCAGGCTGGTAAGTGTGTGCCTGGCAAACTTTATTAACCCATTACTGCATTAAAGAACACAAAAGGTGATATCAAAGTGATTCCAAGTGTCAGTACTCTAGTTTACCTTGCAGTTGTCAGTTTTGACTTTTATCACCGTATAAAATGTGTGTGATGTGATATCTGAGATTACTAATGCAACAGTAGTCTGAACAAAACCTAGATTTCCTGCTGCAAATGGAGCAACGACTTCTTTTACTCTGTTGTTGCTCCCAGCTGGACAAACACAGTACTTCTCTCCTTGCAGTTGATGTGGTGACACCACAGCCCTGCCAGCACTGCAGACACAGCAAGGCCAGCAGGTCTCACATTCAAGCACACAGCAAAACCATCAGCTTGACCCCTGTGCTTTCCCTGTGTACTAACACTTCAGCATTAAGACCTCTTAGCTCCAAAATGGCAGAGATTGTTGTCAAAGAAAAAGGTCTACAATACCCATGCTCAGGCAAAAAGGAATGGGAGAACAGGAGATTGCGAGCCGAGGATTTATGGCTTCTTTCCACTGAATGATGTGCTGAAGCCAAGGTTTTATGTGATGTTTCTCCGGCAGCAAATGAATACACAACCAGGCATGTGAAGGAATGAGGCTGAGGCTGCATGTCCAGTGGCTCCTCTCATCAGCACTGAGCTGATGCATGGCTGTGCTTTGCCTTGCGTCAAACCCTAACACAATGCTCCTCTGTGTCCTCTTCCTCTTGAGGCTCCCCAGCAGCTTTCAGCAGCATTCGCCCTTCCCAGGATTAGCCCGAATTAGGTCAGAGTTTATCTGGGAGGGACTGCCTGTTCTGCTCTCTGTTTGCAGAAGAAGATCCCTATCTGCAGTCGGGGGCTCCTCACCGCTGTGATAACACAAGCTGTCGTTAGAAGTGCCAGATACACTGCATAAATAGAGAAAACCTCCCCGCAGTTAAGGACACCTGAATGACAAGATGCTAATGTTGGAATTTGGGATAATGAGAACACACTGGGACTGCCCCTTGCGCCTACAAACCCTCAGGTAACAGCACGGAGCCCTGGGAATGGCTCTGCCATTGCACTGAGGAGCACAAGCCTGGGCCTGGCCTGCAGGTGCAGCGGTGACATCCAGGTTTTGTCCTCCATGAAATTTCTGCACTTACTTTCAACATGTGCTGTCACTTTGCAGATCACTTTGCAGACCACTGCTGAATGCAAGGGACTGCCCACAAACGCCTTATGAGTAACATGGAGGAACATCTACTGTCTTCTGAAGAACACAGATTTTAGGTTCACTGTGTTCCTTGTTTGTGTTGTTTTTGTTTTTTTTTTTTTTAAAAGAAAGTAATATTTCTGTTCAAAATGAACGTGACTCCTATTCTGCTTGTGAGCAGATCAGGTCAGGAAGCAACACTGTATGCACGAACCAAGTTTACATTGACTTACATTTGCTTTACATCCTGCAGGGCTGCATTTGACTTCCCTTTCCTCTTTCCTGCCTGCCCTCCCCCAGCACTTTTCAGGTACATCTCAAATCTAAGGGCAGACTCTTCCACACTGTCCCCAGAATCCCATTGTTCCTGCAACGATGCCTGCTGCTGCAGGCTCACACCTGTCATCAGAAAGACAGAAACCCATTTTTGAATGTGACCAAATCATGGCCAGATGGGAAAAAAAAAGAAAGAGAGAGGGAAAATAAGAAGCTGTATCTTCCAAAGGTCACAAATAAAGGTCACGTTGGTACTGTTCATCAGGAGGCACGTGTGCAGGTGTGCAATAATTCTAGGATTCTAACACGGGTAGTGATTTAGCCCAGGGGAATTTTGGATGCAGACAAAGGCGCATTAAGATGACCCAAACAAATTCAAAACGCACGGGCCAATACATTAATAAATTACCATCCAGCCAATCTGCTGGGATAGACCCCAACTTCTGGTTCAGTTTCTCTGTAACTTCAGAGTATGTGAACCTTGCTCTTGCAGACAATATCCCTTTATAAGAAGTAAAATCAGTTGCCTGCAGTCAGACTATTCTTATGTATTAGGATTTCTGGATCGTGCCCTTACTCAGCAAATGGATCCAAGATACATATAGACTAGACCAAAAAGTGAAGTGGCTGCAGTTCAGTTTGCAACACTCCTGTTAAGTCATATATATGTGCATACGTAAGTATATCTGTAAATACAGATGGTCACATATGATATCCATAATACATATTGTCACATATATGTACATATAGAGATTGAAGTACTAAGACCTGAACAGCAGGCCTTGAACCAAAGTTGACCTCTAGATGAACCTCACAACAAAGCATTATATGTCATCAGTATCCAATCATTAGCAAAATATGTATGATCATTGGCAAAATATGTATCTTGGACAAAGCGTCTAATTAGCAAGAGACATAGCTTAGATAAAGCGTTATGAGGATATATTAACCTTTCCTTGTTTAGAAGCATGGCATCAAGATCTACTGGTACACGAACTTCCTTGGTCCCTCCTTGAGGCCTGGCCAAGTTTGAGGTGGAATCCAAAGAGGGAGAATGAAACCAGATGTTTCCACCTAACTGTCATGTAAGCTTATTTATTCAACAATATAAAAGCTGGAGCCTCTTGTAGAGAAGTTGGAGACCTCACCTACAAGTGGACACACTGCGTAGGACCTCCCAGTTGCCAGGAAAGGGTCTCCAAATCCTTGCTGCAACCGGGGCTCCCCAGCAACTGCGGATCTGGATGATGGTATAGTATTTGGGCAATAGGTGATGCATCTTTCTTAATCTCTGTAGTTAATCTTATCTAGTAATGGTTAAGTGCATTGCCTTGTTCTATTCTAGTCTTGCTGTACCATTTCACTTATTATCTCACTGCTTTAAATGTAAGTTATGATAAACACACTTCTTTAACTTGGTGCCTATGGCCTTTGTGCTGACTCTGTCCATTGGCACAACAGTGATATACATTAAACTCAGAGCAGCGTTTCTGTAATCTCCATTGGCACTCTACAGAAGGCCCAGACTTAGCAAGGCCAAGCACTCTTCTTCGTACAGTGCTGCTCCCAAGGAAAAGTCATCTCAGATGGTGAAGCAGGGCTGGGGATTATCTTTACGCAGCCAGATCTTGGCTGCGTGACAGAAAAATTAAAGGAGCCTGCTGATCAGCTGGAATACTACAGCTCCAAGTACGTTTGGATGACAGCCAAAGTCTTGGAATTGTTTTGCCATGAAATCTGCTTTTAGACAGGAAGAACGGGAAGGTTTTCAGACGGGACGAGGTTTCATGATGAAAAGCTTGGAAATCAAGCCCATTATTCACATCCAATCAAGCGGCCCCTCCTGCCCCTCACTCCAGCTCTGTCCCAGCCAGGCGTGCCCATGCATACAAGTGCACCCAGAGCACCACGCATGCCCTGTGCCTCCTGCGCGCCTGTGGAATTGATTCCAACCAGCCGTGCAACCTTTCATTCAATATTACATCTCTGCTTTGCCATTTGAGAGAGCCATATATGCTTCATCCATGCACTGCAGGCCATAGAGGTGCCTGCCCTCCGCTATCAGTTATCTGCCAATAGGAGATGCACATTCCAGAACAAACCTCCTGGTTGCCAAAGGTGCTCTGAAGAGGCTCTGCTCATTTTTTCTTCCCTCTTCCCACACTGCAGCTTTGGTGTACAGTTACACCTCAGACACCACAGCCACTCACCTCACCCCATGCTTTCTGCACAACCTACAGCACAGATAGGTATTTAAAATGCAGATGTCACATAGAGCTGTCCTGTCTTGCAGCCACCAAGCACTACTGCAGGGCACTTTCCACAGCTGCTGCTGGCAGTACTCCAGTCACAGCTGGGGAGCATCGCCTGGGGCAGAGCATCAGGCCAGCTGCCCTCACCTGCGACACGGAGGGGTGCCCTCCATCCCTCCCATGGGCTGGATGCTGTGCAGAGGAGGCCCAGCACCCACCAGAGCACCTGCTACTCCCATCTTTGCTCCCATACAATCTGCTCAAGAGGTTTTCACAAGAGCAGCCTGTCACCACCCTGGATATGAGACTGGTTTCACAACGCAATAAATCCAGTTTCTCAGCTCCTGCTATTGAGTTAAAACTACCTTGCATCAGAGGGCTGCTGTACGGGCTTTGCCGTGTCACGTTGCCTTCAGGGATTACAACAAGTTACTGCTGTGGTGGCTCCTTGCCCTCCTGCCCAGGCCTCATCTTGTGAAGAACACCATGCAAGCTTTGAAGAAACTCTTAAGAAAGTCTTTCAGCATATTTTGCACTTGGCTACGTGTTTTGCCTCCAAAAGCTTTGGAGGCTCTCACTACCCATTAATCAGAATCCATTGATTCTAAGAACGTGCATCCTGTAACATGCTTCATCATCCTACAGGTTATATGCACAAACCCAATCAGCCGCCAACTCACAGGGCTCAAACAAAATGTGCAGAAATACCCCATCAAAACAATACAGGAGTACATAATCACTGGCAAAGAGATTTTGCAGGACAACTCACCCACATCTGACTACTCAACCCTGACCTCATATAAAGGCCTACCACAGACCTTCAGAAATAAATGCATGAATTAAACTTAAGTACTCCAATAGCTACTAGATACGCCAGAATCAGAGAGGCAGCGCTTTCACAGCCCATCGTTTTGCCGTCTGCTGTCCCAGGTGATGTCCATCTGATCCCTTCTACTCAAGATGAACTCATGACATTATCATTTCTTCCTTTCTGTGTTCTACAGTCTGTATTAAATATAAGGTTAATTTGTAACTCCGGTTAAGTTAGCTCAGAGCAATAGTTTCTGGGCTGCAATTAGCCTGAGGTTCGCTGCTTGTGTTACACTTGTAAAGGGCATATGTGTCAGAGAGCTGAACTTCTTTTTCCAATAGCATAATTTGGCTCAAGAGAAGACACCCAGCTCTTACAACAGCACTTGCTTCTCTCCTGTATTTATCAAGTTTGACATCACTTTTTCAGATGGGCTTTTAATCGTAAGCAGTATTTTAATGTGCATGTAATGGTTACAGTAATGTGGAAGTACTTACGCATTGGTGGGCTACACTGTGCAGAGCCTTAAAGACTGATTTGAATACATATTTATTGCATTATCGAGGATTAATGACATTGATTGCTCTCCCTTAGTCTTCTTTATCTTCTAGTTCTTGGAAAGGCAACAAACTGCCCTTGTACATGGACAACACTCAGCATGCAGTGGGAGGGCTGAGAAAGGCAGGTGTCTGGGCATCTTTGCAGTTGCTCCTTACAAGTCTCTAAATGAGTTCATATGACAAATAAAGTCAGACCACTGATGAGCTGGGTGGTAATTTGCAACCACGGGGCTGCTAACACTTTCCAAATTCTTCTGCCATTCATCCCTGATGAGTGAGTGGAAAGGGTAAGGAGACCCTGTATTCCACTCTGAATTAGGACAGCACAGAATTTTCAGTGGATGGATTGGCTAATGGTAGATGAAATTAGGCACAGATCGCTTCCCAAAACATGAACTTCAGTGTGTTCTTCTAACGTTCTCAGAAGCAGCGAGTGGAAACCACCTCTCCTCCTGACCTCCTGCTCTTAGGAATCCCGCTCCTGTTTTCTTGAAACCTGTTTGCTGCAAGGGACTCTTCTGTTGCAAGAACAAAACTAAACTTCAGGAGACAACCAGTTGTTGACAACTTTTCTGTTCCGTGGGGTGACATCCTTTTATTATAAGTTGCATACCTCCCGGGACTGTTCTGTTTATGAAATCATGTCACTGCTTTGTGACTTCTTTTTGATCTTGAATATTCTCTGAAAAGAAATATTCCATCTGAATGCCTTGCCTGCCTTTGGAAACATGTGGAATCACTCCCTACAAATGGTCCCAAGGGCAATGTCCTTAAGCATTGTTTATTTCCTCAGAGTTCTACTAAGATTGTCTGAGTCTGCACTCTACTACCCCTAAGCAAAGTGCTGAAGTCCAGCATTGCAAGTCCTTTTGTTACCTTCTTAACTACAGCCAGGGATTTGACTTTGCTCCGACAGCCTTGTTTATCAATCGCACATAGCCAGTCCTGAGTGTTCAGCACTTCTCAGCAGTCTAGACAATGTTGAATTTTGCTTGCTTTGAGGATGAAGCAGAGTGGTACACTTTGCTCTCCCCATTGGAGGGGTCAAAATTCAATTTTACAGCAGTGGCAGAAGAGCTCGGACACCGCTCCCTTGGAGAGGCTCAGGGTACTGAACCGAAGCAAGCTCCCTGACCCCAGTAACAGCAGACCAGGGCCTAGTTCAGCTCTTTGCAGGCTCACTGCTCGTGTAACCTGTGAACCTGTGAGCTGGAGGGTTCCCCTGCCTGATCATCCGGACTTCTGACCTCTTCTCCAGGACGTCATTTTCCACCCACATCTGTCCACCACTGGGCAATTGACTCTGATAAACTGGTTATAGCCCCAGAAACAACATCTATTTGCTCCATTACTTAGAGGCGATTGTTTCCCTTGATATACTGATTGGCTTCGTAGTTGATAGGGTGTGACACTATTTTTATGCTTACACGTGTTTGTACTTATCACTATCAAGGCATTTTGACATAGTGTGGTGTAAACAGACGCACTGCTGCACGAAAACCAAAAGTTGGTCTGCACAAAGAAATCAAACTCATCAGACTAAGCAGCTTTCAACTCAGTTCCATTTGGTGGATCTGTTCAACTCTCCTGCACGGACGTGAAAAAAGCCACTTAAGAATACTTAGGCTGGCATCACATTGTGCACTGGTACCAAAGAATTCACATGAAGAAGCTCAGCTGAGCTACTACATATCAGCTGATATTATTTTATTAAGTCAGATTTGATCACAAGAGTGGTTGAGTAAGAGGAGTGAAAGGGAGTGCTAGATCATTATCATTCTCTGCATCTTCTCTGTATCGTCAGGTAGGTTTGTGGAACGGTTTATGTGGGTATTCTTGCAAAACCAATTCTAATTCACTTCGTAATCTGATTTGTTTACTTTGGTTCCAAAACTGAGTGCAACATTTCAGTGTATGTGTTTTCAAAAGTGAGGCCATCCTACATGTCACCACAGGTATGTTTTATCTTAAAGTTGGCATCTACACAGGTGTCAGCATGAACGACACCAAGCTGTGTGGTGCATTGACACACCTGAGGGATGAGATGCCACACTGAGAGACCCAGACAGGCTGAGTGGCGGGCTCAGGAGAAACTCATGTGGTTCAACAAAACCTCAAGGTCTCCAATTGGGTCATGGCAATCCCTGCTTTCAGTAAAAGCTGGAGAGTTTAAGGATGGCATCTTGACATGAGCCAGCAGTGTGCCCTCGCAGCCCAGAAAGCCAACTGTATCCTGGGCTGCATCAACAGAAGCATGGCCAGCAGGTCAGGGAGGTGATCCTGCCCCTCTGCTCTGTGCTGTGAGACCTCACCTGGAGTACTGTGTCCAGATGGGGACTCCTCGGTGCAGGAGAGATGTGGACCTGTTGGAGTGCATACAGAGGAGGGCCATTAAAATGATCCCAGGAATGGAACGCCTCCCTACGAGGACAGTCTGAGAGAGTTGGGGCTGTGCAGCCTGGACAAGAGAAGGCTCCGGGGTGACCTGAGAGCAGCCTTTCGGTATCTAAAGGGGGCTGTAAGAAGGAAGGGGACAGACTCTTTAGCAGGGTCTGCTGTGACAGGACAAGGGGAAATGGTTTCACACTAAAAGAGGAGAGATTTGGATTGGACATAAGGAAGAAGTGTTTTATGCTAAGGGTGGTGAGGCACTGGCACAGGTTGCCCAGAGAGGCGGTGGATGCCCCATCCCTGGAGACAGCCACGGTCAGGCTGGAGGGGCTCTGAGCACCTGATGGAGATATAGGTGTCCCTCTTCACTGCAGGGAGCTGGCCCAGATGGCCTTTAAAGGTCTCTTCCAACTCAAACGATTCTGTGATTCTTTGATTTTCTTTCCCCAAGAAGTCATAGGAGAATGGTTTCAGAGAGACAAAAGGAAAAGTACTTGTTCTTGTTAGGAGTTGCAAGTGAACAGGAGAAGCTTCAGAGTACATAAAACGATGTGGGTCAAAACTGAATCCAAACATTGTTTGTGGTTGAAGTCCAAAATGATCCCAAATGATGCCAAAACCCAACTCATTTTGGCTCAAAGAATAAGACTACATTAAAAAATGAGACGAGAGAGATTCTTAATCACACTTCAGCTTTCTGCCATCAAGCACTGCAGCTAGACTTACAAACACAAATATACCCTGACCTGAAAATCCTGTACAGTATCTAGCTTTTCTCACAGTTCTCACCCTGGATCAAACCCAAGAAAGGGAGGAGAACACACTCATGGAGGTGGGTAATCTCTGCTGTATTGCTGCTGCTTGCAATCCACGCTATCTCCATCCTCCCGACGTAGCCTGATGTAATCTCTTCTCTGTTGTGTTGTTATCTCAACTTCAGGTAGCTCTTTCACATCAGCCTTCTGATCCAAGAATTTTCTTTCTCTGTCTTCTCAATTTGTCACAACCATCCACAGCAATGTCACCGTGTGCTTGAGGAGCCACCCATCCCTCAACTCTGTTATGATCACAGCTTCATTCCATCCACAGCCTTTTTTTCAACCCTTCTGTTTAAAAGCAGGGTGTTAGTTTGAGACATCCTTTGCACACAGTATCCTCTCTGATTCCATAGCTAGCCATTTGCTGCTTTTTGTCTGCCAGCTGCTGGTGGCAACCCCTAACGTTTTTCATGGGGCACATCCTTACCCTGCAAGATCTGGTCCGCAAGCAATGATTACACTTCACCTCTTTCTTCATGGCTTCAGTTTCACTTTCCCATTAGCATGGCACAAGCTCTCACTGCTCTGAAGCCTTCTCTCCAGCCAACCCAGCCCTAGTAGTTCCCTGCCACCCAACACCCGACTCTGTGATCATCTCTGGGAGAAGTCCTGTAGCGAGGACTCATCCTGCCACACCACCAGATAGGAAATGTCCCATCTTCACAGGGGCTGACCCTGTTTCCAGCCTAGGACTAGGGCCTGGTCTCAGAGTGACCTTCAAGGTGCTACAATGACTAATGGCAACAATACAGTATACAACAATAACAAACAACACCTGTGGCAAGACGTTTTGTAGTTTGACTGCTTTAAGTAAGGAGGGATTTCCTTCCTATTCTGTCTTTAAGTATCTTTCATTCCGCTGTCTTACTGACCCTGGGGTGAAATGGCGGGAAAGGAGAAGACTGCTCAGGTACCTTAGGCTGGGTAAACACAACGGCATTTTTCCCTGCAGGCAACAGGCTTCGTGCTGTAAATAATTTTGTCTCAACAACTACTGCTTCAATTCCAAACCGGACGCAGAGAATTCAGACCCCTGGTCACTGTGGTTCCTCTTGCAGCTCAGTAAAAGCACTCATGAAACTTGCATCAACATCAGCAGCTCTGGGCCTCCTCCTCACCACTCATTCATGACAGCGTTTTCTTTTTCCTACTGACACAAGGGTTTGCCATTTTGTTTCATGCTATGCTCTCAAACCAGACTCAACTGCAAACAGACTGAAAGCAGAAAGGTGTGTTTTGTTCAAGCCAGTGTAGGTTTCTAGGATCACTCTTTCAGCAAAAAAACCCAAAGCCCAAACTGTTCCCATACCTCCATCTTTTCCAGATTCTCATCAGACTAAAAGAATATATATTATTAGCACAACTACCCCAGCCCAAACAGTACATCCGTTGTTTTTTGGGTGCTATGGACATATTTTAACGTTGTTTTTCCAATAGCATCAGTGGTGCCATTGCTATAGGTCTCCCACCACCAGCAGTACTGAAAGCTGCTGGAGGAGAAATACAGGACAGTCTGTCCAAGGAGATACAGTCCTCTCAGAGAAGAGCTGTGCCCTCAGCTAGGAGCAGATCTGCTGGTGAGGGGTGATGCAGGAGCCAGCTGGGCTTCCAGGGACTGCATGGGCTCCGGGAGTCCCCAGCGTGGGACAGGGCTGGCCATGCAGGGAAGACACGTGCTCTGCCAGGAACCCGCTGCAGATTCCTGAGTGCCATCTGGTGGCCCTTCACCTTCTCATTCCATACACCTGTGTGAGCGCACCTGGGTGGCGTGGTGCTCCACCAGGACGCAGACATGGTCTGTGTGCTAAAGAGCTGTCCCAAAGCGGCTGGGGCAGAGCTGGGAGATGCTCCTGCAAACATCCAGACCCACATACCCGCGTGGGCACCGGGTGAGACGACTGCTGCATTCAAAGCAACAGCATTGCTTTGTAGAGTTGAACGATGCCTCTCTTCCACCAGCCTATTCTGCAATAGTAATGTGCAACTCTTGCCTATTGTCCGCAGACTAGAGTGTTAACTAAAGAAAGCTCCCAGTTCGGTTCATTTCTGCATTGCGATACCCCCCAAGTACTTAGCCACGTCCCCCTGGCCTGTGTGTGCAGCAGCCAAGACATTTCAGCTGCCCTTCCTACAACTGTTCATCAGTCCCTGCTCATTTTCCGTGAGCAGACAAGGTCACGTCCATGAAACTTGGCATGAACTTAAGCCATATTTTAAACACAGCACTCAGCAGAAGACATCTGGTGTGTATCCTGGCCTCATAAATCACACTGAACGGGCACAAGCAGACCCAGGTGGGCTCCCTCCTCTGGGTCTGTAGGAATACGGGTAAGAGGGCACAGTGCGGTCCCATACTTCAGGCAGACTTTGTGACCTTTCCACTCACTGGGGCTCCAGCAGCCGATGTTGCGCTGGGCCTGGCCTTGTCCTCTCCACTCTCCCAGCGCGGAATCAAAGTCTCACCTCTGTCTGACTTGCAACACCGCTTTTTCCACAGCATTTCAACAGATTGCTGTAGCAACTCGGGCCTATTCTGTCTCTCCATCATTCTTTGCCAATCCCGTTGTGACACCGCCTCTTGGAGCAATCTTTGCCCGTCCACAAGCGATGGAGCTGTCTGAAGCAGTGCCATCTGCAGCCTCACGAGCAGGGTGGGGGGAAGGCAGCTTTTTTGCTTAGATTGCCTAGGGCGGAGGGAACTGTGGCTGTTATGGGAAAAGCTAAGTAGGTAAAAGGTTAAAATAATGTCATTGGCTTGGGCTTCCTGCAAGAATGCAGTGAGTTATCTGAGATCTGAGTTAACCATTCACAAATGCTGAGGTGCCCTGAGGGGACAGAATAGGATTGCGCTGCGCTCATTGGCACAGATAATTAGGGGTTATTTGGGAGAGGATAACTGAGGCAAGAGATAACCGGGTAGAGGAGGGAGGAGGTTACCAAAGCTGACTCCCATTTTCATGGCGATGGCGTGATGCACTCAGGGTGCCCGTGTGGGGATTCTACACCAGCGCACAAAAGAACACACAACAATGTCAGGTCTCTCAGGAATACAACAAGTGCAGCGTTTACTGAGAAGCATGCAGGGACGTGCACCTTCTTGCACGCTGCTATTCACATCTGCATGTTTCAACACGCTCACTTGTCTGTGCCTGCCTCTCACGGTTGGCCCAGGGCCCGCACAGCCATGATGATACACATCATGTTTTGTAGGTGGGCCCATGCGGATCTAAGGGGCAACCCGCTCAGGCAGGGCTTACACAACCCAGACAGAGCCTTTGGGAGACACTGCCACCAACACTCTCCTGACAGCCCGCATCCCAAACCACAGCCTGCTCTAAGTGTCCCGCTGGGGAAGGTTGCTCACCTCCTGCCACTTTATACAAGATTACCTCTATTATCCTTGCAAAATACATCACCTGCGTCTAAGGAACAGCAGAAGGCAAAGCACAGAGTTTAAACTAAAGCTTCCCCAAATGATTTGTCAGTTCAACACGTTACCAACCAAAAGATATCAGCCCAGCCACGCTTCTTCCAGACCCAGCTCCTCCAGAGACACTGCACCTCTGCTTCTTTTCTGGGGCTGCCCATCCAATCCAAGCAGAGAGAGAACCAGCAAGGCACCCCTGCGGGGAAACAGGGCTTTGGTGGCTGCTGCAAAACCAGTCCTAGCACTGTACACCACAATGCAGAGCTGCATCACAGCCTTGGCTGCCAGCAGGACAGAAAACCAGGAGAGTCATCTTGGAGATGTCACCTACACTTCACCACTCGGAGCCCCTGCAAAGAGGAAGACTGTCAGAAAGCAGATTCATGTCTGGTAACAGGCAGCCCAAAAGTGCTTTAGAGGCACTTCCAGTTAACTGAGGCAGATGAAACCTCAGACTGTGAAATTTTATACCAATGAATGAAGAGTAACGTGCCCTATGAAACTGAGAGCTGTGAGCAGCATGTTACTGAGTACAAAAAGAAAGGGGAAGCTGTAAGAGGAGCTGTGACCAGTGGGGGACAAAGAGCTGGCACTAAGGAGCTCGGTGAACCTCTAACAAGAGACATAGCTCAGATCTGAGACAAAAAGGCAAGATGCCACGGGGAGATGCAGAACTAACACGTGAGAAAGGAACGAAAATGTGTTGGCCCAGAGCAGGAACCCCCCACACTGACACAGGGTAACTCGGCCACTGCCAGCACACAGAAGTGATAACGTGGCAGAGGAAAGCAGATGATCATCAGGAAGGCACAAAGGCGAGCATTGCCAAAGTGCACAGAAAGCAGAGAATACCCTGGAAAGATGGGTGGTGCCAGGTTTTTCCATACCACACGTGTCAGCACTATTGCACTTTCAGCACGCCAAGCCATTGCCAGAAGGGCCTCCCTCTCCCTCTGCTCCCTGGAAGAAGGTTGACTTTTTAGATTTGTAATTTAGGCTACCAACTTATATAACAGGCAGAACGAAGAACGAAGTCCAGAGCTGTGTTTACATGTCAGCCTGAGCCAAACACCTTCTGTTTGGCCACTCACGAACCCAGTACTGCTGGCAGTCACAGAGCCCTCCCCGCAGAATGAAGGAGATTCCAGCTGCAGGCACCAGGAGGCTGGTTCCTTGCACAACGCACTAAAACAGGTGAATGGCAGCAGTGCAGGGCTTGAAAAAAGACACTAAGGATGAGGTCAAACAGTGGAAAAACTCGAATTTGCTCTTTGTTCTAGGCTGAGTGTTGCTGCAATGAGTCTGCGTGTGTTAGAAGAGCTTTCCTCGTGCTGTGGGAGGGACTCTCAGCTGTTTCCTACCCTCCAGTGCATGCTCAGAGATCAGGTTGTGTCCCCTTGCACGTGCACGTGCTTCTCCCAGAACCAGAGCAAAACAAAAGCCCCTCAGCAGCGGATGTCCGGCTGCTCAGCTCTCTGCCTGCCGAGCTGAGCACTGAACGGAGACGTTTCAAGAAGCTGGAAGAGCACGTATTCCAACAAAAAGGACACAGTCTTAAATGTAGACATATATAGCAGACTCCTAACCCACCCTTGCATTGCAGCCCCCTGAGCAGAGCAGCACGGTGCTGGCAGACCCCAGGCGTGCCCTGCATGTGCCACATCACGCCATAGCACGGTGCCCAGCCCGGCTCGAGGCTCTGCTGCTTCAGAGGGTGATTGAGGAAAAAACTGCCATCTCCAGTACCAAGCTACTGTCGGGACCATTCGAGATCATTCTGGGGTATGTGATGCTCAATTGGAAACAACGCTCTCTGTAACACGCTCGCCCTTCCCTCACCCTTTTTTCCACCCCTATATTTTCCCTCTTCCCCTTCCCTCAGCTGAATGGTGAATCACCATCGTCTGACAGTCTCATGCTCACAGAAAGGCATTTGCTGGCCGGCTGCTCCTGTGTAAACCATCTAAACCTGTAAATTTGCAAGCCACCTTCACACCTCCGCAAGGCTCAATCCCATAGAGGTCTCTCCAAAACGCTCTTTCAAATGGGGCATTTCTGACTGCATAGGAAGCAACGCCATCAGCACGTAAAGCAAATGTTTTATTGCCCAGACGTGCCTCCAAAAATATCTGTAGGTTGCACAACACTTCTTCACTGCTGCTGATTTCCTCCTACGACACACGGCAGATGCCAAGAACTTTTGTAACCTCTGCCCCCACTGAAGTCTGAAGGCAAAGTGATGAGATACGACCCAAAGATGCTTTTGTATAAGCAATAAATTACTCGATACACTTGATAACTGGGAGAGAACTACCCTAGGTGGCAATACGAACGCTCAACATGGCATGCTTAGGTTCTGACGGCTGTACTTTTAGATACATACCAGTTGGTGCCTGCATCAAGGACTGATCACCTGATGTAAACCCTGAGACCTCTTGAATTCTGGTTCAGCATTAATTCGTAATATCATAGAATCATAGAATGGTTTGAGTTGGAAAGGACCCCTAAAGGCCATGCGGTCCAACCCCCTGCACTGAACAGGGACACCTACAGCTCCATCAGTGCTCAGAGCCCCTCCTGCCTGACCTGGGCTGTCTCCAGGGTCGGGGCATCCACCGCCCCTCTAGATGGAATTTCATGACTCTGCACACAAAGGTCAACTTTAGCGGCTGGATAGCAGGAGGAGTCAGAAACCTCAGGCTACGGAGAAATGAGCAGGATCACTAGAGGGCAGTAGCCAACCCCTTATCTCCCCAGACTTGACCACAAAGCAACACACACGGAGCAGGCAAGGCACAGCCACAGCTCGCCCGTCAGAAGGCTGTTTGAGAAACGGTGTGTGCCGGAGGGTTAACGCAATCTGCCTTCTACACACAGTGCTGGGGGGGTTAAACACGAGCACAAGGCCGAGCAGCCTTTCCAAGCACGTGTTGTATAGGAATCTCTCTGTTCGCTACGAGCATTAATTCTCTGGACATAAAGGTTGTTTGTTTGTTTGTTTGCTTGTCTGAATGTGTCTGCAACAGCGCAGAAATTCATACCTTATATATATAAAGACCACATAGATCACCGCTTCAGCCAAACTATGCCAGAATCATAGAATCACAGTATGGTTTGGGTTGGAAGGGACCTTAAAGCCCCCCCAGCCCCAAGCCCTGCCATGGGCTGGGTGCCCCCCACCAGCTCAGGCTGCCCAGGGCCCATCCAACCTTGGGCACCTCCACGGATGGGGCAACCACAGCTCTGAGCAGCACTGCCAGCGCCTCACTGCCCTCTGAGTAAAGAATTTCTGCCTAACATCTAACCTAAATCTTCCCTCTTGCAGTTTAAAGCCCTTCTCCCTTGTTCTATCACTATCAGACCACGTACAAAGTCAGTCTCTCCTGTTCATAGCCTCCCTTTAAGCGCTGGAAGGCTGCAGTGAGGTCTCCTCAGAGCCTTCTCTTCTCCAGGCTGAACAAGCCCAACTCCCACCTTTGAATGATCTAACAGAGCTCCTTCCCCTCTCTCTAACCCACAGGACAAATCCCAAATCTGACCCTGACTGAGAAGAGCTGCAGCCTGCCAGGATCAGTGCACCTTCCCAGCTCTCCTTACTGGCACATTTTTGGAAGGCAGCAGAGCAGGGAGCAGCACCGACCTGCTCAGCCTTTGGGAAGCAAGAGGAGCCAAAGGCCGACCCAAGGGGTACTGCTGTGCTGAAAGGAAGCCCATCAAATCGCTATCCCACACGTAAGCCTCAGTGCTGTGGGGTTGTAATAATGGCTTTCTTGAACTATGGCATCTCTCAACTAGTGGAATACACCGAATTCATGCATCTCTCACAGGGGTCCACTATTCCACTTCAGCTAGAAAGAAAGTCACCCGCAGCAGTTATAAAAGACTCAAGAGGGAATTAGGCTCTGAATTCCCATTGAATTAGCATTGTTTACTCAGTAGTCAGAAGTATAATGGTTGTTAATGACTCCTTAACGAGTCAAGTTATAACGCAACATGTGGCGAAGCACAATAAACAAAAAGGCCATACTTTCCTCCCATTTATTCTGCTTTACACAGGTGCAGAAGCCCTGAATCGAAATGAGTTACATCCTATCCAGAGTAGTGCAAAAGAGCTGAATCTGTAACTCGAGAAGTTTTAAAGGTTTCCTCCATGCCAAACCAAACCGGGAGGGAATTACATCAGGGCTGAA
This sequence comes from Gallus gallus, assembly GCF_016699485.2. Lineage (NCBI taxonomy): Eukaryota > Metazoa > Chordata > Aves > Galliformes > Phasianidae > Gallus > Gallus gallus. The sequence goes on along the minus strand of NC_052535.1, from coordinate 38,977,473 downwards.
CGTTCATGCAGGCAACTCAGAAACATGGTCAGCCCATGCCTGTGCTCAGTCACCCGCACAGAAGCGGTGCCTGATGTTCAGAGGGAGCCTCCTGTGCTTCCCTTTGTGCCTGTTGCCTCTGGTCGTGGCACCGGGCACCACCGAACGGAGCCTGGCTCTGTTCTCTCTGCACCCTCCCTTCGGGTATTTATGGGTATTGATGAGATCCCCCTCAGACTCTTCTCCGGGCTGAGCAGGCCCAGCTCCCCCAGCATGTCCTCCAGGAAATGTGCTCCAGCCCCTAAATGATCTTCACGGCATTTCATTGCATTCTTTCTGGTACGTCCAGATCTCTTTCATACTGGGCCCAGCACTCCAGGTACGTCCCCCCGGCTCTGAGCAGAAGACAAGGATCACCTTCCTCCCTCCTAATTCAGCCAAGGATACAGTTGCCCTTCTTTGTGGCAAGTGCACATGGCTGGCTCCTGTTCAACTTGGTGTCCACTGAGACCCCCAGATCCTTTTCTGCAAAACCTGATTTCCTGCCGGTCTTCAGTAGCATATATGGGTTCCTGGGGTTGTTCCTCCCCAGGCGCAGGACTTTGCACTTCTCTTTGTGGATCTCCACAAAGTTCCCGTCATCCCAACTCTCCAGTCTGTCCAGGTCCCTCCGGATGGCAACGAGACCCTCTGGACTATCAGCCACTCCCCCAGTTTTACCGAGGATGTGCTGTGCCCCACGGTCAGGTCATTAATGAAGATGTGGGTCGGGGCAGGCCCAGCACCGAGCAGGCAGCATCCATGGTTCTCCTCCGTCTGCCAAGCAGAACACCGTAAGGTGTACGTGGCACAGCCTGCGCTGTGGGGCTGTGCTGGGGGGGGAAACTCTCACTTTGCAGCCCACAGCTGGAGTGGAGGGGAAGACGTTTAATTACCATTACGCGTGGGCTGCTCCAAAAGTAATGCCTCCTATTTGTATTGTATTATTTCCATAGAAATTCTCTCGGTTGCTCCACAAGTAATGCCTCCCATCTGTTTCCATGGAACGAAAACAGGTACGAAGCGCAAAATAACACTATTTACTAGAGCAAATTCTCAGCTATAAAGCATTCCTTTGCAACCCAGACACCGCCATTAGCTCTGCATCTTCAGCAGAAATGAACAAGAGCCTGCATGCTGCTCTCATGACAATTCGCGCCAGCAGAGGCGACTCGTTGTCACTGTCACCCTGCTGAAAGGCACCACCCACCGCCTCACGGTGCTCACACCCACTGTTTGGTCTCCAGGAACGTTCAGCAAGCGTCGATGGATGTCAACGGGCGCCATCTTTTCCTGCGTGGAGGGATTCAGTGGCGCCCCTCTGCTTCACGCGCACTTCCATGTCAGACACCATTCCGCCAGAGTGCCCTCTGCTGCCGTCTGTCACACAGCGACAACCTCACGGAATAGCGGTGGGAAGGTTCCGCCTTTACGGCCATACCTCCAACGTCCGCCTCCGGCCTTGCGGGCCAACGTCGTATGACAGGAGGCGTTACTTTCGGAGCAGCCCTTGCACATAACCCACGTGGCCCCCGACGCGAGGCACACCGTGCGCGCTCCGCCCGCCCGCCCCCAGCGCAGCACCGCCACCGGGTGCGCTCTGCCCGAACAACGTGGGCGGCCCCGAGCGGGCTCCTCTGCGCACCGCTGCCCTCAGGAAAACCCTACGGCTGTCTGTGCAGCACTGAGGGCCTCTCCCAGCACGGCACACAGCACGCTCAGCCTGAGCTGTGCCATAGGTAAGGAAATCCGACGGTAACAGCTCTGCCGGGCGTTGTGCCCATGCGTGGCTTTGAGGACCGTGGCAGAGCTGGCCGCCCTCATCAACGCCCGTAAATCGTTGCGTAGGGTTCCCTATCCGTTAGCCGCGCGACGCCTACGTTAGGAATCTTACTGCTGACACAAAAGAGGCAGCAAAGAGGATGCTACACGCTGCAGGCACGTGTTGGAGAAAGCTTTCGAGGTCGCGGGACCGCAGCTCGGCCTGAGGGCACGCAGCCCCGGGCTGACACGGGCTGCGGGAGGAGGTCGGCGCCTGCCAGCGGCAGCGCCGGCGAGAGCGTGAGCCCCGGGGGCTGCTCCGTCTGCGCCGGCACGGGGACGGGAAAGGGGAAGTCACGTCCGTCCCCGTGCCACGTCCGTCCCCGCGCCACCTCGCTCCGTCCCGGGGCGGGCCCAGGGCCGCACCCCGCCCGCAGCCCCCGCGCCCCGTCTCCCGGGGCAGCGTCCTGGAGCGGTGTCCCGGGGCGGAGCGGCCCGGGCCGCAACCGGCGTCCCAGGGTAACAAGCGGCCCCGCAGGTGCCCGCAGCTGGCGGTTAACACAGACAGTAAGAGGATCAACTCCGTCCTCGCTCGTGGAGAAAAGGAGAGAGGGGAAACCCCCCCCTCCGCCCCCCCCCCCGGCCCCCCGTTTGGCATTCAGAGTTTGGTTAATTTGGATGATAACGGTGTGCGTTTAATCCCATTGTACGGCACTGAATGTAGCGCAACGCACCCGGGCGGGCCGCCGGCAGCGCGACGCGCGGGGCTCCCCCCGAGCCTCCCCCGGAGCCGTCCCCGAAGGCGCGACTCCCCCGCTGCCCCCCGAAGCCCCGAAGCCCCCGAACCGGGCCCGAGTTGCGGCGGCGGACCGAGCCGGGCGCGCCCCTCCCGCCGCCGCGCGGCGCCGGGCCGGTGGGCGCGAGGGTGCGGCGCGGGGCGCACGGGCGGCGGGGCCGGGGGGGGGGACGGCGGGGCGCGGGGGGGCGGCGGCGGCGGCGGCGGGGCCCGGCGGCGGGGCGGGGTGCGGGGGAGCCCCGCGGTCGGGCCGGGCCGGGCCGGGCCGGGCAGAGGAGGTGGAAGCCGCGTGCGCTCGGCAGCGCGGGGCGCGGGCGGGCGGCGGAGAGGGGAGCCGAGAAGGCTGTGAAAATATGTTTGCGGAAAATAGACAATTGTTGGATTAAACGTATTCAAGTATGAAATAATGCCTTTTTGTGTACAACCCCTCGGCAATGCGAGCGTACAAAAGTGCCCTGTGGCCGTTCCGTGCTCCCTTTGTGAGCTGTGCGCGCCGCGTCTCCACTTGGCGCGGTCCGCGCGGAGCCCCCCTTTAAACGCGATTGTTTCTTTCTTTCTAATGACATTTACCGGATCAAAACGCGCTGTTAATTCGATCAGAAAGCTTTACTCCGGCGGACAATGCCACAATAATTTCGCCCGAAGTTTGTTAAATTGACCAAAATTAGGCAAATGAATGGCGGGTCTGTCGGCGACCCCGCTCGCAGGTGACGGCGCACAATGCGCTCCGGGCCAGCTGCGGGCCCCGCTTTATTTGCCCCTCTTTTCTTCGCCCCGCATTATTAAAATTTCGGCCCGATGCGACCATTCACGCTCCTCAATGGCACATTTTCCTATAGGATAATAGGCTACAAATTGGGCCTCTCCAGCGCGGGGCGGGGGGGCCCGGCCCGCGGCCGCGCCGACACAAAAAGCGGCGTCGTGTGCCAAAGGCCGCCCGCAGCCGCCCGCGGTCCCGGGGGGGCGGGGGGGGGGAGCGGGGCGGGGGGGCGTGTGCCAGCCGAGGGCCCACACCTGCCGGGTGCCCCCGCCGCACGGAGCGCCGGCACAAAGCCGCGCTGCCAGCGCTCATAAAGCCGCCCGTGTCACCGCGGCGCGTGAGAAAAGCCGGCGAACAAACGGGGCCACTCCGGCTCCGGGGGCTCTCCCCGCCGTCGGGCGGAACAGCCTATTAAGGGCTTACTTAATTACTGTAATGACTCTGGACAGGCTTCACGAGGCGGTCAGCGCGGCCCGGCGGGGCGGTGCCGCGGGGAGGTGGCGCCGCGCCCCGCACGCCGCACCCGACCCGGCCCGGCCCTGCCCCGCTCGTGGGCGTCACGTGCGGGCCGGGGCGGGGGGGCGGGGTGGGGGGGGGCGCGGGGGGAGCTGGCGGGCGGCCCCCCCGGCCCTTCTTTCCCTCGCCCTCGCCCCTTCGTTCCCGCTCGCCCCTGATCTTTAATGCATACATTCCCCGGCGCGGCGCGGCGCGGCTCTCCCTAATCCTCTGGGCTCAGGGGCCCGTGGGGGCCCCGTCCCCCCCAGGCGCGGCGGCTTTATAAGCGGCCCCGCGGCGCGGCCCCGCACTGCCGCCATGGCCTCGGGCCTCAAGGAGCGCAGGGTGAGCGCCGGGCCGCCCGCACCGCGCGCCCCGAGGGTCCCCGCCGCGGCCCGTGACGCGCCGCCTGTTTTGCAGAGGACGCCCGTGTCCCACAAAGTGATCGAGAAGCGGCGGCGGGACCGCATCAACCGGTGCCTGGCGGAGCTGGGCCGCACCGTGCCGCTGGCCCTGGCCAAGCAGGTGGGTGCGGGCGGCGGGGCGGGGCGGGAGGACACGGGACGGGACGGGACGGACGGGGCGCGGCGCGGGGCCGGGCTGACGGCACGGCGCGGCGCGTTGCGGCGCGTTGCAGGGCTCGGGCAAACTGGAGAAGGCGGAGATCCTGGAGATGACGGTGCAGTACCTGCGGGCGCTGCACTCGGCCGACTTCCCCCGCGGCAGGGAGAAGGGTAGGTGCGGGCGCGGGGGGCGCGGCGGGGCGGCCCGGCCCCGTTCCCCGTTCCCCTCTCCCCGCTCCCCGCTGAGTAGAGCCGCGCCCCGCCGCGCCCCGTCCCGCAGAGCTGCTCTCCGAGTTCGCCAACTACTTCCACTACGGCTACCACGAGTGCATGAAGAACCTGGTGCACTACCTGACCACGGTGGAGCGGATGGAGACCAAGGACACCAAATACGCCCGCATCCTCGCCTTCCTGCAGTCCAAGGCGCGCTTCGCCGCCGAGCCGCTCCTCGCCTCGCCGCCGGAGCCCGACGCCGCCTTCCCGCCGCCCCCCGAGCGCCCTCCGGGCCCCGCCGAGCCCTTCCCGTGGCCCTACGGCCCCCTGCCCGCCCCCGCGGCCCTGAGCGGCCCCGGGCAGCAGCGCGCCGCCTTCCTCCCGTCCGCGCAGGGCCTGGAGCGCCGCTACCTCGGCTTGCTGGGCCCGCCGCCCCCCGGCGCCTTCGGGCTGCCGCACGGCCAGCACCCCCCCGCCGTGCTATAGGGCCGCGGCGCCGCGGACTCCGCCTGGACGGCGCCGGTAGAAAGCTACGGCCGCGGCCCCGCGTGTCTCGGGGGGAGCTTCCTCGGCAGCCCCCGGCACGGAGCGACGGGGCGCGGCGCCTCGCCCCGCATTGGGCGCGCACCGCGCGGGGCCGCCGGCGGCGACGGCGGGCACGGCGCGATGCCCGGAGCGGGGCGGGCCGAGAAGGTGCGGAGCCGACCCACCCGCGGGCCTCCCCCCGCGTCCCGGTGCGGGACTGCGAGCCGGGCGCGCCGCGGGATGACCGCGGTCCGTGAACCGCCCGCGCCTCTGCGCGCAGGCGGACGGACGGACAGAAGGACGGACAGTTCGCCGCCGCAACGCGCCGTGCGCCTCCCGTCCGAAGCGCCGCCGCAGAGGAGCGGGGAAGCGCCGTGCGGGAACAGCTCCGGCCCGCAGCCCCGGGCGCCCTCGCCGAGCGGACGGGACCCCGCGCGAGTCGCGCTCCGGGCGTCGAGCGGGTGCGTGACCCCTCCCTCCCCTTCGGCATTGTAGCATTAAAGATACGGTGTTTCCCTGGACGTAATAAATTATTAATAGATTCGTTTCGGGCACTGTTAACCAAATCAGACAGAACTTCCCCGGCTAAGTAGATTTTCTCTCCGGGATTAGCAGAGGGCCACCGCGGACAAAACTGCCGTCATTTACATACAATTTTGCCAACTCGCACTGGCCCGTGACAGTCTTTGTATCTGGAACGTTGCTATCCGGGATGGTTTTTCTTTTTGTCCTCCCCGTTTTCATTTGGCTGCGGAGGATAAAGCCCTCCGGCTGCACAGTGCCCCGGCGATCAGCCCCCCGCAGCCCCGCACACGCGCCCCTCGGCCCCACGCCGCCCCCGGGCTCACCCCGACCCGCAGCCCCGGGTGCCGTGCGCCCCACGCAGGCGCAGCCGTCACTCACCTGGGCAGCAGGTGAGGTTACGCTCATCTCCGCAGCGCTCCGCTACTGAGAACGTCTCCAACTCCCTGATCTATCGGAAGGATTTATTTGGGCTATTGGGGGAATTGAGCATCACCAGTTAGGTCACAGAGACACACGAGCAGCCTGCGTCCATCCCCTCTACGTTCAGAGCTTACGTTCTGAACAGGCCAACTTCACTGCTTACTTCACTGTGAGGAACAGGTTTGTGAGCTGAGCACACCCCGTAGCACAGAGCTTCCCTCTTCCCATGGCTTTGCAGCAGCCCTCGTGCACAGCTATGGTTGCAGCGCCACGCTGTGCGCTTCCCACCCTCGGACACAGAGCCCGTGCCACACACACTACAGCCCCTAAATTGAAGCACGCGGGGTACTTCGGGGATAACTCGTCAGCTGGTGACAAGGTTCCTTTTATTTGACTTTGGGTACCGCTATGACCCCTCGTCCCACTGCAGCACAGCTCTGGTCTGTCTGTGGCTCCTGGTGTCCCTGCTCCATGGGACGCCACCACACTCCTGCTCCCCCGAAGCACAGAGGACGCCTACCTGTGTGACCTGCTGTATGGAGCCTGGTTTAGCAGGGGGGTTGGACCCGATGATCTCTTGTGGTCCCTTCCGACCGCTGCCGCTCTGTAGCTCTGTGATTCCACCGGGGTCACACCGCCCACACCGGGAGAGCGCAGTGCTCTGTGGCACCTGGGTGCAAAGCCCGCCCTACCCACAGCAGTTCCTTCCCTGCTGCCTCGTTTGGAGAGGGCTCATTAGTGCTGGAGCAGCTGTGCACCTACCAGCAATTCCTTTGCAAAGACGGTCTGTGGGAAGGGGACCTCCCAGCTGACGGGTTGGCTGAGCAGGAGCTGCGGAAGTGGAGCTCACGGATGTGCCTACTGCATCCATCCCCTCCGACATCACCACATTTATTTCTAGCAGACGTGCCTACAGGCCGTGTAAGGGACTGGAGAACTGCACTCATGTCTCTCAGAACACAAACATTTTGTCAGCATGAAGAAGAAACGCATTTTAATACACACGCAGGTGAAAGCTCTGATACGTACCCATGTGCCACACTGCACAGAGTGGCACGTTAAGCCAAAACTCCTAGGAAAGGTGAGAGACAGCAACACCACATACATCAAACATGAGGAGAGAGGAGTAACTGGGGAGATTCCACCTCAGAATACCAAACCCAACTGAATTTTTAACATTCACCTTCACACTACAGCAATGGAAACGCGCAGTGCCTCTCAGCAGCAGTAATGCAGTTAATTGGGCTGCAATAAATGCTCTTTCTAGAAAGAAATCTGAAGTTTCAGAGATACGCTATGAAAGTTTAAAGGCAAATTAATTTTTAATGGCTAATATGTACTTAAAAGTGCAGTCCTCTTCTAGGAAATGAGTATATAATAATAATAATAATAAAAGCCTTCCTTACTGAGGGCGTCCTGCAAGGGAACAGGGAACGCATGATGGGATCCACAGCTCAGCCATTCCGTGTTTGGTGAACGTTGTGGAGGTTGAGGGCTGAACCCAGAGCCTGCGGGAGGAGTTACACACACTCACACTGCAGTTCTTTATTTGGAGACTCTCAGTCACCCACTGGCCCTGAGCTCAGCTGTGAGCCTCAATGCACAGCCACGCTGTCAGCCCTTGAAGGGTGCAGGCATTTAGAGGAGGGCGCAGCTCAACCCAAGCCCTCCCAGCCAAGCTTATGGCAGGAAGTGCCTTCAGTGGCTCAGCAGCTTATGGCTCCTTGTCCCTAACCCCAGGATTAGGCATCCTTCTAGGAAGCTGAAGTCTCAGGCTTGAAGTCTTTGAGGCTAAAACCTGGGTCCTCTTTTTCGGTAGAGCACATTCACAATCATTCTGCCCCTATGAAGCCACTTCTGTTGAATTCAAAGGAAGCAGTGTGCCCTGGTTAGCCCTCTGAGAGGCATAAGGTGGCTAAGGCTTGGGCTCAGGACATCAAATAGGAGACTTCCAATTTTAAATTGCAAGCGTGAAGTTGAGCTTCAGACAGTGACAGGGTTGGGTTGGGGTCCTTTCTCCATCCAGGAAAGAGGGAGGACTACTGCCCTCACACCAGCATTCTCCTTCCCTGCACATGCGCGCGCTTTGGGTACCACCCAAAAGAATAGCAGTTCCACAGAATCATAGAATCATTTGAATTTAAGGAACCACTTAAGGCCATCTGGTCCATCTGTTGTGCACTGAACAGGGACACCTACAGCCTCATCAGGTGCTCAGAGCCCCTCCAGTCTGACCTTGGCTGTCTCCAGGGATGGGGCATCCACCACCTCTCTGGGCAACCTGTGCCAGTGCCTCACTGCCCTTAGTGTAAAACACTTCTTCCTTATGTCCAATCTGAATCTCCCCTCTTGTAGTGTGAAACCATTTCCCCTTGTCCTGTCACAGCAGACCCTGCTAAAGACTTTGTCCCCTTCCTTCTTACAGCCCCTTTAGATACCGAAAGGAGGCCCTATATACACACATCCAGCCTATATAGGATCTCTGCCACTGTTTGGTTGGATTCAGTTTTGTTTTTCTCAGCATTTCCCAGCGCAGCGTGCTGATTCTTTGCTTAAGTGTGGGTTTGCTAGAGCCTCATAGCTTCCCACGTATGCTGCATTAGTGCCATTCCAGAGGATGAATTTGCAGAAATCAGCCTGTAAGGGTCAGTATTTTATGGCTAAGATACAGGATTGATCTTTTTGTTAATTTTTCCCCCCAGACTAAAATGTCCACCTGTATAACCTTACTGACTTACAACAGTGATGCCACGATAGCTGCGAGTGAACATTAGGGTGCAGAATTTTGCTGCCAAAGGATATAGGACGGAAACAATTTGCCCTTACTACCAAATCCACTGCTGGGCTTTCAGGACTGGGGTCTGTAGAAGGAACAGTAAAACCTACAGAACAAACCTCACACGACTTCACTTTCAGAAAGAGAAAATCTAACAGGGATCAATGAGATTCATCAAGCACAGATCACACATTTTCACAAGCCTTTGGAGAACCTGAAAAAACATACATTACATACAACACAAATGTATATTGGAAAGTTCCAAGGATCTCACAGTCCCACACGTTCCACAGTAAAACCTCTTTTGATAGAAGAATGTAATAACAATTTTCTTACATCACATACTTTATTCATATGTTACCTTCTCATTTCTTTAACCAAAGAGAGAGGAAAAAAGCAACCTTTTATTGGAGTTTTATTACTGAAAGTTCTGTAAATTCCCTTTGATGTCTGGAGGAGGGAAAGTATTTGGAAAAAGAACAAGACCAGAAGTGTATTTTTCGTTGTGGAAAGCCAAAAAAACCTGTTAGATGGCTAAGATGCATGACAACCAATTAAATGTTGCCTAAGGGTACCAATGCTTATAGTCGGTTACAAATTACTGCCTGCAGGAAAGTCAGTATATTAAAGCAACCAAACAAACATGCTATTTACCTACTTGTGTATATTCTGGACCAAATCCTTAGCTCTTGCAAGTAGACAAAGCTTTCTGGAAACCCCTGAAGCTAGAGCTGCTACACGAGGAGGAGGCATGATGTAGCTGCATCAGCAGAGACCTTACCAAACAGGTAAGTGATCCATATTTCACTGGCTCTTGGTGCTCAGTTTACTAACTGAGACACACAGCCCTGTGTTTGCAAAGATGTAAGGAAAATAAGTAACCTACCTTGGTCCTAAACACTGAGTTACACTGATGGTGAAAGTGAAGTCAGGTGCAGAACAACTGCAGAGCAGGTCCTACTGCCTGCTGTACTGAAGGCATGAACTGTTCCTCCAAGAAGAAAAGATGACACAACTAGGCACAGTAATCTACCCTCCCACATGCACGTGCAGGACTTAAACTAATTCTGTGAGGCCAAAGGAACACTGCTCTGTTGTGAGGAGGCACCCGGCAGCAAAGCAGCTTGAATATTTCACCTTCTCAAATCTCCATAGAGCACCTTAGCCTCCCCTTTTCAGACAGCTCGTTTTCTCAGTCACATAACATACGTTACGCATAGTTTGTAACTGCCTTATTTTCAGCTTTGCTTTAAGCTCTCAGAAAGGGCTTCTACCACCTCTCCACAAAACAACGTACAGTACAGACCCACAGTCAATAGACCAGGGACATAAATAGGAGAAATATACATGTGACGTAGTTAGAAGGATAGGCAACTGGGGGGACATAAAGGCTGTTATCCTTCTCAAAGGAATATTCTACATTAATTTGTAGCAGTTTTTAATTTTGTTGTTGTTGTTGTTGTTATAATTTTTTCCCCAAATGGATTTGCAGTTAACCTGCCTTTTCAGACTGAGATGAATTTTGAGAGCATGTGGTCAATTTCATCCTCTTCTAGCAGGAAGCTGTGGAGATTTGGGATGGATTGAAATTCAGCTGCCAACATGTGGCTTCTTAAGGGCTCTTCAGAGAGTCTTCCCGTCACTGTAACTGCAAACAGGCAAAGAAAAAAACAAGATGAGAAGTTATTTGGGGATAATGACAATTATTTACTAGAGAACAAAGCCCCTTTTAGCACCTCATCAGAACTGCCTTATTGTAAGGTAAGAATATAGCATGCCTGCAGGTACACTGATACACAGACAGGACACTGGCAAGTTTAATTCTTTACCAGATCAGAAAAAAAACCAAACAAGGATGGGATGAGACCAATGGGATTTTTTCATTCACATTCTTGGAAAACTTATTTCATCATAAGGCAAAGTCATAACACGAAGGAAAAACCCTTCAGTGGTTTGCTAATAGAAGGATGTATTAAAACTTGTGAGCAGGTGACTTTAACCAAGCATTAAATGTCTCAAAGGTAGAGGTGCAAGTGTGAATTAATCACTCTAAGCTCTTTTTGTAGTCAGGAGGGAAAAAACAGGCCTTTCCAGTGGGTGATTGACCAGACCAATTTCAGACTTTCCCTTAAAATGAGCTGATTTGCCTTGGAACATGTCTCTTTCCTTCTTTTGAATCGAGAGGGAATGCAGGATCAATGGGTCAGATTCACATATATAGGCAGGGGAAAAATCAGGGCAGCTGAATCCCACCCTCACTGCTGCCTGCCAAGTAACCTTACTTATCTGCTCAGGTATTTCGGGGGTCTATACTTCTCCATGTTTAATCACGAGAAGTTCAGTTCAGTCTTCAGCAACTTTGCCAACTAAAATCTTTCTCCCTCTCACCTGCAAGACTCGTTGCTCATGAAAAAAAACACAAAGTCTCTCCTCTTGTGCTTCTGCTTTGCAGACTGAAGGTGTAGCAAGAGAATCTAATGAACTGAAACAGCTGATGAACATTTAGGGGTACCCCAGAGGATCTTTATCCCGTGTCAGATGTTTCTATTGTACTTGTTTTATGTCTTGCTAGAAGAGGTGGAGAAGGTGGGAGGAAGAACCTCAGGGGGGAAAGAATGCGTTTTTACTATTACCCTCCGGCAAGCACTATTTCAAACAAACCCATCAGCTGCTCAGTGAAAGGCAGTGTACCTTCTTCCATAGACTGGTTGTCAAAATATCATAATCAGAAGCTCCTGTGGCACAGGTTTACCTCCCAGATGCCTGCATGCCAATAGCCATGGTACTCCCCTCCCATTCTTACACATGGCCAAAAAGAAGCAAAGGGCTTCAGGAACTCCATGTATGAACATCCTGCACACAAGATCAGAAAATCCTTATTTTAAAGTACGTGCATAGCAGAGGAGAAATTTGCCATTGATTTCAATGGAAGTCAATCCTCTGCTCTCCGTGTGGGACACTGAGGAGCTCCAGGCACAGCATCACCCAGCATGGTTTTAGCTTATTTTTATCAGGATTTCTTCAACGGAATGTACACAGCGTTCTGAATGAGACCCTAGGAGTTAATTTCATCTAAAGCTTCAAGCTTCTTTTTAATTAACGGGTCAGGTTTATTCAGAAAGCTTGAGGACCCCTAAATGGTTTGGGTGGTAAAGGACACTGATGCAAAAAGTTATAAACAAGACTGCCAGGTATCGTGCTGACACAATTTCTCCTCATCACATATCCTTCACACGATTTTACACTAAACTCAAGCTAACGGCTGGCCTGAATTTATGCCAGCAGAAAGAGTAATGCAGTTGATGGTTCAGAACCTGCAAGGATTTGCACACAGATCCAGCCTCGTGCACCTGGCTGGCTTGATTTTACGAAGGGCTGATCGATCTCCCACAGGTTTCAGAGGAACTGGCCAAAAACCAAATAGTGGTTGCGACGGTGTGTTCTTCCAAACTAAGACAGAGAATTTCTCCTGGCCCTGAGAACAGCCAGGAGCCAGATTAGTGGCCACAAAACTGTCATCCACATGCTTGGAACTGAGACCTTAGCTACAGCCCTGAACTTTCCAAAACGGGTTTTAACCCAAAGGAGGGATAGGTCTTCCTGAGTGGAAGAGCAGCTGCTCTTCAGGACAGGACAAGGAGAAAGTGTTGCAGGAGCAAGACACCAAGTATCTGTCCACAATAATTCCACTGGTGCTGCTGTCTTTCTGGCCCTGTTTATTTTCCTCCTGCTCCCATGTATTTCTTCTCTTTAGGCTCAGATCCCAGGCAAAGCAGAGATCTCTCATCAGAGACCAGGCAGCCCTTTTCAGAAAGAGAAAACACTATTGGTTCGGTCTTACTTGTCTTTACAATTACAATTGTAATTGTAATTGTGGACAACTGTATCAATTACACCCTCAGTAAACACGGTAGGTAAGCAAGAACTATTCATTCCTGTAATACCTGTCAGTATACTTTTGGGTTGCTCTTTTTCCTAAGAGGCAGGCACAGGTATGGCAGTGCTGTACGTCGGGCAGAAGCGCTCAACAGAACAGCAGACCAGCGGGGTGTAAAACAGCTGCTGAAAGGACGAAGCATCTCCAGGTGGTTCAGTGCACACAGATACAGCCAATCTCTGCCCAGGGCGTAACCACAGTCCGGCAGGGTTAAAAGGGAGGCTGCCCAAATCCATCCGAGACCTGAAAGTCTTGAAACACGTAAACCCCACACGCATCAGATGAAGAAGGCAGAAAGAAAGGTGCCCCCTAATGAGTTTTTTTTGCGCTTGGGTGAGCGAAAGGGCTGCTTCAGAAGGCTAATAACTGAAAACCTTCCAGGCTTTTGTCCGGAGAAATGGCAGGCACTTTCCATCCCTTTGAAAAAAAAGAAGGCCTTTCGGAGTCTTCACGAGAGATGTGGATTTTAAGGGCGACCTTAGGTCATACAGAACTAATCAAGCGAAAACAATAAGAAAATTAGACTGACAGTCAGCAAGTATCTGAAGACTTTATCAAAAAGAATTAGGAATGGACAAATTCACTGGGAGCAAAGGATCAGATCTGCAAGGTGGCATTGTGTGGCGGGATTAAATTATTTATTCATTGTTAATTTATTTATTTATGTATGTGCAAATGACCTAGCTGCTGCAGGTGCTGAGGAGTTTCTGAAAAGGCCCAGTTTTAGAGCCAAGGCTAAAATATTGGTCCATTTAACTCATTCTTTCCCTTAAGGCGATCAAACAGTGACTTTTATCTAGGAGATAGAGGAGGAAAACCATATGTGTACTGGGAATGATGCGGGGTCTGAGCAGCACTAAGTACCCAAGTATTCCAGCCTCATTCAAGAATGCTGTGCAGTTTAATGTCCAGCAAATTAGCAAATGAATGCTTATGTCAATATGTGAAAAATCCCTAGTTGGTTTAAACAGATAAAAAGCCTCTTGGGAAATGGTAGAAAATGCAGGCTTTCTCTCTCTGTCCTTTTTTAAAGAAAGAAGGAGAAGCAGTACTTAATAACTTCTCCCCAAACTCACAGAGAGTTGCAGAAAACAACCGCCTACACAGATGCTCTATCTTCTACATACATGAAATATTTCCCATGCTGCTGCTGCAGTACTAGAAGCAGCTTTTGCCAGGCGCTCTTTGAATCTCACGTTTGCTCTTCAGAAGAAAACAGTCACAATCTGGGACAGACACAGAGCCTCTGAGATGTCATCCTCTCGGAAAGGTGTGGCAAGTCAAAAGCCTTGGAGTGGGTCTGCCTTTCCACGTTCCCCTGAAATGATAAAATCAGTCTTAAAGACGAAATCCATACAGACGTCTTGTTTCCCCTTCTATAATTTTAACCATTAATAGGAAAGGGCAAAAATTGTTATCTCATGTTTCCTTTGACCCAGCAGAGCAAAGCCACAGTGGGGACTCTGTGTAAGACATGACCCTGGGGAAAAAAGGAACACGAGATCTCAGCATGGGGGTTGGAGGTAAGAAGTCAAATGTATCGAAAATGACAGCAGCACATCAGTTAATGCCATGTGATAAGGGAGTCCTGCTGGGTTTTACGTCCTTCCGCAGAGACGTACTTGAAGGTTGATTGCAACTGGTAAGGAAGATTTCTGCCTAAATCCAGAAATGGGTTGCAGGTATTTCGGCAGGACAGATCAGGACGAATTACCTTTCCTCAGGACAATCATCAGGAGCTACACTGGGGATAACAGAACTGCCCCACAAGATGAACAGAAATCTATGCATCTTGAAACAAGACAGGCAGGTTTATGTGCAAAGCTATGTTACCTACTTCAGCTTCGCTCCTATTTCTCTTGTCTTGGCCATCCCTGGATCCTCTTCTCAAAACACAGTGTTCTTTATGCCACTTGGGAGTAAGGGGTACTAACGAGAACAATAGAAGGTATTCTGAAGAGCAAACATCTTTAATAATACTAAATCTAAAACACTGCCTCCAATTAAAAGGTCAGGGAGAGAATTTCTCAGACCAACCCAAAAATACAGGTCATTCTGAAGGTCTGCTTAAGAGCAGCTTTCCTTTCTCCCTTGAATGCTAATGAGCAAGGATGAATTTGCTTGATACAAACGCCAGCACATCGCATACAAGCTATCACTTACCTTCTGCAGCCTGCTGGGACATGCTGCAAGCAGGAGCTTGCTGAGCTACAATCTTACTATGCAGGCTGCCAGGGTGCCTTGCTGAAAAGAGAATACAAACACACCTGCTCAAGTTGAGTCAGATGAAACCATTTCGTCCGATTTGATATAGATCAGATGATCCCTTCTGCTCTATTAAAAATCTAGTCTTAGCAGATTGGCAGACATAATCTTATGGTCCCCAGTTTTTAAGAGCTTTTGCATTTACAGACAACCACCATAACCCCTCTCATTACCAATTTCACCAATTTAAAGAAACGAAGCATTCTAATCCCTCCCCATATTTTTCTCTCTCCATTTCCTTGGTCACATGGGCAGAAAATCTCAGCATTTTCTCCAGTTTCAGCTTGTTTTTGGAAAAGGCACATCTAGTTCTTGCTCATAGCAGCTGGGTTATCTTTAGTGAGAACCACTTTCATATCACTGTAAAAGGTACTGGGGAGACTTTGTCAGCAATGCTATGCTCATATTTGTACATAATATTCCACCTCACTCCTCCTCAGTGCCTTTGGAAATGGCATGAACCAAAAGCTGCACCTGCCTTTTCCAGAGTCACATAGCACTGACAGCTCAGTGGTCTCAAGCACACGCTGCACAACCCAGCCATCTTCCTGCTCATTACTTCATACGGAGGGAGTCCCAGCTCACAAGAGAAACACTTACTAGTAGCAACAAGGGCATAATATAGTACTGAATTTCAAGTTCCAAAAGACCATCCAATTCACCTGAATTGTCTCTGGCTTAAACTATCTTAGTTTAAGCACTCATCAGAGCACTCTTGGCCAAGGGATGCCCAGGAGACATTCCCCTTTGCTCTACACATATGCAATTGCCCCTTGACTGCTCAGCAGCCACCCGTTAACTATTTCTGGCACCTGATGGCCCAGACTTATTCATTAAGCTGTAGTACAGCAGATTACAAAGACACTCGATAGGCAGATCTAAGCAATGGAATATGGACAAACTAGAGCAAGGACACCCTGGCACATCCAGAGCTTTCCATAGTCACATAGGCAAAGAACTAAATTCATACAACCCAACATAAGTCTTCTGGGAATGCCAAGAATCCAACACTTAGCCTTGAAGGGAATCTTGTGAGCAAATGCCCTCGTTGTCAAGTCCTATTGCATATAGTTGCAAAATACAGGATATAAAATTACCAAAGGTTTCTCAGAGCTTCTCCTGTGGAAAAGTTTTTCACATGGACAACAGGACTGAGTGCAAAGTAGAGATCTCATGCTGCTGATCATTACTGAAATCACACTTCTAATGTTCTGGGTTTGTTTCAGTGCTCTGTTGTTAAACAAACAAACAAAAAAATCCCACCTATTTTAAATTCAGAAACCATATGAACCAGTCTGTAGGACACTAAGCTCAGAGTTCAAAAGACTATGCTACAGTCTCATCCTTGCCAAGAGACAAATCATGAGTTCAAGCATTTTTTCTGCCTCTCTTTCACGCACACAGGCCAGAAACTCAAGGGCCTATTGCTTTGGGGCTTTTTTAAGATGTATCACAGCTTAATACTGTTTTCTTTATTTCAATTCTATCATTAGTTTAAGATTTGGATGTACAGAACCATTCTACCTAGAGCTTCTCAGCAACTGTGGCATTTTTAAAACACAGAAGGCGAAGGACCATACCTGGATATTGTACCAACCTTTAAGAAAGAGGGAAGGCTCGGTCTCCTTTGAGATGGAGGGAGGTGGTTCAGGCTCCACAGAAGTCCTCTCACAAATTCAAGCTGCAACAGCTTACTTCTTACTTCTTACAGACTCCTGGGATGTTTGTCTTTTCCAGATAAAGGCATTCTGTATGTGGATAGAAGTAAAGCCAATGCAAAATCGATGCGGTGTTTTTATGTACAGCTGGGTGCATGGATTTTTACAGCTCCTTAATGATTAACAGGTAGACAAAGTGATAAAATGAGTATCAAATGAAATGTATGCCTTTTTGATAAAAAGACCTTTCCTAACAGATCTAGAGACTTCACTAAAGCACAAAGATGCCTTTTTAACAAGAAAGGACAGCAGATAAAGTGCATTTAAATGGATGGTGACTCTTGTTCTAACAGTCATCAGCATGAAGGCTAAGGCCAAAGGGACAAAACGCAGAAGACTGTAAAAAGAGACATGCAAAAGCAAGACACTGTGAAGAAAGATATTATTAAAAAACTCCTGTCAAAGCCGGAGAGTTGCATCAATAAAAATGTCAATAACAGACCCAAAGACCCTTAAGAAGAGGAAGTTTGGCTTGGCTGATTGCTCAGCAAGGCAAACATCACAGCATTAAGCACAGTGCAGATCTGCCCTTTTGGGTCTGTTCCATGACAACAGTTGCAGCCTACCATAGGGAACCTGCTTTAGCAGGGGAGTTGGACTTGATGATCCCCAAATGTTCCTTCCAACTGCAATGATTCTGTGCTATCATTCATTTTCAGATATACTTTGTATTTTCCTTACCACTCAAAATGTGCAAGTGCTGCTCAGTGAAACACTGATTTAGTCCCCAGCTTCAAAATTTCGAGGGTCAGAGCTGCTACAGCATTTTCAACTAGCAACACATCTATTCCCTGAAGCCCTGTTCACATTTAGTCCTAAAAAAATACAACATTTCAGGACAGTGAGTTGTTTTTCAAATATTAAAACATCATATGACCTTAAATACCTTGTGCAGGAAGATGGATGAACCCTTAACATTCAGACCGTGTGGTTGCTCACAACTTCTGCGTGTTCTTCCATATAGCATACATTCTTCTCAACTGTATCTGAGTTAATGGATAAAATAGTAAAGAGAAAGCTTCTGTCGCCCAGCAGCCCAGCCCTACTTGGGTGTCCTCAGGGAATGAAAGTGTGAATCAGAAAGCTGTTTGGCACAGAGACTTCCTAGTGGTCCTGCAGGATACAGTTCGATTTGCTATGAAGAGAAGACATACAGAAAAAGAAGGCACAGAGCTGGGAATTATTTTGCTGGATTGCAAAACAGAGGCCTCTCAAGAAGTTAACAGAAGGTCATAATACAGAGACTCTGCCCCTTCCAGAGAAAACAGGCATAACGTGTCTTACACTTGTATGTGGGATAAGGATGTGAAAATATAGAATCACAGACTCATAGAATTGCTCGGGTTGGAAAAGACCTTAAAGATCATCGAGTCCAACCCCAACCTAACCAAACTACCCTCACTCAAACAACCCTCTGCTAAATCATGTCCCTGAGCACCACACCCAAACAGTTCTTAAACACATTCAGGGATGGTGACTCAAACACCTCCCTGGGGAGCCTATTCCAGTGCTTAACAACCCCTTCTATAATAGAAGTGTTTCTTGATATCCAACCTAAACTTACCCTGGCACAACTTGAGGCCATTTCCCCTCATCCTGTCACCAGTGGGAAGAGACCAACCCTGTTCTCACTGTAAGCACCTGTCAGGTACTGCAAGAGAGCAGTAAGGACTTCCCTCAGCCTCCTTTTCCCCAGACTAAACAGCCCCAGTTCCTTCAGTCTCTCCTCATAAGGCATATTCTCCAAGCCCTTCACCAGCTTGGTTGCTGTCCTTCTCTGGACCTGCTCCAACACCTCCATGTGCTTTGTGTACCGAGGTGCCCCAAACTGAACACAGTACTCGAGGTGAGGCCTCACCAATGCCGAGTACAGGGGCAGGATTACCTCCCTAGTCCTGCTCACCACACCATTCCTGATACAAGCCAGGATGCCATTGGCCTATAGTTTGTATTGATTGGAATCTGCCAGGAAAACAAACAAACAGAACACTGAGAGTATAGCTTTGATTAAAGATCTGCCCAGCTGCAGTAACTTAATGGCTAACAATCACCGAGAAACTAATGCAACGCCTAAAGGCGAGGCTCTAAATGCTACCAGTTGGTAAAACTGCCGCGGGCTCAAGACGCCCTCAGGTCAGGGGCACAACACCTCGCGTGCTCGCACGGAGGCAACGACGAAGACATAAGGGCGGCGGACGGGGACGTGAGGACGCCGGGAGGGGGCCGGGCTGGCCGTGCGGCTGCAGCGGAGCCGCCGCGCCCCCTGCAGTCCCGGCGGCGCCACGGCGGGGAGCGCGGCCCGTCGTCCCGAGGCAGCGAGCGGGCACCGAGCGGGAACGGCAGCCTGCCACAGCCGGCCTCCTGGATGCGGCCTGTGCCACACGGAACCAGCGGTAGGTGACTGCGTCACGCTCGCTTCCACTGTATTAAAAAGAACAACCAACAGGCAAATCCAAGCGAAACTATGCAGAACCTGAATTTGATCTGAAACTCGTGGGTGAGTGAGAAAGAAGCCAAGCCGTGAGTTTGCCGGTGGTTTACCCCGAGGAAGCTGTGCTGAAAGGCATCCCCTGCTTGTCCGTCAGCCGCCTTT